>NC_052313.1:22673111-22979361 GCF_016432855.1 Salvelinus namaycush
AAGACATGACACAATCTCTATTGAATGGTTTGTTCATTCTTCAATGCCTCAAGGTGCTCATAATCGTGGATGATTATCAGTCTGTCAGAGCCAATCTGTGGTCTCAGTTGAAAATTAAAATAGAAGGATTAGTTGCCAACATAACATCATTTTTTTCATATTATGTATTATTCATTTAACACACTCCAACTATTTTTTTGCCCTAAGAAAACAAACATCTTCAGGGCCATTCAAGTTGTTTACTGCACTCAAACTCAAATGTTATATCTATGAATGTAGAATTGCTGCGAGAATCAAATGCAAAATGAAATGGAGGAAGGATGCATTAAGATTGAAGTTGTTGTGTAATTATAACACACATCTGTATTTTTTCCACTTTACCAGTAATCTTCTCAATGATGTCCCTGGTCTAGTCTAAATCTGTGTACACTGTAAACCTGTCATTACTCAAACCTTTTGAAGAAACCTGTTGTACTTAATATATCTGAGTATAGTTACTTAACCTTTTACGCAGTGGGCTAAATCAGGGTCACACATAGTGTTTCTTGGTAGTCCCAAACCAATCTAATTTGAAACAAAAGTATACATCTCACACACATGGTTATGGGCTTAAAAAAAAGAAGACACCTGTACAATGTTCCCTCAATTTTTTGGGGGGCACTGAGCAAATGTCAGGTCTGCTGAGTGCAAACTTGAAAGTTGTGAAAATTCTGTGCAACTTCTGGCTCAGATTTACTGTGAACACTGAAGCTGTACCCGCTTTAAGTTACAGTTATAACAGTGGCCAAGTAGGCTACTGTGGCTATTTGATCATAATCTAGGCCTATCAGAGTGGTCCACCATCAAAAACAATGGAGAAAATGCATCCCATAACATTTTAACATGGAAATAGCTGTTCTATCATTCAGCCTACAGTAGCCCGTAGGCCTACATTCCGTGACACTTTTGGAAAAAATATGCAGCGCTTGACATTAACCTGTTTATCCACTTGTCCTTCAGACAAGGAGGTGACTGAAAATGTGTTATTTGATGCAAGAAACTACTTTACAAAATACAGTGAATTATTATTGCCATACCATTATTACAGAGAATCAGACAAATTATGCTACCCTCTGCATATTTGCTACTTATTTGGTAGCTTATTCAAGCCTGTCTCAAAATACAACACTGCCCCTTTAAGACATAACAAATTCTCTTTACCTGACTTGCTTTTCAAACATAGCTAGAAATGCACACACGTTGCGTGCTCTTGTAGGAAGCAACCACTCCCCCATTGCTGACTAGAAATTAGCTATAACTGGGCTAGTAACACACTTACTAGCAAATAATATGAACAAATGTGCACACATGGCTACATGAAGCTCTCGCTTTGATCTCAAAACAAGCGCATCTACTCAAGACCACTCATGCTGTACACGCAGTTCAGTTCGAAGTGAACGGCACAGATCCATATATGGCAATGTACTATTTGCATATAAGGATACTGCAGCTGTGACTGGTTATGCCGCACTGGTCTGTAGAGTATGGGCTGAGTCCTGCCTGTCAATGCAATAGAATACTACTCTGGTGTGTTGTGCCTACAAGAAAATCTCTTGCATAGTTAGTTTTGCATACTAAGTCTTGCATAATTCATTTTGTTTCAGTATGTTGCATTGAAAGTGGATAATATTGGCAATTCCCACAGTAGAGGGAAACATTGATAATGTTAACTAAAGGGAAAAACTAGAACTTGGAGTGAAGTTCAATCTCGTGCTTCTCTGCTGCAGGCTGATATTGCTTCTGCGCAGCAGTCCCTGGGAGCTGGCGCACCTGTGCAGCTTAGAGAGAACATTGCACCTGTACCATGTCAGATATAGAGTTGAAATCTATTCAATTTGAGTTTGCATCCCAATATTATATTATACATCAAGACTGAAATACAACAAAACTGTTTCACATAGAAACACCGGATTTTCGGCAGATTTAAAAAATATATTGTTTATTAATTATGACAGTATGAAAAATACGAATAACATTCCACTCATGGAGTCACTACTGTAGGTCATTTGACTGCAGGAAATGGATACAGTGATTTTGTAGTCATTACTCAAACTGATAGAGTCACTGTGACCCTGTAGTGTAGGGGGTCTTTTAGTTGTATCAGATTGAACATTTTGAGTACGAACCCACTAAGCCACGCCTCCAATATAATTTCCCGGGGTGCCTTTTCGAGGGAATTGTGGAATTACCACCCATGACAGTATTTGTTAGTGACAGAGACATGGTTGTTGAATTTGATCATTTTCAATAGGGATGCATGATATATCGGTGAACATATTGGAATCGGCCAATATTAGTTTAAAATGCCAACATAGGTATCGGTCGATGTGCAAAAACGATATCAAAGCTGACGTGCATACCTATATAACGAAGGTACATGACGCCACGTACAATTTTACGCTATACGTGCAACACAGCATTCATAAACTAGCCTACAATGTCTGCTGTGTGGATCGAGAAGTCAACAAGTCAAGCAGTCATATGAAAGAGTAACACAATTTCAGCGAGATTCATTCAAGGCGAAATTCAAAGGCGAAATTCATTAAAGCCAAGATAATGGAATTCATTGCCCTTGACAATCAACCATTCTCTGTCGACGCTGGGCCAATTGTGCTCCACCCCATGGGACTCCCAATCACGGCCGGATGTGATGCAGCCTGGATTCGAACCAGAGACTGTAGTGACGGCTCTTGCACTGAGATGCAGTGCCTTAGACCGCTGCGTCCATGTGTGTGTGTTAACTATTTAACTGTACTAGAATGCTTAAAAGGCTGCTAAAAATTTAAATATAGGTTATCGGTAACAGGTTGTTGTTTTTTTGGCAAGGAAAATATCGGATATCAGTATCGGCCAAAAATGTAATATCGGTGCATCACTAATTTTCAGTCCAGTGGCCTTCACAAATTGAGTTCCTAGTTCAATGTTATCATTATAATTAAACTCTTTATGACAATACATTACATATCTCATGAGGACTTATTTTGAGGCCTAGCTTTACCCAAATCAAATCAGAGTTTATTAGTCACATGTACAGGGTTGCATATGTAATTGCAGGGCAGTGCAATTCTTACGCAGCGAGCTCCAACAATGCAGGTTAAAGTGAGTGAAACAATAATAATAATAGTAATAATACTAAGCAAAAGAATAGAATATAAATAATAGATTGCAAGATGGCATATATAGTACTTCAGAAAGTATTCAGACACCTTGACTTTTCCCACATTTTGTTACGTTACAGCCTTATTCCAAAATTTATTAAATAAACTTTTTCCCTCAGCAATCTACACACAATACCTCATAACGAGAATGCGAAAACAGGTTTTTAGAAATGTATGCAAATGTATTAAAAATAAAAAACAGAAATACCTTATTTACATAAGTATTAAGCCCCTTTGCTATAAAACGTGAAATTGAGCTCAGGTACATCATGTTTCCATTGATCATCCTTGAGATATTTCTACAACTTGATTGGAGTCCACCGGTATTAAATTCAATTGATTGGACATGATTTGGAAAGGCACACACCTGTCTATATAAGGTCCCACAGTTGACAGTGCATGTCAGAGCAAAAACCAAGCAGTCGAAGGAATTGTCTGTAGAGCACCGAGACAGGATTGTGTCGAGATCTGGGGAAGGGTACCAAGAAATGTCTGCAGCATTGAAGGTCCCCAAGAACACAGTGGCCTCCATCATTCTTAAATGGATGAAGTTTGGAACCACCAAGACTCTTCCTAGAGCTGGCTGCCTGGCCAAACTGAGCAATCGGGGGAGAAGGGCCTTGGTCAGGGAGGTGACCAAGAACCTGATGATCACTCTTACAGCGCTCTTGAGTTATTCCGTGGAGATGTAAGAACCTTCCAGAAGGACAACCATCTCTGAGCACTCCATCAATCAGGCATTTATGGTAGAGTGGCCAGAAAGCAGCCACTCCTCAGTAAAAGGCACATGACAGCCCGCTTGGAGTTTGTCAAAAGGCACCTAAAGACTCTCAGACCATGAGAAACAAGATTGTCTGGCCTGATGAAACCAAGATTGAACTCTTTAGCCTGAATGCCAAGAGTCACGTCTGGAGGAAAACTGGCACCATCCCTACGGTGAAGCACAGTGGTGGCAGCATCATGCTGTGGGGATGTTTTTCAGTGGCAGGGTCTGAGAGACTTGTCAGGGTTGAGGCAAAGATGAACGGAGCAAAGTACAGAGAGATCCTTGATGGAAACCTGCTCCAGAGTGTTCAGGACCTCAGACTGGGGCAAAATTTCACCTTCCAACAGGACAACGACCCTTAGCGCACAGCCAAGACAACGCAGGAGTGGCTTCAGAACAAGTCACTGAATGTCCTTGTGGCCCAGCCAGAGCCAGGACTTGAATCCGATCAAACTTCTCCGGAGAGACCTGAAAATAGCTGTGCAGCAACACTCCCAATCCAACCTGACAGAGCTTGAGAGGATCTGCAGAGAAGAATGGGAGAAACTCCCTAGAAACAGGTGTGCCAAGCTTGTAGCGTCATACCCAGGAAGACTTAAGGCTGTAATCGCTGCCAAAGGTGTTTCAACAAAGTAAAGAGTAAAGGGTCTGAATACTTATGTAAATGTGATACTTCAGTTTATATATATATAAATATATATATATATATATATATATATATAAATTAGCAAAAAAAACATTTAATATGGAGGATGGCCTGGTGTCAAGAAGGGCAGCAAAGAAGCCACTTTTCTCCAGGAAAAACATCAGGGACAGACTGATATTCTGCAAAAGGTACAGGGATTGGACTGCTGAGGACTGGGGTAAAGTCATTTTCTCTGATGAATCCCCTTTCCGATTGTTTGGGGCATCCGGAAAAAGCTTGTCCGGAGAAGACAAGGTGAGCGCTACCATCAGTCCTGTGTCATGCCAACAGTAAAGCATCCTGAGACCATTCATGTGTGGGGTTGCTTCTCAGCCAAGGGAGTGGGCTCACTCACAATTTTGCCTAAGAACACAGCCATGAATAAAGAATTGTACCAACACATTCTCCGAGAGCAACTTCTCCCAACCATCCAGGAACAGTTTGGTGACGAACAATGCCTTTTCCAGCATGATGGAGCACCATGCGATAAGGCAAAAGTGATAACCTGTCCCAGACCTGCTGTTTTCAACTCTCTGGAGACAGCAGGAGCGGTAGAGATACTCTCAATGATCGGCTATGAAAAGCCAACTGACATTTACTCCTGAGGTGCTGACTTGTTGCACCCTCGACAACTACTGTGATTATTATTATTTGACCATGCTGGTCATTTATGAACATTTGAACATCTTGGCCATGTTCTGTTATAATCTCCACCCGGCACAGCCAGAACAGGACTGGCCACCTCTCATAGCCTGGTTCCTCTCTAGGTTTCTTCCTAGGTTTTGGCCTTTCTAGGGAGTTTTTCCTAGCCACCGTGCTTCTACACCTGCATTTCTTGCTGTTTGGGGTTTTAGGCTGGGTTTCTGTACAGCACTTTGATACATCAGCTGATATAAGAAGGGCTATATAAATACATTTGATTTGATAACTAAGTGGCTCGGGGAACAAAACATCGATATTTTGGGTCCATGGCCAGGAAACTCCCCAGACCTTAATCCCATTGAGAACTTGTGGTCAAACCTCAAGAGGTGGGTGGACAAACAAAACCCACAAATTCTGACAAACTCCAAGCATTGATTATGCAAGAATGGGCTGCCATCAGTCAGGATGTGGCCCAGAAGTTAATTGACAGCATGCCAGGGTGGATTGCAGAGGTCTTGAAAAAGAAGGGTCAACACTGCAAATATTGACTCGCATCGACTTCATGTAATTGTCAATAAAAGCCTTTGACACTTATGAAATGCTTGTAATTATACTTCAGTATTCCATAGTAACATCTGACAAAAATATCTAAAGACACTGAAGCAGAAAACTTTGTGAAAATTTATATTTGTGTCATTCTCAGAACTTTTGGCCACGACTGTACTATGAAATAACACATATGGAATCATGTTGTAACCAAAAAAGTGTTAAACAAATCAAAATATATTTTATACTTGAGATTCTTCAAAGCAGCCACCCTTTGCCTTGATGACAGCTTTGCACACTCTTGGCATTCTCTCAACCAGCTTCATGAGGTAGTCACCTGGAATGCATTTCAATTAACAGGTGTGCCTTGTTAAAAGTAAATTTGTGGAATGTCTTTCCTTCTTAATGTATTTGAGCCATTCAGTTGTGTTGTAACAAGGTAGGGTTGGTATACTGAAGATAGACCTATTTTGTAAAAGACCAAGTCCATATTATGACAAGAACAGCTCAAATAAGCAAAGAGAAACAACAGTCCATCACTACTTTAACCTCATTTAAAAAATCTGACACTGTGGTTGGATTCACAAGAAGTTAATCTTTGAACCTATGTAAAATATGTTTTGTTTTCTGAATTTTTATAATGAGTATTTCTGTATTTGAATTTGGCGCCCAGCAGTTTCACTGGCTGTTGAAGAGGTGGGACGCTAACGTCTCACGTACCCAAGAGAGGTTAACCATCTGGATTGTGCTTAGTTGGGACTATCCTTTGTTTTTGAACAGGACAATGACTCAACACACCTCCAGGCTGTGTAAGGGCTATTTGACCAAGAAGGAGAGTGATGGATTGCTGCATCAGATGATCTGGCCTCCACAATCACCTGACCTCAAACCAACTGAGATGGTTTGGGATGAGTTGGACCGCAGAGTGAAGGAAAAGCAGTGCTCAGCATATGTGGGAACTCCTTGGAAAAGCACTCCAGGTGAAGCTGGTTGAGAGAATGCCAAGAGTGTGTAAAGCTGTCATCAAGGCAAAGGGTGGCTACTTTGAAGAATCTCAAATATATAATATATTTTGATTTGATTAACACTTTGTTGGTTACTACATGATTCCATATGTGTTATTTCATAGTTGTGATGTCTTCACTATTATTCTACAATGTAGAAAATAGTCAAAATAAATAAAAGCCCTTGAATGAGTAGGTGTGCCCAAACTTTTGACTGGTACTGTATATACAACTAGTTTTAAATTCTATACAGTTGCTGCAGTTAAAAGTGCTGAAGTGTGTAAACAAGGATACTTGTCCATAGAGGGAAACTAGTATGCACCCGATGGTGTGTTTGGCTGAGCGTACCACCATCTGTAGAGCCTTGCGGTCACCAGTGGTGGAGTTGCTGTACCAGGCTGTGATGCAACCCAGCAGTATGGTCTCGATGGTGCTCTTGTAAAACACTGAGAACACTGTCACTTGGGGATAGGCCAAATTTCTTCAGTCTCCTGAGGTTGAAGAGTCACTGTCGTGCCTTCTTCACCGCAGTGTCTGTGTGGCTTGACCATTTCAGCTCCTCTGAGATATGTATGCCAAGGAACTTGACATTTTTGACCATGTCCACAGTGGCCCCATTGATGAGGATGTGCCCAGCCTGGTTCCTCCTGAAGTCCACAATCAGGTCCTTTGCTTTGCTGAAATTCAAGTGCCTACCTCCTCTCTGTAGGCCATCTCATGATTGTTGGTAATCAGGCCTACTACATTCATGTCATCAGCGAACTTGATGATGGAGTTGGAACTGTGTGAAGCCACACAGTCGTGGGTATACAGGGAGTACAGGAGGGGACTAAGGACGCAGCCTTGTGGGGAAATGTTGAGGATCAGTGTGGAGGAGGTGATGTTGCCAACCTTCACCACCTGGGGATGGCTCGTCAAGAAGTTCAGGACTAGTTGCATAGGGAGGAGTATGGTATTGGTATTTGTCCAGGTGGATCAAGGCAGTTTGCAGTGCAATGGTGATTGTGTCGTCTGTGGATCTGTTGGGCGGTAGACAAATTGGAGAGGGTCGGGAGTACCGGGACATGAGAAGGTCATGTGGTCTTTGACTAGCATCTCGAAGAACTTCATGATGACAGAAGGGAGTGCTACAGGTCAGTAGTCATTCAGTTCAGTTAGCTTACCTTTTTTGTAAATGGGGATGATAGTGGACATCTTGAAGCAGGTCGGGATAATGGCCTGAGCAAGAGAGAGATTGAAAACTTCAGAAAACACATCAGCTAGCTGGTCTGCACATGCTTGAGGGTGCGGCTAGGGATCTGTGATTGTTAGAGGCCCTTGCCACATACGCCTCGTGTATGACTCGCTATATTGCTCCTCCACTTTGTCCCTATACTTTTGTCTCGCCACCTTGATCGATCTGCGTAGATCGTGTTTGTACTGTTTAACCATGCGCTTGTCCCCGGTCACTTTTCGGTGTTTATAAGCAGCATCTCTCTCCTTCAATTTTCAAAAGGGTTGCCGTCAATCCACGTCTTTTGATTCGGGTAAGTTTTGAAAGTCACCATCGGTATCACATCATCTATGCATTTTTTTATGAATCCAGTGACTGAGTTGACGTATTCAATGATGTTATTGCCAGAAGTGACCTGGAACATATTCCAGTCCACGTGATCAAAACAGTCTTGGAGCATGGATTCTGATTGGTCAGACCAGTGTTGCACAGATCTAACCACCGGAATGTCCCTCTTGAGTCTTTGTTTGTAGGCGGGGAGAAGCAAAATAGAGTCGTGGTCTGATATGCCGAAAGGAGGACAGGAGAGGGCCTTGTCCCATGTCCCCCACAACAATGAACGCTGGCTCCAGGTACGCGATCCCCATTTTGTTCATTGTCCAATGAAGATCCTAGAGAGAATTATTTGTGTCGGCTTGGGGCGGGATGTACACAGCTGTGGCAATAATCCCTGAGAACTCTCTTGGAAGGTAAAAAGAGCAACATTTGATGACCAAGTATTCCAAGTCGGGAGTTCCTGTACGTTTCCCCCATCACATTACTTGTTATTGGTCCTAAAGCACACCCCACTGCCTTTGTTCTTGTCAGAGAGAGCCCTCTTCCTGTCCGCTCGATGAACTGTAAAACTCGCTGGTTACATATAATCCATTTGGATGTCGGGGGAAAGCCAAGTCTCAGAAAACAGAGTATGTTGAAGAATCTGATGTCCCTCCAGAAGGAGATCCTCGCTCTGAGTTCATCAAGTTTATTCACAAATGATTGAACATTTGCAAGTAGTATGCTCGCTAATGGAGGACGGGTCGATCTGAGTCTCAATCTCGCTAAGATCCCCGCACGTCCGCCTCTCTGCCAGCGTCTTCGTTTCTCTCCGGTAGGACTCCCAGGCTGCCTGGCGCCTCACCGAAGAGGCTAGACCATCTCCGGGAATTTGGGAAGGTCGGCCTAAAACTCATGATTTACAGGCCACTTCAGGCCTGCAAGTAGGGTTGCAAAACTCCAGTAACCAAAAATCCTGGTTGAAGGATATCCAGGAATATTCCAACAGGGATTTCTCAAAAACCTGGGAAATGTATCAGAATTTTGCAACCCTACCGAAAAGTCACATTATGCTTGCTTGCAAAGTGAAGTGTAATTCATATTGGAATCGAGCCAGAGTTAGGATATCCAGCAGATGACATTTGTATTCACCCGCAACCTGCATTCATAATGACTGCCAGGGTAAGGAACAGTGTGAGGAGACTACCTAAGCCATTTAAACTGGAACAACCGTTTCAGCAGAAAAATGTATGTTAATATTGTGTAGCATAAGATCAATCAATCAATTTCTCAATGGACATGCAAAAACACAGATATTAAAAACTATTCTAAAAAAATCTACCTGCAGTAGAGCAAAAAGGGAAAGAAAATTAGAGTTGATGTGACTTCTCATTTAGTTTTGAGTCAGTATCACATGAACATTTTAAGTAATAATGACTTTTCATTGACTTTGAGTTCAAAATGCCTTGGGGTTTACAGTGTATGAGGGAGAGCGAGAAAAAGAGAAAAAGAGAGAGAGAGAGATGTTTAGCTGAATGGATTCAGCCCTGCTGTGGTCATTGCTGGCCAACAAAGACTCAGAAGCACGCACGCACACACACAAACACACACACACACACCTCTCCATGGGGCTATACAGAAGCACAGCCTGGGCAAAGTGAGATGGATTATAGGCTGCATGTTGGCAGGACAAACACTGCTAATTCTGTGATTAGAAATCTGGGTTCAGGAGGCTGGAAAAGCTGAGCAGTGAATCAGAGTCACAGCACACAGAGCTTTAATAGACCTGCCAAGCCCCCCCTCTCTTTCTCTCTCTTTCTCTCTCTCTCTCTCTCAAAGCACATTGTGTGCTGTATCTTCCAAATTATTATCCTATTATATACAGAATAGGATCCCTGTGCAGTTCCCCTTTTCTGCTGTATATTCAGCCTTGTGTATGCAATATCCCGCTGAAGACACACTGCTTTCAGCATTATGGTCACAGTGTTCTTACATGCTGTATATTAAGTGTTATGGTTCTACGTGGAGCTCTTTCAGGTGAATATTCATCATAATAGCTGTGTGGAGTAGTGTGATGAGAACACGGCGTATATTCACACACTGTGATCACACTGTGAGTCCACCTCAGTGTGTCAGTGTGTGATTAATGAGAGAGCAGACAGACAGTCAGGGTGCATTTTAATCACCCACAAGGACTCTCTACTATACAGACACGTTTGTGTGTGCGTGTGTGTGTGAGAGTAAGAGAGAGTTGTTTTGAAATTATCATTCCAGTGAGGTGTCTTAAATTCCTTATTTTTTGCCTGTGGAGGAGAGCAAAGAGTAGAAACCTCCTTTATGCCCTCCCTCCCTCCCTCCCTCCCTCCCTCCCTCCCTCCCTCCCTCCCTCCCTCCCTCCCTCCCTCCCACACATACACACGCACACACTACACAGAGTCGAAGCCTCAGAACCAAACGCAGGGACATAAAAGACAGAGAGTGGGTCTTATGGGGTTAGTCCTGGCAAAGCTCAGTCCAGTGGATCAGGAAGGATTGGCCTTTCTAGTTCCATACTACAATCCCCACGGAACTCCATTCAGTCAGGGGTGTGCAATGCTGCTTAACTATGGTCCTCACAACTTTGCGAGGGCCATAGGTGAGGGCCATAGTGAAACAGCATTGCACACACCTGACTGAAACGTCCTCGTGTTTCCTTGGCGTAACCTTGAAGATCAAGGGCTCTATTCAATCTGTATCACTGAAGCATTATAGATTGCACAATGGAAATGTAAAGGTCATTTCCAACTGAGCCGACATATGCAGCGTTTACCGTCAATGCAGTCTCCGCTAACGTGGGAACATTGCCTTGAAATTTCAATTACGCTGTAACGCTGAACTTCTGCAATACGGATTGAATCCTGTGGCTTCTGTTGATTCATGGAAACTATCGTACACCTATGTATCTCGAGTGATCTCCTAATACAGTATCTGCCATCACTGGTTACATACTAGCCTCTGAAGCTTATTCTTAAATCATTTCAAAGCTCCATGCTGTTCTTTTGTTCAGCATCCATAGGGACATGTGGACCTTTTCAGGTTCAACATTTGACTAAATCTGCTGACTATGGTAGTGTGTAAGATTGTGGGACTGCATGATTTATTTGAATGGAGGAGATGGATAAGCTGCCATTTTGTGAAGAGATGGTGTGACCTTTCCTTCCTGTTCCAAAAGCAATGTGGCACAGACAGGTGGGAGAGTGGGATGAAGAAAGAGAGCAAGAGAGAAAGAGAGATTACAGAGGCAGACACAGATACTATGTAGAGTTTGGAAGAGGCCCTACTGTCATTTCATCCTGCTTCTCCCTCCCTCCCCCCATCCATCCCTAACTCCCTCATTCCCTCCTTCGTTCCCTTCCTTCCTCCCTCCACTCCACTGGTTATTTTCTATGTGTGTTTCTACTTGCCATGCATCATGTTGGCCCAAAATGACGATTGATTGCGGAGTCGCTGCCACTGTAATCCGCTTAGGATGGATTTTGCATCTAAATCACTTTGTTATGTATGTGCCTAACTCTTGCCAATTCCATTTGGAGACACAGCGATAGGTGATCCATCATTCATTACCCTTCACTGTGCTCATTACCGCTGTAATATAATAGCAGAAGCTCCTCTACTGTTCAGGTAAAGTGCACACAAGGTGTGCATACAATATGGGCCATATATTGGCCATTGCACCTTGGGTTAGAGCTTTGGATGGCAGCAGGTGATATAGAGTTACACTATTAGATGATTGGAGGTTACACAACATCATATCAACACGTATTGTTTATGATCTGTGAATACATTTCTGTTGGACTCTGTTGTTCATTTCTCTCCATAGAATTAAAAGGGGGAAACAGAAAAACATTAATGATGAGTCTCTCTGGAAATGTTTGTACGCTCTCTCTATTTTTCTCAGTTTCTCTTCCTCTCCTTCTCTCTCTATTTGGAGCTGGTGGCTCAGGACTCTTTATACCCGGCCACTCTAACAGCATGTTGTGTTATCCTATCAGTCTTCTCTACCAGTGTCTCCATCTCTCCTTGCCAGCCACACTCCTGCTGCCACCAGGCTCACAAACACTAAACACAGTTACAACAAAACACTACAAGACACAGGAGAGGTACAAAACAATATTTATGTTCATAATATTCTCTTTAGCACCATCAAGATAGAAATGAGTCAATCAATGATTATCATTTTTTCCCCATAACATCTGGGTACACTGTAAAACCATGAAACATGTGACATGTTTATAACCTAAACGTCAGTGTTTAAAATTTAAATATCAGGCATTTAGATTTGAAAATAAGTGTTATCACAAGAATTCAAAATGAAAGTAAACTTTTTCCAAGCAGTTTCCAACCAGGAGAACAATAATGTTTGAACACTAATGACTTTAAACACTAATGTTTACTTTCCCATCGTCCTGTTTAGAGTGTATTTAGTCATAAGAAAATTATGTGATTTCCATGCCTTTTATTTCAGTGTTAGGAACGTCTGTCACCTACATTTCAACACAACTGAATAGGACATTTGATTCAATAAACCTTTTCAATTGCGTGGTGTTGTTGTTACTCTACTGTGTAGTTATTTCCGTTAATGCTGAAACCAATGGGGTGCTCGAGGGGGTGCGTTCATCAAAATCAAATCAAACTTTATTTGTCACAAGCGCCGAATACTACAAGTGTAGACCTTACCGTGAAATGCTTACTTACAAGCCCTTAACCAACATTGCAGTTCAAGAAGAGTTAAGAAAATATTGACCAAATACACTATATGTAGGGTAGGGGTGAAGTTACTATGCATAGATAATAAACAGTGAGTAGCCACAGTGTACAAGACAAATGGAGGGGGGGGGGTCAATGTAAATAGTCTGGTGGCCATTTGATTAATTGTTCAGCAGTCTTATGGCTTGGGGGTAGAAGCTGTTAAGGAGCCTTTTGGTCCTAGACTTGGCGCTCCGGTACCACTTGCCATGCGGTAGCAGAGAAAACAGTCTATGAATTGGGTGACTGGAGTCTCTGACAATTTTATAGGCTTCCCTCTGACACCGCCTATTATATAGGTCCTGGATGGCAGGAAGCTTGGCCCCAGTGATGTACTGGGCCGTACGCACTACCCTCTGTAGCGCCTTGCGGTCAGATGCCGAGCAGTTGCCATACCAGGCGGTGATGCAACCGGTCAGGATGCTCTCGATGGTGCAGCTGTAGAACTTTTTGAGGATCTGGGGACCCATGCCAAATCTTTTCAGTCTCCCGAGGGGGAAAAGGTTTTGTCGTGCCCTCTTCACGACTGTCTTGGTGTGTTTGGATCATGATAGTTCGTTGGTGATGTGGACACCAAGGAACTTGAAACTCTCGACCCGCTCCACTACAGCCCGTGAATGTTAATGGGGGCCTGTTCGGCCCGCCTTTTCCTGTAGTCCACGATCAGCTCCTTTGTCTTGTACATGCAGGAACCAATGGGATACTCGAGGGGAGGGGGTGTTCATGGAGGAACCAATGGGATGCTCGAATCGGCGCGTTCCTTCAAATGCAGGAATGCCCCAAATTGTGGGATGCAGTCACGCACTATTGGATTTAAAAAAAAATAGTTTGTTATAATATCTACAGTATACACATTGAATGATTCATTGATCTTATACTACACAAAGATAAATAATTGACATTTTCTAAACTAATTGAACCCGTTACTGAGATGGTGTCACGTTCTGACCTTAGTTCCTTTTTTATGTCTTTATTTTAGTTGGTCAGAGCGTGAGTTGGGGTGGGCATTCTATGTTGTTTTTCTATATTTTGTTCTGTTGTTATATTTATATGTGTTTGGCCTAGTATGGTTCTCAGAGGCAGGTGTCAGTCGTTGTCTCTGATTGGGAGCCATATTTAGGTAGCCTGTTTTCTATTGTGTTTTGTGGGTGGTTGTTTCCTGTGTTAGTACCATACGGGACTGTTTCGGTTGTTTGTTTGTACTTTGTTATTAAATATCTCATGATGGACACTTACCACGCTGCACATTGGTCCGATCCTTGCTACTCCTCCTCAGACGAAGAGGAAATCCGTTACAGATGTTTGTTCCAGCTTAGGTTTCGGTAGTCTTATCTGTTTAGTCCTTCACCATAGCAGTCATTCTGATTTCAGGTTGTGGGTGATAAAATATTCAAATTCTTGGATATTGTCTTTCTGGCTGTATTTTGATAGGAATTAATAATCATTTCACAAACCATCATATTGTGACATTGAGGTCTGATAAGACCCATGAGCCAGGATTTTCCAACCACAATGTTGTGGATAACTAGGTCATATCTAAAGGCCTTACGCCATGTGAATTATAAGGTCATAATTCATACATTTTTATTGAAATGCATTTACTTGAGCAACCACTTGGGAAAGTATTCATATTGGCAGTCATTGAATGCAACAACCATTTGTCTCTCACTGACTAACGCAATCATGGGTGGATACCACACATATTCACTCGAAATGCATGCTGGGAAATATGCAAATACAGCTTTAAACACCACAGTGTTAAAACAACACCCCCTGTGTTTCGGTTTTTAAACCCAAATGCAAATAAACAGTTCTAAACACTGTGACATATTTTTATTGAAATTCGAAATGCCTTGACAGGTTTAAAAAGTGTTACATTAGAGTGTTTAGTTATGTGTTCAGATCCTAAACACTTGATTTTACAGTGTATGGAACTCACAGTCGTTATAAAACCTCCTGCCCATTGACCAAACCCTACAGTAAGGGAAGATGCTGTAGAAATCAAGAGGGAAAACTAAACCAACTCCAACCCGGTCAGCAAGCTGGGCAGCATCATACAAAATTCATCCAATACCGGTTCACATACCTTTGCACTGAACCTGTCAAGGATATACCGTACAATCTCAATTAAGCTCTCAAGAACTTCCACAATGCAATACGTCTTATAACAAACAACACTAGAAACAGGGGAAAACTAAGCTGAGAATGCTACTGGTCAATTTATGGATTCAGTAAGGAAGACATGAAGCACGAGATCAGCCATCTCAAACGTATGACAAATCTATATAAATATAAAATGAGGGCGTATGTTTTGATGAATTATAGATGGTATGCTAATTCAATTTCTTTTCAGGTTTACTTGCAGCAAGAGTCCAGTAAACATCTCTCCAAGACAAAAGCTTTTATTTTCTCTGGTCGTTTTCTATTCTGAGGTTGCAGTGCTGCAGGCAGAAATGTAGGTGAAGCATGTTGTGTCGTCCTCAGGACCTCCTGGAGTTCCTTTCGTTGAGCATATGTGGATTTGGACACTGCGCTGTGCTGACACATGGAAAGGTACACTGCATGCTGGGATGGCTCAGGGCTGCGAGTCAGTCTCTAAAGTTACGTAACCATGGCAGCCCAATGAAGGGTGAGGTAAGGGAACTGTCATCTCAGATGATGCGTTATGGTGGCATGAATGTTAGCTGTCGTTATGGTGCCAACGGGAAACTTCCACACAGCCATCAGCCAAACGGGAGGAATACTCTAACAACATGAACTGAATGAGAAGGAGAAGGGTAGTGTGGCTCTTAAAATAGGCATCAAATAGCCTGCAAGACATGACAAATGTCATAACCCCTAATTCTAGACAATGACAATTGACCTTCCAATGCCATAACGCTAGTAGTGGGTTGCAACTCTCTCCTTTTTGCAAGATTTACAATGGCACATCACACTTATACTACTATTTTCACCATGGTGTTTAGGCCACAAGCAACTGACAAGCTTAACAGCACAATTTCCCTTAATGAGAATTTATGGAGAGGGAGAACAGGTTCAGCAGTAGTCCATTTGGGAGAGCCGGTCCTCGATATATAATTGTACTGCACATTCACAACTCTACACAATGTTATTAAAACATATCAGTCCAGGAGAATGAGAATGAGTATCCATAATTGTCAATCGGGGATGTGTTTTCAAACATTACTCTGCCACATGATTTGTAGTTTGAGTGATCATGTCGATGACCTTTGGGAAGTGATGGAAATACCATGCACTACCACTCATAAGGTAGGTAGAAAGAGCAGAGAGCAGTAGAACACAAGAAATGCAGTGTCACCTGCAAAAATCGAATGGAAAATGACCTGTCACTTTAACAGTATTCAAGGAGTTCTTAGATTATTTGGAAGGCAATGTATCATGATAACCTTGTGACAAAATGGGTCATCATTAGGGTCGCAAGTTTCCTGTCGTTTACACAAAATGTGTAGGTTTACTAGAAATCCCGGATAGAAGATTCCCAGAATCTGGAGGGAATAAGAAGAAAATCTGGGAATCTTCCAACCGGGATTTCTGTAAAACCTGTGAAATTTTGGAAAGTTAACAGAAATATGTAGTAATGTTGGTCTTTATGTAACACCCAAAAAACAACCACATACTGCCTTGGTGGACACCACAGCATTTCAGGTAGTTCCATAAACCCACATCAGTATGCCTGAGATTAATCTCTGTCTCCTTCTCTACTAATGGGTCTTCAGTGACAGAATCACCAAAGTAGAGCTAGTGACAGAGTATTGAACGCTGAATAGCTTCAACATTTGTATTCTGATATGGGGTTTGTAAATAGAAAACAGCCTGAGGTTGTGTGCGTCTTCAGGAAACCGCAAAGCGAGTGGCTTTATGAAAATAAATATTTATATTCAAGTTGCTTATCGTAAAGCAATGTCGGATAGTATAAATATGTAACATCCGGCAGGGCTCTCCAGGACACTCGCCATGACTGCAGAGAGAGAAAGAGGGAGCTTGGCGTAATAGAGGCTTGGCGATGGTATCTATCTCCCTGACTGGATTCCATTAGCCAATGGTTCTGTCTGTTCTGTTTACATTCTGAATGCACAAGTTCACACTAACACGGAAACTGCAAGTGAGAGGCCTAAAATACTGAAAGACATTTTCAGTGCATTAGCCATCATCAGTCATCTAGCCAGCTATCACTCATGTAATAACCAACAGACCTGTGTGTTGCTGGAAGATTATATAAGGGGCATGGGAGGATCTCTCTCTCTCTCTCTCTCTCTCTCTCTCTCTCTCTCTCTCTCTCTCTCTCTCTCTCTCTCTCTCTCTCTCTCTCTCTCTCTCTCTCTCTCTCTCTCTCTCTCTCTCTCTCTCTCTTTCACTCCCTCTCTTGCTTCCTCTCTCCACAACACCATCATTTCTCTCCTTTTTATCTTCTACTTTTTTTCTCTCTCTTTGACACACTCTCACTGCCCTTGCATGCAATTACATCTAACCAAATGGGCTAGTTTTAAATAGTGGTCTCTTGGCTATACTCTGCATTATGTATAGAGAGCTGATGTTTTGTGCCACAGATTTGCATTGCAAAAACAAAACAACTTTTCTGAAAGCAGGTCAATTGGATAATGAGACTGCAGTTAAAGGGTAAGTTATCTGTAGCACCTCCTTGTTAAAAGTAGTGGTCCCAAGAGAGGTCAGGGATTTCAGTTAGACGGTGTACTGCTGCAGCGCATCTGTAATGTATCTTTATGTCTCCTGAGGGAACACACTGAAGACATTTTAAAAAGTGAGAACCAAAATGGCTGCCGTTTAGAGCCTCAACTACTCCAAATCCATAGCTCTAGAGTCACAGAAAGGGTTTTAAATGCAAACCTTGGCACAGCAAAACAACCCTGAAACTAGCATTGCAGTGTGTCAACCAAGGTCATATTCAGTAGAAATAAAACATTTTTGAAACAGAGTGAACAAAGAGGTAGCTACTGGCTGAATTTTTCCAAAAAGAAAACAGGTCTGTGCTTTCCCTTTAGTGGTTTGAGCTACAGGAACTCTTAAAGGAACTTGACATACTTTAGTGAGCCACATTCTAACTGTGTTGACATACGCTACTACTTAAACTAATGGATTCAGCAGGTCCCCTTTCCTGAGAACAGCACGACATACTCTTCAACCTCGAGAACCATGAGAGCATCTAAACAAGCCTAAAAGACGTCTCAGGCATGATGGGTCCCCATGAGGGACATACAGTCCATTACTCTAAAATAGCACAGTCTATAATAAAACGATTGCTGTGTTCAATGGCAATGAGTACAGATGCAGGCATCACATAATGCATTTCAAACCAAACCAGTTTACCAAGCCATTTCCTAGCTATATGATGGCTAAAAGAGGTAAAAACAATTCACTCAAAACTGAAAGAAAATCTGATGCTCACATGGAAAACCAGGGAAATTCAAAATGGCAACTCACCGAGCGGCTGTCCAGCGATGATACGTGCGTTTTCTCCGGCCACGGCGGCGCGAGCATTCCTCTCGCTGATGTACTGGACGAAGGCGAAGCCCTTGTGAACGGAGCAGCCTACGATCCTGCCATACTTGGCGAAGATGACCTCGATGTCGGTCTTCTTGACGATGGCGGTGTTGAGGTTGCCGATGAAGACTCTGGAGTTGAGGGAGCGCGGGTCATTCTTGTTGGTCACGTTGCTGGTCTGAATCTTACCGGTCATCCTCCTCCGGTTGCCCTCCTGGGACACAGACAGATACAAGGAGTAGAGGGCTTTAGAGTCACTAGTCAACCCCAACCCCTTTGCTGAGAGTTGATCTGATGTGAATGGAGAGAAGACAGCATGATCAACTTTGGTTTATTTTATGCTAGTGCAATGGTCAAGTGAGAGTAGCAATAATGAACACCGCAGACAACTAAACCATGTGAGATGACTGCAAAAAGTTTATATCACATATTGAGCATACTAGTGATCAGTCACAAATTTGTTTTGAATACATTTTGCACAAGTATTTGAAGTGATACGTCTATTTTTAGAACAGTGTCTCTTTTTTTTGTGATGTCAATGTCCCCTGAAATGAAGTATGAGCTCTGAATGCCTCCCTCACAACCATTTTAAGTGAGCTTGTCATGGCCCTTACATAACATTGTAGCATTGTCAGTTATAAAGATATCATCGGGTTGCACAGAGTCCTTGTGTCAACAGGAATAGGCTTGAAATACACAGATTTGGGCTGTACAGCACTTCATTCAATGCTTCTCGATGTGACAGCCCTGCACCTAGAGCGCAAAACACCATGCTTGTCACTGCTATACCAAGTTCACTAATCTCCTTCAAGGCTGTCTTCAGCATCTCAATGGAATCTCTCAGACTAGCATTCATCGCACTGATTGAGACATTTTACTAGG
Organism: Salvelinus namaycush; assembly: GCF_016432855.1. Classification (NCBI taxonomy): domain Eukaryota; kingdom Metazoa; phylum Chordata; class Actinopteri; order Salmoniformes; family Salmonidae; genus Salvelinus; species Salvelinus namaycush. The sequence goes on from NC_052313.1 coordinate 22,692,667, forward strand.
GAAAAAGGGGATACCTAGTCAGTTGCAGAACTGGCTGCATTCAACCGAAATGTGTCTTCCGCATTTAAACCCCCTGATGCCTTAATCGACATCCACGTCATTTGCGCCCGGGGATCAGTCGTTGTAAAGGCTTGCACAACCAATAATGTGAGTAAAATGACACTTGTTGTGATATGGGGGACCACATAAGCATTTACCCCGTGTCAAACAAGCAAACTGGTGCCACCGTTGTTAATGTCTAAAAGAGTACCATGCTGTATAATTGAATTGACCTTGGAATACAATAACAGAATTAAGTGCAATATTCAATAACAGAGAAAACAATCAATGATCGTCCTGGTCTCTTACTTCAATGTCCCTGAGACAGGAGAAAGGGAGATAAGATCTATTCTGCTTTGAGACCAAATACCTGAATAATGGATCCAATTCTCAGTAAATAGGATTAGTTACCATGGTAACCCAGATACTGACTGACGCACGCACACATGCACTGTTGCATTGTTGTGAGGTCCCAGAAATGTAGGTATTCATTCATTTCCCACCAAGGTGACTTACCAGCTGAAATTTTCCCATTTTCCTCAAAGCTCAGACAAACACAATCTGTGGTCTGTGGTCTGATAAAACATCTCTATCTCCCAGAATTTGCACAACGCTACACATTTCACTCTCCTCTCAGTTGATGTATTTCCTTAATTATAACGTATAGCTACATTTCAGTACACTAATTGACTAATACTTCACCCTTTGTAAGGTTTCATGATCTGTTTATAAATAGGTAAAATGGCATTATTTCTAACCTGAATCCCATGGCTAAACATGCATATTTCCCCCCATTTGACACGCGGGACTATTGCTAACCTTCAATAAGATGCAATGTGCCCAAGTCAAATACTACCAATAGAACTGTCCCTGACCATTGAGTGAAGTTTCTCTCCAAAACTAGCTTGTTTTGTACCTGGCCGAGGGAGGAAGCTGTTCAGTCAGCCGCTAAATAGAGAGCAGCCATGTGATTTACAGGGGAGAGATTCTCTGTCAGTCGTCCATTACACCTGAGACTGAGATCACTCTAGTATGGCTGTTCAGCAGCCCACTCAGGAACATAAACACCACTCCTTCATGGCTTTCTCTGACTTGTGATAGTACAGTATATGCGTAAGCCATTACACACTCCATCTACACTTCAAAATCATCTACTGTCCCGTGAGTGTTAAATCTAAAGTATCATAGAATGGAGACAATCAAAGGAAATATGTTTAATCCAAGAGAAAAACCTTTCTTCAATGTGTGTGTGTGTTTGTGTGTGTGTACTGTAATATATGTAATATATACGGTAATTGTAGGTATTATCAACAGTAAAAATCTCTGAAACGTTTAACTTTAGTATACTGTAAATTATAGTGCATTGTATGAAAAAATGCTGTATTTCAAATGGTATTGTAATTACACCCCACAGAATACAGTACCGTACCATATCTTTGGAGCACCAAAAACCTTTTGACCATTAATTAGTGGGTGCATGGTATTGTTGTTTCTGGCTCATTAACCCATTTTTAGGTGTCTTGGAAGAGGCTATATTTGTTGCACCCGTGAGTAAGAATGTTGCATCAATTGAACTCATATGTGGTTATAACACCCCAACAATTTAGTGGTCATAAACAGTCAAATTTAGTTTTTCATGAAAATTGATGATATTTGTATGAAACCAGATCAAAGTATGATGACCAAAGTATAAAAGATGATTGTTGCTTCTACATAAAGTTCGATCATTAAGTTACTGGTCCCCTCCCCCATGTCTAACACTTGGATTCTGGATTATTAAGAGGGTAGGTTGACATCCCCTTCACCCTAACTCTCATTTTAATACTCCAATTGTAACATCATATTCACTTACCTAATTTAAATAAGTACCGCCTTGTAACGAACATCGGAGAAGGCGTGTTTGCAGAGGGGTGTGGTTTATATATCTACATAGATACTCGACATTGCAAATATATCCTGAACAAAAATACAAACACAACATGTAAAGTGTTGGTCCCATGTTTCATGAGCTGAAATAAAAGATCCCAGAAAGTTTTCACAAAAAGCTTATTTCTCTCAAATGTGTTTATATCCCTGTTAGTGTGCATTTCTCCTTTGACAAGATAACACCTTTGACAGTGCTGTCAGTCAAGGCAAGCTCATGAATATAAGCTTGGTTGCTTTTGTCCAATTTTTTGCATTTCTATCCAAAACAAATATTATGGGTGATATTTTAGTTGCTTGGAAGGCTATTTTATATGGGAATCAGAATGACTGTTCGGGAAATTGAAAATGTATAGGGGACAGATTGGAGGGACAGCAAGGCTTAAACCTCAAATGGTTGAGCATTTTGCCATGTCCTTTTGATCTGTTTTGACCAGTTTGGATTCCTTTGTTAAGGCCTCTAGAAGTGCAAGTGACATAAAACATAAAATATTCATTAGTATGCTATAAACGCCTGCTTGCAACAATCCCTTGTAATTACAGTAAAATACTGTGAAATACAAACTCCTTCCCTTAATGAATTTCATTCATTCATCCATTCATTCCAATTACGGTAGCATTTACTTTTTTAAATGTATAATTCAGTAAATTTTACTGTATTGTACTGGGTGTCATTACACAGTACTTGCATTGATAAAGTATTTATAATGCAGTTGGCATATTTTACTTGCCACCATGCTGCCTGTAAACTACTGTCAAATTCACAGCAACCCCTGTAATCCTTAAGAGTTTAAGCTGGGGGATCATTCACCCATATGTAACCCCTGTCTTTGGCACTGCGTACAAATATACTTCCATGTTTAAAAAAAAAACTGGTACCAGACTATCTTCAGAAGAGTCTTGTGAGGCTTGTGGAGAGCAAAACATGTATGTGGTTTTGAGAGTCTCGCCTTTCCATAGCGGGGTCATATTAGTGTGTAGTCCAAACTGTTCGGACTCTACAGACAGAAGTTTGCAGATCGTCGGGTACCTACTCGTCACGGGACCCCCCCGTCACGGGACCTAGAGTCCCGTGACGGGGGGGGGGGGGGGGGGGGGGGGTCGTAAAATAAAAACGGAGAACACCATCGTGATTGTCTCATCTTTCCATAGAGTGGCCGTATTAGTTTAAGCCAAACCGCTCAGACATTTTCGTGAGAAGACCAATTTTCGGAATGTCTCATGGTCTGACAAACATCTCTGTAGCTCGGCAACCTTCCACCCCAGATGCGGAAGGCCACCATTAGCGGATGTGGTGGACTGAGATGCAGCCCATGCAAAAAACCCAGATATCTCTAAGTTTAAATAGTCCGATTTTATGGGGATTTTTTTATTATGCTAATTACATTTCCGTGAGGGAGCGGACATCGACTCTAGGTTGAAGTATGTGTTTGACTTGTTTCTAAGCTTGATTACACTGCTGTGAGTTACCTGCTCTTATAGCCTTGATATTTATTGGCAAGCAATAAAAAAATGCTGGTGCAGGTACACACACACACACACACACTCATTTTTTATGAGTTTACTGTTATGATGAGCATCGAACAGTAATTTAGGCTGGCAACTCTGACACTCAAATGGACGTTGTGGAAAGGGAATTAAGAAAGTCCACAAATAAGCGTTGAACCGTTAGATTGCCTCTCAATCTCATCCGATAAATCACATGTGGGTAATCACATTACCCACATGTCATTACCCTCTTCCTCACTACTGCCTCCTCATCACTGTTAGAGTTCCGGTCTTTTTTTCAGCACGGGCCTCTTAATAGATTTCATCTCCACTTTTCCTGTTGCTGTTTACTTCATTTACAACCTGCATTAAACTGTCCAACCACTTGAGTGACATTGCAATGAAGAGAACATTAGATAACAACTTGGACGTCAAACATGGCGCAAACTGATTATGTATGGGAAATACTAATTGCTGTGGAAACAGGTACAGCAAAAGTTCTAACAATGACCTAAGCTATTTCAGTGATTAGCCCACTATGCAATGTCCTAGTTCCCTGTTCCCAATATCCCCTGGTCATAAGCCTAACAGAAATACTCTCCAACTAATTTCTCTGTCTCTGAAATAAGGCCATAATGATATTGGTTCTCCAAGAGTTGACTGAAATCCAACCTTCACCAGCATAACAGACTGATGCAAAGTAAAAGTGGATGTATCAAGGTAGAGAAGGTTCTCAAAAGGGAACCGTTTGAGTTTTGAAGAGGTCTGCCCGTGGGTTCATTAAGGTATTCTCCAGAATTGACTTCCTGTGTAATTTACAACTCTGCCACTGCTCATTTTCCCCTCTGCCACAGTCGCCCTACTCTGACTGTTGCCAAGGCAGCCTGTCATAGTGACAATCAGCCTGAAAAAGCTCAGTCAAACACTCACCTGTTTTTCCCACTGTGCACAACACCGCATCAAGATCCCTCGATACAGTAAATTACTTCACTCTATTAGTGTAATGAGTATAGACTACCGATTAATACATCGTCTCTTGCCTTCCTCATTCTACAGCAATGGGTCTAAAATAACTCAAGGGCCATGACATGCAATATGCAAAAGGTCTTTCTCTCTGTCACCCTCACTCAAAGATGTTCAATTGCTTTAGGTTCAGTTTATTCATTGCCTTCTGTGGAATGTGGGACATGTCACTATTGTCGGCTGCGATGTCCCATGTTGTAGCTAATGTTCAGTGTATGAATTGTGTAACATGACATTACTAAGACTGAGAACACCATTCTTCTTCCAACATGGAACTAAAACCCTTCCCTGCAGTGAGTTTTCTCCTCACCTTGAACACAGGTGTGGTGTGGGGCAAGGGGAGGAAAGGGAGCTACAGGGGTTTGTGTTTGGGAGCATTGCAAATACCAAATGGATAACTGTGGACCACCGAAATTGCCTGAAAGGAATCACTTGTCCATGATGGACAGGGAAACACTTTTGCAGTGACTGGATTTAATTGCTTCCCAACGTATGACGGTCGAGCTACACATTATTTACACCAATCTCTCCGAACACAAAGAAGTGCTAATAAAAAAAAGATCAATCCCTGTCTGGTTGCAGTTCCACTTGATTGGTAAGGCTGGCACGTTCACTCTAAGAAAATGCTGGGTTAAAAACAACCCAGTGCTGGGTAAACAGTGGACAGAACACACGTCGGGTTATTTTTGACCCAGCCAGTTGGGGCACCCGTGAGAGTAAATGTTATTCCGGTTAATCTGTTATTCCGTTCAATCTGTTCTGTTGTATTGTCCATACAATATATGTTACAGTTGAGCGCTGACACTTTTGTAGCTTAATGACACTTGCAGAAATTGAGTTTCTCAAGCGATTACGTATTTCCCAAAGTTGGGATAATTATTACTTTTAGGATATTTAAATGATAATGTATAGTGTGTAAAATATTGAATGGTCATTTTAATTTGCGGTGTACTAAGATAATATGGTGAACAGGTCACGGTCACGGTTGGCCAAAAAGACCTATCTGAAAGGCACGCCCCCATTAGGTCACCACTTCTAAAGACTGATCTGCTGGGTCAACCTACTGTAGCATGAAAGTGAATAAAAACCCAACTGATGGTTAAATTAACCCATGTTTGGTAATCCAAAGAATTGGCCTATTGGGGGCGTGGCTTTCAGAAAGTTATTTTCGGTCATTCATGTTCATCATGTTAAGTTGGTACGCTGAAAATAAAAAAGTTCCTTCTGTTTTTGCACATGAATTATCTTTATATAAAATTCATGACACTATTATAACATAGTGGTAACTATCCCAACATTAGGACATGCATAGGCACTTAAGAAACTCATACTCTTGCGTAAGCCTTATTAAAGCTACAAACGTGTTAGTGCTGAACCTTAACATGTGCTGACAATACAACAGAACTGGATTTACATTTACTCATGGGTGGCCAAAAATAACTATCTGAAAGCCACACACCTACTAAGTCACGCCTCCAGTCTTCTGATCTGCCCTGTTGGATCATAGCTTAATAAATCAGCAACCCAAATTGCATTGTTTTTAACCCAGCATAGGTGTCATTTATCATAATTTGAAACCAACTTCTTCGTAAAAGATGGCTCTCCCATATAGGACATGCAAATCTCCTCGAAAGAAGGGAAAATGGAAGAAAAACTTCTGCACTGGAGACAGACGTTGGGATGAGTGATGATGATGCTTGTAGTCAGCTCAGGGTTTGCCCATGTGTGAAGTCAACAGGTTCCCCTTCTGATGACTTAACCTGAAGATCTCACCCCTCCGTCCACCCCCACTTATTTGACCCCTGTGTATTGCCTCAGGTGATTGGTCAAATCCGTGGGCTCCAGGCCAATCCATTATCTACTGCAAACATGCCTTGGTCTGCAAAATGCTTGCCCCCAGCTTACCCTTGGACATTGGACATATGTCTAGCTACTACCTCTCTTGGAATATACCAGTGTGAGACAGATGGTATCAATATTGTCAGCCTGTAACAGCAGTGTGAATGTCATCAAGTTCAGTATCTATTTGCATCGATCTGCAGATCTGCGATCTGAGGTACAGCAGAGATATATCAATTTGATTCAAAGATACCACCAAACATCTCTCAGTTTGTCGGGTCAAAGCAGGCAATCATACACACATGCTTAAGGTTGGTAATGCAGTGACTGAGGCTTAGCTGTTTTGGGTGTACTTGATTTCAAGGGATGCTCTTCTTCCCTCGTACCAGGTGCAACTGAAAGTGCTTTTAATGGGAAGAAATGAGCATTTGCTTATGTTGCACTCTGCGGGGGAAGTAAAACAGTGTCTCAACTCTTCATTAGTACAGATAATCGCCGGTCCAAATATTATTAGTGGCTCCTTCAACAAGCAAAGTTTTGAATAAAAAATATACAGAGTACATTTTGGTTATCAAAGGTATGCTTCTATCAGAACTGATACCATGTGATGGTGAAACATTCTTTGGCACCGATGAGTGGGGTTTAAGGACAATTAGCATTTGAGGGAACACATTCTTGTTTCATCAATAACACTTTTTGAAAAATATTCACTCAAAAGTATTGGCGGTTGTCCGAGACATATTTGCTTGGTGGAAATCAAAACATTTGACTACAAAGAGTCTGAAAGTGCTCTGAAAGTGCTTTAAGTGCTGAAATGCCTGTCTTTATCAGCATGATGACAGTCCATTATGTGTCTCTCAAGGCTTGCCTGAGACAGCCTGAGTCTGATTGGAAAGAGGAAGAAATGGAAATCATTTGCAAATGGACAAAATACTCAGACAAAGAACAAAAGGAAACATTCCCAACTGAGTTAGTGACCGGAAGTGACCATCTCCCAGAACTGGGAATTGTGCCTCCTTTTCAATTTACTGACCCTTTAAGTTTTATGTGTGTCTGCAGTGTACCATTATAAAAATATCCAACTACTGTACATTATCTCTACTCTGCATTAGATTCTCCCTCTCTGTTCTCCAATGGTGCTATGTTGACAGCATGTGAAACATCAATAGTCTTGACTTGACCAATGAGTAAGGAATCTCCTCATCCACCAGACCACCACCCACTTTCCTTCCCTGCAGTACTCCTCTCATCTCTGACACAACAGTGACACCATGTTGGTAGTTCTGCGTCTCAACCTCTTTTTTTTCTACAGTGCATATTTCCCATGCAGAAGTAATGCACGATGAGGTAGACAGGGAGCGCACACAGACCTGCTTCTGATTTTTCCTCCCCTGTTCTCACTCAGAAAAACACAGCTGTGAAGTAGCCCTGAGGTATGTATATGTGTGCGTGTGTGTGTCTGTCTATGTGTGTGTGTGTGTGTGTGTGTGTGTGCGCAAGTGTGCGTGCATGTTGTGCACGCATGTGTGTGTATGTCATAACGATGCCTCAAACGATTTGCTTTCCACAGTAGGTGCATATACAGTAGAGAACTATCTACTAAGACTAGCCACACAATTCAGTTTGATTTGATGCGTACCTCTGCTACAAACTCAAGGTTAGATTCTTGTAGAATTATTGAACCTCTCTGGCCCTCAAGCTCATCTGCATACTACTGCGTTCCCCTGCAATTTTTCTGCCTCACCATGCTTTTCTCATGATCGACATATATCCACAGCACAGACAGAAGAGCTTGTCAGTTTGTGCATCTTTTTTTATTGGCTTGTAATTTCATCATTAACATATTGTACTCTGTTTAAGGTTGATGCAAGGAAAAAAGGTGCTATCTAGAACCTAAAATGGTTATTTTGGCTGTCACATAGGGAAACCCTTTGAAGAACCCTTTTTGGTTCCAGGTAGAACTCTTTTGGTTCCAGGTAGAACCTTTTGTGGTTCCATGTAGAACCTTTTCCACGGAGGGTTTTTACATGGAATCCAAAAAGGTTCTACCTAGAACCAAAAAGGGTTCTACCTGGAGAAATTTAGAGGCTTCCACACATTCATAGCTTATTCTGGACCATAGTCCCCCCCCAATTTAGGAAGACCCTGATAAGAAAGTGTGCAGTTTGTCAAAAAGTACATAAGATTAGTTACTCATGTTACTCTTTATTATGCATAAAAGGGCTTGTATAATCCTTTAACATCAATTCAAGATACCCAATATCAACTTCAAAGAATCTCCCAGAATTCAATGACATTTTTTAATCTTCTCTGGGACTCTGAAATTTCTCCAGTTCTGTTTTAAGGACGACAGGACATACCCACCAGCTGTGTTTTGCTGGGACAGACGTCCTTCTCTGTGCCATTGAAGTGTGTTTGGAGTGAGGCTGATAAAACAGAGAAGACTAATTGAGACAGAGACTGCCCCTAGCCTGCATTCTTTGCCCTTCTGTTGGCTGAAGACACTTTGGGAATTACAGCTGCCAGAACACACCAATCAGTCGAACGATTGTGCAATCACAGGTTAAGTGCTGCCATTAAGGGGGATTCTAGGATATCTAGCTGTCATTAACGCCCCTGCAATATCTTATATTCATAGTCATAATTGAACACTTTGGCTACATCATGTTGTCCAGACACGAGGATGACCCCATGAATTGTCTAGGACAATCTTAATCTCATCTTTACTGTGACTATGTACCTGCAGCTTTTTCCATCTTTTTCTTTGAGACTGATTTCTTGCAAAATGTCTACAGTTTCTTACACTGTATGTACCTGGTGAATCAATATCCTTCCCCCTTTCCGCTGTAAAAAGACTGGTGATTTTTCTTTCCTAGCTTGCTTTGTTCTGTTTGGGGAGGACTGATGTTTTTGTCTTTTGGAGCCATGCAGTGAGGTTACAGAGATGAACAAGAAGCTTAACTGACAACTGCATGTTGATGGATCTGTCTGTCAGACAGGCTTAGGTCCTTTCCCTCTGAGATTATGTGATCTATTAGAAGTCTGAGAAAACACATCAACAATCAACAATTTGACTAACAGCATGTCCGAAAACCATATCGCCTCCGGCTCTAATTTTCACTGTTTATTTGAGTTCAATCACTTGATCTCCTATAAGCTTAATGTGTAGGCTAACTACTGAATGTTAGAACATTGGGCAATTCAAACGAAATGCAGATAAAGGGATAACCACCCATATACCAGTTTTAGGTTCGGGGAGGAAGGTGTAACATGTATTCTCCTCTGGGCTAGAAAGAGTTGTCCAACCAGAGCCTCGTTGTCAAATAATTCATGCGAGACATGCAAGTCCTCCAGGTGGGGAAGTCAGACAAAGAAATCGATTCCACCCAATCATTTACCAGTCTGAACCGGAACAAACACATTAACTCTCTATGAACCAAGATGCCATATTTTGACTCCAAGGAGAGTGCTCTGTCAAAACGCAGTCAATTCTAAGAAAGGGAACATTGTAGATACCTATCCCTGTAGGTAGATACATATCCCTGTAGGTAGACACATATCCCTGTAGGTAGATACCTATCCCTGTAGGTAGATACCTATCCCTGTAGGTAGATACATATCCCTGTAGGTAGACACATATCCCTGTAGGTAGATACCTATCCCTGTAGGTAGATACCTATCCCTGTAGGTATACACATATCCCTGTAGGTAGATACCTATCCCTGTAGGTAGATACATATCCCCATTGCTGGCTGAATGGTTCAACTTAAAACATGCTTCAGGCTGAGAAGTAAATTGTCTCCGAGAGGTAAATTATATGTCCAACTGCATTATTTAATTAGGTGCCAGTGCATGGTGTCTATATTAAGCATGGTTCACGCCCTCACCCTCTCCTGGCAGAATCCTCATTACTCCCATTCATAGCACTTTCCTTTAATTGCACAGTGTTTGTAATGGAGAAAGCCCAAATAAAGGGTCCTCCATATTTGATGGCTCCTCCATCCACTGTGTATGAATCTTTCAGCAGAGGTGCACTTGATGTCTGCAGCCCATTGAATTATTCAAGTCTGGGGAAGCACTCCATAAGAGGAATGACGAAGAGGCAAAATCAGATAGGGTTAATGAGAGAGACCGTCACGCTAAGTATGTCTCTCCATATTAGCCACAATCTTTCTCTCTTTCTTCTTCCTATCTTTTTTTCTTCATCTCCTTTCTGGTGGTATTCTGGAAAAATTGCCCTTTATGCCCCACTGTTTTCTTAACCTTCTACTGCACATCATTGCCCTCAGGCAAGAGAAAACCTTTTTGCCCCTGACATCCGCCCATATAAATAATAAAAGAATCCTACACATGACAATATGTGATGACATGTCTGTAAATAATCCAATGAGGTGCAGAAGTTGGTATGATGTAGAAATTGGGGGAGGGACATTATTTCAGGAAGCAGAGTGACCTGAGCGCATGGTGTGAGAGAAGGATAAGATACATTTCATTATTTTGCATTTTTAAATAGATAACTTCACAATAAAACACTTGTCTAGGAACCACTAAATAAGGATTTTTGATAGGTTTTGAACATAGATTGTTTTTATATATATTTGATTAAAAAAAAAAATGTTTTGCCTTGGGGCATTGTTTTGCTGTTAGGCTACTTTTTTGGTTGCCTTGGGGCAACAATGTCCAGTTAGGCTACTTTTCAGGGCAATATCATGCTCAATGAAAGACATGTCATTTAATGTAAAATGATGGCCTTGGTCAATGTTTTGAGCCTAACTGAGGAGTAAGGATCATACCCTCTGATAGTGAAGACAGTGAGCTTCAGGACAGTGACAGCGAGGAAGAATGGACCCCAGAATCAGGTTTGAGAGGCAATGAAATACTAGTTTACGCCCAACTTGCATTTTCTTACAAAAAGAGTGCTAGTTTCTACTATGTTTTACTTAATAAATGTTCTGAAAATATTGGATATTCATTTTGTGTTTTAGGACCCTTAATGGCACCGCGTTGCCCTGAGGCAACCAAAAATAATCTGGGTGTGAAGTGTAAAAGTTATTTTTTTAATTACTGATGCATTATCAGAAAGCCTTCCAAAAAATAGGATGGCATATTTTTTTCAATTAAAAACCTAAATGTGTGCAGTAGAGGGTCTGTAGCCCTGAATGACTGGCCTAATTACCTGCTAATTTAGTGGACAGACCAATGACTCAGAGCTGTGATTAGTGGGTAGACATACAGGACAGAGAGAAGGTTCTGGATGTAGCCATGCAGAGCCCAGAGGGCACCTCCATGGGTCCCCAGAGCTCCTAGATGGTCATTGCTGTTTCATTGAGGGTAGTGGCTTGTTGTATTACTCTGGATTTGTTCATCTTTTACTGAAGAGTGATTCTAGCACTGCACACTGCAAGGCCACATATATCAGTGGAATATATCACAGGCTGAGATTAACTGTCTAAATACACAAACTTACTGTGTGTGGACACAAGCTGAATAAGTATAGAACAGTGGAGGCTCCTCAGAGGAGGAAGGGGAGGACCTTCCTACTCAGTGAATTTCAGATTTTTGTCTCGATAAAACTATACTAAATATATTCATGACACCAAAAAACTGATTAAACCACACGGTTTTGCAATGAAGTAGCCTCAATAGTACCCTCTGGGGTAGCACCATGGTGTAGCGAGAGAACAGCTATTTGCTTAACATGGCGCCGACAGAGGTGGTCGCCTCGCTTGGCGTTCTTAGGAAACTATGCAGTATTTCATTTTTTTATGTATTATTTCTTACACTGTTACGCCAGGAAATTTTAAGTCTTATTACATCCAGCCGGGAAGAACTATTGGATATACAGTTGAAGTCTGAAGTTTACATACACTTAGGTTGAAGTCATTAAAACTCATTTTTCAACTACTCCACAAATTTATTGTTAACAAACTATAGTTTTGGCAAGTCGGTTAGGACATCTGTTTTGTGCATGACACAAGTAATTTTTCCAACAATTTTTTACAGACAGATTATTTAATTTATAATTCACTGTATCACAATTCCAGTGGTTCAGAAGTTTACATACAATAAGTTGACTGTGCCTTTAAACAGCTCGGAAAATTCCAGAAAATGATGTCATGGCTTTAGAAGCTTCTGATTGATTTATTGACATCATTTGAGTCAATTGGAGGTGTACCTGTGGATGTATTTCAAGGCCTACCTTCAAACTCTGTGCCTCTTTGCTTAACATCATGGGAAAATCAAAAGAAATCAGCCAAGACCTCAGAAAAAAAATTGTAGACCTCCACAAGTCTGGTTCATCCTTGGGAGCAATTTCCAAATGCCTGAAGGTACCACGTTCATCTGTACAAACAATAGTACACAAGTATAAACACCATGGGACTACAAACAATAGTACGAAAGTGTAAACACCATGGAACCACACAAACGTCATACCGCTCAGGAAGGAGACGCGTTCTGTCTCCTAGAGATGAACATACTTTGGTGCGAAAAGTGCAAATCAATCCCAGAACAACAGCAAAGTACCTTGTGACGATGCTGGAAGAAACAGGTACAAAAGTATCTATATCCACAGTAAAACGATTCCTATATCAACATAACCTGAAAGGCCGCTCAGCAAGGAAGAAGCCACTGCTCCAAAACCGCCATAAAAAAGCCAGACTACGGTTTGCAACTGCACATGGAGAAATGTCCTCTGGTCTGATGAAACAAAAATAGAACTGTTTGGCCATAATGACCATCGTTATGTTTGGAGGAAAAGGGGGAGGCTTGCAAGCCAAAGAACACCATCGCAACCGTGAAGCACGGGGGTGGCAGCATCATGTTGTGGGGGTGCTTTGCTGCAGGAGGAACTGGTGCACTTCACAAAATAGATGGCATCATGAGGACGGAAAATTATGTGGATATATTGAAGCAACATCTCAAGACATCAGTCAGGAAGTTAACTTCTTCGGGGTAGGGGGCAGCATTTTCACTTTTGGATAAATAGCGTGCCCAATTTCAACTTCCTTCTACTCATCCCCAGAATATAAGATACGCATATTATTGATAGATTTGGATAGAAAACACTGACGTTTCTAAAACTGTTTGAATCATGTCTGTGAGCATAACAGAACTTATGTAGCAGGCAAAACCCCGAGGACAAACCATTCAGAATTTTTATTTTTTTGAGGTCACTGTCTTTTCAATGAGTTCATTGGGACACCAGATTTCTAAGGGACTTGTTTGTAGTTCCTACCGCTTCCACTGGATGTCACCAGTCTTTGGAAATTGGTTGAGGTTATTCCTTTGTGTAATGAAGAAGTACGGCCATCGTAAATGAGGGTCACTTGAAGTAAATTGTTTGAGAGAGGCACATTACCAAAAAAGTTGCGTCAGTTTGTTTTCTTTTTGTATTGAACACAGATCAGACCGTCTTCAAATTGATCGATTATTAACGTTTAAAAATACCTAACGTTGTATTACAAAAGTAGTTTGAAATGTTTTGGTAAAGTTTACATGTAACTTTTGATATATTTTGTAGTGACGTTGCGCAAGTTGGAAGCTGTGTTTTTCTGGATGAAATGCGCCAAATAAATTGACATTTTGGATATATATCGACGGAATTAATCGAACAAAAGGACCATTTGTGATGTTTATGGGACATATTGGAGTGCCAACAAAAGAATTTCGTCAAAGGTAAGGCATGAATTATATTTTTATTTCTGCGTTTTGTGTCGTGCCTGCAGTGTTGAAATATGCTACTCTCTTTGTTTACTGTTGTTGCTATCATCAGATCGCCGTAAAGCCTTTTTGAAATCTGACATGTTGGCTGGATTCACAACGAGTGTAGCTTTAATTTGGTATCTTACATATGTGATTTAATGAAAGTTTGATTTTTATATCATTTTATTTGAATATGGCGCTCTGTATTTTCCCTGGCTATTGGCCAGGTGGGAAGATTGCGTCCCACCTACCCCAGAGAGGTTAAAGCTTGGTCGCAAATGGGTCTTCCAAATGGACAATGACCCCAAGCATACTTCCAGTTGTTGCAAAATGGCTTAAGGACAACAAAGTCAAGGTATTGGAGTGGCCATCACAAAGCCCTGACCTCAATCCCATAGAACATTTGTGGGCAGAACTGAAAAACCGTGTGCGAGCAAGGAGGCCTACAAACCTGACTCAGTTACACCAGCTCTGTCAGGAGGAATGGGCCAAAATTCACCCAACTTATTGTGTGGAGCTTGTGGAAGGCTACCGGAAACATTTGACCCAAGTTAAACAATGTACAGGCAATGCTCCCAAACACTAATTGAGTGTATGTAAACTTCTGACTCACTAGGAATGTGAAAGAAATAAAAGCTGAAATAAATAATTCTCTCTACAATTATTCTGACATTTCACATTCTTACAATAAAGTGGTGATCCTAACTAAAAACAAGGATTAAATGTCAGGAGTTTTGAAAAACTGAGTTGAAATGTATTTGGCTAAGGTGTATGTAAACTTCCGACTTCAACTGGAAGAGCAACGCCAACTTACCAACATTACGACCAGGAATACGACTTTTCCGTAGCGGACCACCACCCAGGACAATGGATCGGATCCCAGTAGGCGACCCAAAACAACGGCGCCGAAGAAGGGGCAGATGGAACGGTCTTCTGGTCAGGCTCCGTAGATGGGCACATCGCTCACCACTCCCGAGTATACTACTCGCCAATGTTCAGTCTCTTGACAACAAGGTAGACGAAATTCGAGCAAGGGTTGCCTACCAGAGAGACATCTGAGATTGTAACATTCTCTGTTTCACGGAAACATGGCTCACTCGGGATACGTTATCAGAGTCAGTACAGCCACCCGGTTTCTTCCCGCATTGTGCCAATATAAATAAACATCTCTCTGGTAAAAAGAAGGGCGGGGGTGTATGCCTTATGATTAACGAGTCGTGGTGTGATCATAACAACATACAGGAACTCAAGTCCTTTTGTTAACCTGACCTAGAATGCCTTACAATCAAAGGCCGACCGAATTATCTACCAAGAGAATTCTCCTCGATTATAATCACAGCTGTGTATATCTCCCCCAAGCAGCCCCCTTCGACGGCCCTTACATAACTTCATTGGACTCTATGTAAACTGGAAACCACATATCCTGAGGGTTTGGGCAAATCTGACCACGAATCCATTTTGTTGTTCCCAGCCTACAGACAGAAACTAAAACAGGAAACGCCCGTGCTCAGGTCTGTTCAACACTGGTCCGACCAATCTGATTCCACGCTTCAAGATTGCTTCGATCACGTGGACTGGGATATGTTCCGGATAGCCTCAGACAACAACATTGATGTATATGCTGATTTGGTGAGCAGGTTTCTTAGCAAGTGCATCGGCGATGTTGTACCCAAGGTGACTATTAAAACCTTCCCCAACCAGAAACCGTGGATTGATGGCAGCATTCGCACAAAACTGAAAGCGGGAAACACTGCTTTTAATCATGGCAAGGTGACCGGAAACATGACCGAACACAAACAGTGTAGCTATTCCCTCCGCAAGGCAATCAAAAAAGCTAAGCGTCAATATAGAGTAGAGTCGCAATTCAATGGCTCAGACACGAGACGTATGTGGCAGGGTCTACAGTCAATCACGGATTACAAAAAGAAAACCAGCACCGCCGCGGACACCGACGTCTTGCTCCCAGACAAACTAAACAAATTCTTTGCTCGCTTTGAGGACAATACAGTGCCACTGACATGGCCCGCTACCAAAACCTGTGGGCTCTCCTTCACCGCAGCCAACGTGAGTAAAACATTTAAACGTGTTAACCCTCGCAAGGCTGCCGGCCCAGATGGCATCCCTAGCCGCGTCCTCAGAGCATGCGCAGACCAGCTGGCTGGTGTGTTTACGGACATATTCAATCCATCCCTATCCCAGTCTGCTGTTCCCACATGCTTCAAGAGGGCCACCATTGTTCCTGTTCCCAAGAAAGCTAAGGTAACTGAGCTAAACGACTATCGCCCCCATAGCACTCACTTCCGTCATCATGAAGTGCTTTGAGAGACTAGTTAATGATCATATCACCAACATCCTACCTGACACACTAGACCCACTCCAATTTGCTTACCGCCCCAATAGGTCCACAGACGACGCAATCGCAATCTCACTGCACACTGCCATAACCCATCTGGACAAGAGGAATACCTATGTAAGAATGCTGTTCATCGATTACAGCTCAGCATTTAACACCATAGTACCCTCCAAACTCGTCATTAAGCTCGAGACCCTGGGTCTCGACCCCGCCCTGTGCAACTGGGTCCTGGACTTTCTGACTGTCCACCCCCAGGCGGTGAGGGTAGGAAACAACATCTCCACCCCGCTGATCCTCAACACTGGGGCCCCACAAGGGTGTGTTCTCAGCCCTCTCCTGTACTCCCTGTTCACCCATGACTGCATGACCATGCACACCTCCAACTCAATCATCAAGTTTGCAGACGACACTACAGTGGCAGGCTTGATTACCAACAACGATGAAAAGGCCTACAGGGAGGAGGTGAGGGCCCTCAGAGTGTGGTGTCAGGAAAATAACCTCACACTCAATGTCAACAAAACAAAGGAGATGATCGTGGACTTCAGGAAACAGCAGAGGTAGCACCCCCCTATCCACATCGACGGGACAGTAGTGGAGAAGGTGGAGAGTTTTAAGTTCCTCGGCGTACACATCATGGACAAACTGAAATGGTCCACCCACACAGACAGCGTCGTGAAGAAGGCGCAACAGCGTCTCTTCAACCTCAGGAGGCTGAAGAAATTTGTCTTGTCACCGAAAACACTCACAAACTTTTACAGATGCACAATCGAGAGCATCCTGTTGGGCAGTATCACCGCCTGGTACGGCAACTGCTCCGCCCACAACCGTAAGGCTCTTTAGAGGGTAGTGAGGTCTGCACAACGCATCACCGGGGGCAAACTACCTGCCCTCCAGGACACCTACACCACCCGATGTCACAGGAAGGCCAAAAAGATCATCAAGGACAACAACCACCCGAGCCACTGCCTGTTCACCCCGCTATAGTCCAGAAGGCGAGATCAGTACAGGTGCATCAAAGCTGGGACCGAGACTGAAAAACAGCTTCTATCTCAAGGCCATCAGACTGTTAAACAGCCATCACTAACATTGAGTGGCTGCTGCCAACATACTGACTCAAATCTCTAGCCACTTTAAAATTAAAAATTGGATGTAATAAATGTATCACTAGTCACTTAAACAATGCCACTTTAAATAATGTTTACATACCCTATATTACTCATCTCATATGTATATACTGTACTCCATACCATCTACTGCATCTTGCCTATGCCGCACGGCCATCGCTCATCCATATATTTATATGTACATATTCTTATTCATTCCTTTACACTTGTGTGTTTAAGGTAGTTGTTGTGAAATTGTTAGATTACTTGTTAGATATTACTGCACGGTCGGAACTAGAAGCACAAGCATTTCGCTACACTCGCATTAACATCTGCTAACCATGTGTACAGTATGTGACCAATAAAATGTGATTTGATTTTCCATCCTCCTCAGGGTATATTGACTTCAATAGTTCTCACCCCCTTCCATAGACTTACACAGTCATTATGATGACTTCCAGAGGATGTCCTCCAACCTATCAGCTGTAAACATAACCTACAGCTAACTAGTACTGAAATGGATAACGTGTGGTGAGTAGTTGACTCAAAGAGAAAAAATACAATAGTTGAACAGTTTTGGACAAATACACTTCTTCCAAAATTAAGGAGAAGCAGCAGAGAGAGAAAGCTATATTTCGTGTTATTTTTTCTTCTTCTCAGTTTATCTTTCACTTACTTGGCTAACGCAGCTAATTTAGCCTACTCCACAAGCTGAATCAAACTGATAGGAATGCTATTTATGTTAGCACATTGGCTAAGTATATCCAACACTGCAACTCTTCCAAGTCAAGGTAAGCTTTCGGTTTTATTAATTTATTGCCACCGGGGCCCGCCGGTGTAACTGCTAAACTGCTTGCTGTACACTGTACTGCGTGATTGTACACATGGATTGGAATGTGGGTTTTCTAACTCGTTGGTTCTAGTTTGTTGACTATTATGTTAGCTAATATGGTGACAACGATGTACTCTAGGCTGTGTAGCGGTTAGCGGTTATGGTATGAACGTTTGGCTTGAAGAGATTTGCGCCTGGTCACACACAGCTGTTATGTTGTGCACTGAATTCCACAAGGGAAGGGAAAAGGTGAGGAGGAGAGCGCGTAGATGCGAGAAGCAATTATACAACTAGAAAAGTGATGATGCTTTATGTGGCTGCTATGAAAGTGAACTGTGTGTGTGCGGGTGATCAGGTGTGCATTTATTCCGCCGATTCTGTTGAACAACTTTTCTTAAACGGAAGCAAACAGAACAAAACGGGGATGGACTTAGAGTAACTTTTTCTAAAATAAACGAATTTTAGTTAAAAAACGGAACGTTTAACAACTGTTTGGACTAATGATTACAACCAAGATCAGCTAGATGGAAGCAAGAGTGTGTCACCATCAGTCGCCTTGATTACTCCAATTTGTCCTCTCGACCTGTGCACCTACGTTATAAACTTTCATTTGTAGGCTGGGTTATAGCAACCTCATGATGGCTACAGGGCAAATTCGAGTATCATGGAATAGCCTAAACCTATCGATGTCACGGATCCTTCTGGAACTTTCATTGCGCACACCTGGCCCCTATTCCCACTGATTGTATTTCTATATATGTTTCCCTTTGTTCACCATGGTGCTGTCGATTATTGTTACTATGTCCGTTGGTGCTTGTGAGTACCTGTGCTGTGTATTTTGGGCTTTCGTGCCCTTGTGGATTGCGCAGATGATTACGGGCCTCGTCCTGTGTGAGAATCATTGTGCGCTAGTGTTATTTATTCAATGTACTCCTCGCTCTTTTGTTTGGGTTTCAACCCTGTGTCTTTGTTACATGTTTGTTTGGTCTTTGTCCCCGTGGCTTTATACGGCACGCCGTAATTTGGAGCATAATAAAAAAAACTATTACGCATTCCTGCGCCTGTCTCCCGAATCATTTATACCAGCTTGACAATTGATGTTACAATGAGTTGGAATGGAATGAATGGAATATGAATGACAGTCATCGAATATGCTGTATTAGAAATAACTCCTCCCTAATCTTAAATGGCACCGACCGCCACTGGTATAGAAAGTATGTGCACTCTCACTACTTACACACCCATGCACGCGGGCATGTACCCATGCACGCACACACAGTAGTTGGGAGCTATGTGTAGGCTTTGGTAAGTGATGGAGACAGAGAGAACAAAGAAACCAATTATATTCAATTCATCACTCTATACTTATTCCTGCATGTGAATAGTCAATGGTCTGCTTCTGGAAATACATACACAGCAATAGTTGCCTTAGTGCTTCATGCCTTGTAGATTATAAAACAGATTACCATAAGAAATGCACACACACCCATGCACACACGCATGTGCTCATGCACGCACAGTCTTCAAAGTATAACTTTAAAAATGTGTCCAGTTTGACAGTGCAATCTCTCTTCCTTTTGTGTACTTTGAGGATTGTTGAAACATGTATCTTCCTGTCTTCCTCCCCACAGAGAGATACAAAAAACACATTGGCATTGCAGCAGCCCTTTATGTATCGCCCTGAAGTTAATTACCTAAATAGATCATATGCAAAAGACACAAGCCATAAAGCCAAAAGTTGAGGAGTTCTTTATTAATTATCAATGTTTGCTGTTTGATACTTACAGTTGTAGTAGAAGTACTACACTGTAACGAAAAACTGCTATTCATAGGGTAATTCGAGGTATTATCAACAGTTAAACAAAAAAAATCTGAAACATTTTACAGCAGTATACTGTAAATGACGGTGAAATGTGTTGCTTTACAGGGTCAGCCGTAGTAGTACGGCACATCGGGTACATCGGCAGATTTTTCAGCTTGTTGGTTACTAGCGCGACTCTCTAACCACTAGGTTACCTGCTGCTCTAAAATTGCTAGGTTTCGATTGGTACTCCACTCCACAGAATACTAAAGCAATTGTACACAAGTACGTGTGCTAAACTACTTTTTTAGCACGGCTGTGCTGCAGTCCGCCAAGTACCAAGAATCAGCACAGCCGTGCTAAAAAAATTGTTTAGCACAACCTAAAGTGTAAAATTGCTCTTCTACAATGGGTTACCATATAATAAAAAACATTATTTTGATAAATGTATTCATAGGCTACTATGTCATCCCACCGTGAAAATATAGGCCTAGTCCCGACACAAATCTATGGTCGCTAGCCAAGCCGTCTGGTCGTTCATTCTATCGGTTAGGTTGCCAAATACACGACCCAGTTGTTTGTTCCAAATGTTCCGTTGCCATGCTGGCTGGCAACACTCGTATCCCTTGCTTGCTAGCTACCAACTATGGCTAACATGGTCATGTCAAACAGTGCAGCCAGAATAACAGCAAAGTAGCTGCATTTGCATTTGTTTAAACTGTTTTCTAGTGCCATTTATTTGGATACATCCATGACAATGAACTAATGGTGCGCGAATTCGCCTGACATAGAATATGTGCCCTCTCGTCAGGACACTGTTCAAAGGAGCTAGCCAATATATTAAATACAGAATTTGACTAGCAATCGAGCTGCCTGTAAATTACTGTCATATTCATGGTAACCCCTTTACAGTGTAGTTAAAGATAAGGAAAATGTTAACCTTGGGTGCTTTGAAAAACATCATATCTTTGTAGACGAGTCAATTTCATTCCCCACTTCTGAAAAAAACAATGCACGTGAAGGAATGCACAAATCAAATCAGATATCAATGAAAGTGTCTCATCATTGGTTCAAATAGATTTTATTTTGTGATTGTGTCTCACTAAGGTGTTTGTGATGAAGTTGACATACAAGAAAATTGCCTGTGTGCATTCTGAAGTTGGAATTACTAACAGCAGGGACCCCACTACTTTCAGAGAGCATAACTATGCTTCACATGCCATGTTATAATGATTTCAGAAGTACATCGTTTCATATTTTTAGATGTCTTGATTTGTTCCCTATTAATAAAATAAAGCAAGTCTAGCAGCTATAATCGTGACATGCTTTATCACTATATGGAATTGGGCAATCTTTTCACTTAACAAGACTAATTATAATTTTCAACATGACTAATTTAATTGAACATAAATTGCTGTGCAACTCCTCAGGCATAAAAGCACATTTATATTTCAACCAAATTCTACTACGGTATGTCTTCTCCTTTGAATCACAGCACAGGAAACTGCATTTTTATGCCAATGAATTACATTAGGAGAAACTACACATATGTAAACTTAATGTCAAATTGACCTCCAAAAGATAATCCCCCATTGTCTGGTCATCAAGAAACCATTCAAAATCCAATCCTAATAAAAGTAGCCTCACTACAGTCTATGATCTAAATTCAACCAAGTCCACCAGCAATCTCAGTCCAAATGTCAGCTTGGCTGTTTTGGAGGTCAGACTTGATAAAGCAACATAGTTTTCAAACCATTTCCGAGTCCTGTTGCTTTAGTGACAGGAACGTCTTGGAGGGGTGAGCTAAAGCCAGGCGACGCTAAACTTGAGCAGGAATGTTCCCACTTCTGCATTCACCCTTCAGCACACAACTCATAACACCCTGCCACACTTACACCTCACCATTTGTACTGCATAGAAACTGAAACATGATACAGAAACGTTATTTCATGTCAGTGGCATCCGTAATGTGAATGACACATAAAAACAGTGTTAATGTGCCTAATGCTTGACAAGAGTACATTGACACCGTATATGTTCCAAACAAATAGACCATTTAGAGGACAGTCTTTAATGCTTGAAATGGAGGCCCCCTCTCGCCTCTTCATTTTGCCATCCACTATGTTTATATTTTATCAGAAGTTCATATCATCAAATGTGACCCTGTGAATTGCTGTTGTAATACAGTGTCTAACAAGACTCCAGTGATATGTCTGAGAGGCAGATAGCTACCAAGATAAAGTAAACACCAAGAATAAAGAAAACAAATGAAGTAAGTGACATACTTAGTGCTTCTTGGTATTGCTCTACGAACTTGTCAGCACATTTTGCCTTGTCTGCTGTGTTAGGAAATTGAATTAAAGTCATCAAGATGAATGAGTTAAAGCAATAGAAATCTTAGCACTTTAATTCACTTTATTAAAAACCCAGTTATACACACGTTGAAAATTGCAAGAAAAAGAGTAGTAGTTGTTGTGGGTTTAAAAGTGAAGAGTTTCATTACAAAACGCTAAATTTCCATTTTCAGAAATGTTAGTAAATTAGCAATTTATTGTTTACTACAGAATTTATGAAAGAGATTGGTGCGTGGTTTTCTCCCATCTAATCATGGCATGGGGTTGTTCAATGACAGACATCTTTTTTATCTTTTTTTTTATCTATCACTTGATGGTTTCATTTCAGTGGGACAAACAATCATGTTTGTTGCAAACTCTCAGAGGAATAAGTAGTACTGCTATGTTTTACACATTCCATTCTATCTAAACAATGGATATATAGCGTTTTGCAACAAAACCCATTTTAATACACATCTAAAATGTATGAATAAAAAAAATCAGAGAACAGTAATATTTTACACACAAATGAGGGTACCATAAGCAATCATTTCTGATGAAAAAACACACATGTGAAAAATGTTTTTATATAGCGCTTTTGGAAGGAGAATCTTCAAGTGCCCATACCCTTTATTTTCATATATGGTATATCCTGTGTTAATTATTAGTTTAGCAAAGTATTTCATAATCGCAGAGAATAAAAAATATTCCTACTACAGTATGATGTGATGGCTACTAACATAGGAAATGTTCTCACTCGTTTAATGCTTTTTACCAGTTGCATCCAAAGCTGGGCAAGACACAAAATCTGTCAACTCAATCTATTAACATTGGGTGAAGTACCTAGTGAATAATGCAACACAGAGTGAGAAATGAGAAGTGCTGATAGGCCTTCTAATGCAGAGTAAGGATTATGGGAGAGTGGATGGATGGCAGGGTATTTACTCTATAGCTACATTATCTATCGGAAAACATTCATAAATAAACTATTACTTTATTTACAGTATATTGACCACACTGACCAAAGGCAGAAGTTGTTGATTCTCATATGACACACATACACATGACATGGTGCTTTCAGTTATTTTCTTACACACGCACACACACACACACACAATATGCCATCATATGTTTATTCAGTGTACATTCATTCTCCAAATCGCCTAACAGAGTGCAAGAGGATTATTTGGAGGCTCTCATCATATCAAAGCCAATAATATTTATGACAGGGCTGCAGGCAGCTTAGTGTTTACTGTTCCCCATCTCTCTGAGGAATGTGGGGAACTCTGGTCCTGGATGATCTCTCTCTCTCTCTCTTTTTCGCTCACACACACGCACGCACACACGCACGCACACACACACACAAACACCAGTGGTGTGCATCTAGACTTGCTGCAGCCTTTTCTTCAGCCTCCCCGTCCAATGTTCTGTTCCTTCACAATGAGGCAATAACGTCAGAAGCATAAAAACATAATTTCCCCACGTAATACGATCCCATTGTGTTCAATGCCTATAGACAGTTTAATCCGTTAGCCAGCACTAAGCTATTCAGAAACTGGCATGCTACCACACTGTAGAAAATACCTTATAAGCCACGCTCCATTTGCAGGCTGTCAAAAGGGGTTCTGGCTCTCTCAAATTGAGCTTGCACAAAACCATTGACTTTTTATGAGATACTTAATGTGCTCTTGAATACCTGCTGCAAATCATTTTGTTACATTTAATTTATAGCATTGTACTGTTTGCTGCTTTTTGGCTATCCGCCCTTGCAGTTGAGGGTATGCATGTACCATCTACTGTATGTTTCATCAATATGGTTATATGCACGATCAATAGCCTCTGAATGCATATTATATAGGACTTATCATTATGTAGAGAGAATGAAATAATTGAATTGTTTAATTGACTTGTAAATACATGAGTTTGAGAGGGTGGAGTAAATATGTTATAGTCCTTCTACTAGCTTCAAACATGAACACTGGGTACAAATTACTTTCTGCCATAGATAGTTAGTTCCTATAAAGTCTAACATACTGAATCTGTTCAGCCTTCACTTCAATCTCCACTTTGCAAGAGGGTCTATGATTCCAATGTGTGTTTCTCCCCAGGAGTAACAAAGTGTCCTAAAGAGCACCAGGCCAATTAGGAATGTTTGTGTAGGTTGTGATGTGACAGAGCCAACAAGTTCATGAAGGAAGTCTTGTCACTGGGCAGCATCAAGAGAAGGCTGATTATGCAGCTGTATCCTTGTTCCTGATGAAGGCCAGATTGAAGCCCGGTAATGAATGTATTAACGACTAACACACGAGTCTCCGCTGAGCTTCATCATTCAGTATGCGGAAGACATGTAATGACTTTCTCCTGTAATTAATGACTCTCTCTGGAGCTTATTTATGAAAGGAGATTGTCTGTAACAGACAGAGGAGACGAATATGAGAAAGAGAGGGATGAAGTTCAGCTTTGGTGTGAAATGAAATAGCCCTTCAGAACATGATAAACAGGATAAAAACAAAACAAATGTTCTTCTTATTAGACTTCATGAATATATATGAAAAGGGCCACAATGAAAAGTGACAGTTGTATCAGAGAATGGTTTGAGACGAGGCAAGAATGTGAAATATGTCCCTAGATCTCTCTCTGAGTGTGCTGATGTCAGATAATTCAAAAGAGCACTATTGTACCACGAAGTTAAATACAAGTGAATGAGTAAACAGTGCACTTATAAAACATATTTTGGGAATTTAAAGCTTGCGATTTGGAGTACTAATACGATACTGATACATACTGAACAAAAATATAAATGCAACATGCAACAATTTCAACGACTTTACTGAGTTACAGTTCACATAAGGAAATCAGTCAATTGAAATATATTCATTAGGCCCTAATCTATGGACTTCAGATGACTGGGCATGGCCACAGCCATGGGTGGGCCTGGGAGAGCATACGCCCACCCACTGGGGAGCCAGCCCCAGCCAATCAGAATAAGTTTCCCCCCACAACAATTGCTTTATTACAGACAGAAATACTCCTTAGTTTCATCAGCTGTCTGGGTGGCTGGTCTCAGACGATCCCGTAGGTGAAGAAGCCGGATGTGGAGGTCCTGGGCTAGCGTGGTTACACATGTTCCGCGGTTGTGAGGCCGGTTGGACGTACTGCCAAATTCTCTAAAACGACCTCGGAGGCGGCATATGGTAAAGAAATTAACATTTAATTATCTGGCAACAGCTCTGGTGGACATTCCTGCAGTCAGGATGCCAATTGCACGCTCCCTCAAAACTTGAGACATCTGTGGCATTGTATTGTGTGACAAAACTGCACACTTTAGAGTGGCCTTTTATTGTCCCCAGTACAAGGAGCACCTTTGTAATGATCATGCTGTTTAATCAGCTCCTTGATATCCCACAACTGTCAGGTGGATGGATTATCTTGGCAAAGGACAAATGCTCTTTTATTTCAGATCATGAAACATGGGACCAACACTTTACATGTTGCATTTATATTTGTGTTCCCTATAAGTACTGATAAGTGAGTAGCGTACTGATATGGTATTGATAGTGGTATTGTAACACTTAACAAAAACATTGATGTGTGACAAGCACAAGATGGTCTTTTGTACCACCCAATCAGTAGGCTTAGTTTAACAAGGAGAAGGCTGTTGTCTGCTCAATAACCGAAGATTGCACTGCACTGTGCTCTGCGTGATATATTCATGGAACATATTGTACCTTTACACCTCGTATGTGTCTTATTCAAAACAACGCCAATATTTAACAATTATTGTAACTAGGGATGATATATCGGTGAACATATCGGA
Organism: Salvelinus namaycush; assembly: GCF_016432855.1. NCBI lineage: Eukaryota > Metazoa > Chordata > Actinopteri > Salmoniformes > Salmonidae > Salvelinus > Salvelinus namaycush. The sequence continues at coordinate 22,718,922 of NC_052313.1, forward strand.
ATCAGCCGATATTAGCTAAAAATGTCAACATAGGTATTGGCCGATGTCTAGTTTAACGTTGATGTGCAAAACCGATATCAAAGCTGACGTGCACACCTATATAACGTAGGTACATGCAGTAATGACGCCACGTAAAATTTTGCGCTACACGTGCAACACAGCATTCATAACCTAGCCCACAATGTCTGCTCTGTGGATCGAGCAGTCAACAAGTCGAGCAGTCATTCGAAAGAGTAAGAACATTTCAGCGAGACAACTCAAAAGGCGAAGTCCATTAAAGCCAAGATAATGGAATTCATTGCCCTTGACAATCAACCGTTCTCGGTCGTGGGTGATGTTGGCTTTCGCAGACTGGTCGAGTACCGGTACACACTACCAAGTGCGCTATTTTTCAGATGTTTCCCTACCGGAGTTACACAGTAATAGTGTCACTGCTATTAGCTTCAAGACATACATACTATGGAACGCCGTTTGGGTCTTTGCATGTCAAAAAAGATACACTAGCACTGTCAAAGCTGTACAAAAAAGTCTACAAACAAGGAAACACCGGACACGAACAATGTATTTACAATACCGCATTGGTAATAAAACATCATTTGTTCGACCGCAACTTCTGGGGTAGCTAGCTTTAGCTTGGTATCTAGCTAGCACCAATACAACCAGCCTGAAAACAATGACCAGTAGAAACTGCAGTCATTTTCATTATTCTTAGCAATGATTTAGGAATCCTTGTAAGTATTAGCTAGGTTGCCACTTGTTGTTCACCTATTGAAATTGAACTTCAGTTCATGTAAATAAATTGCTAGCCAGCTACTTAACCCTGTTGCCCAAAGCTAACATTATAAGCAGCCAGCTAGCTTCATCTGGCTAGTGAGGGTCGACCGGACCTGGTTATGTGTTGTGAAACCAGCCACAATAAGGATAGGCACAATAGTGCAATTTGCGGTTTGCCTTTAAAATAAAAATAAAAGTATGTAATTGACAGTGATGCAAATGAATACAAATAGTAGAATTATGCCATACTTTTATTTTGAAGGCTAACCGCAAAGTCCATTATTGTGGTTAGCCTTACATAGATGGGTCCGACCACCATTAATCAAATAAGAACTGTCTTATAAATGAGAGTTATTTTAGATGATGACACCTAGCTATATAGTTAGCTAGCTAACTATAGCAACTGAAACAGATTATGTTGTTTTGCTATGTTTTTGGGGAAGAACATTGTTTGCATCCATGAGCTAGCTAGCTTTTTTATGACCAGCACTGTAGGTGCGCGAGACAACTTCATCAGCATCATAGCATACGTATCGATGAATTGTTGTGACATGAAATACGAGTGAGTGTAATCAATGTGTAATAACTACGTAAAAATGTATGTACGCGTTAAATTATTATGTGACGTTCAGTCATATTCAGGTCCTGATTGGTCAACAAACTTATTTGACACGTCAAATAGTGTTATTTGACACATCAAATAGTGTTAAATAGTATATTTTTTGACACGCAAAGACCCAAACGGCGTTCCATAGAAATCCTGGTTGAGAATGATACGACTGAACAAATGAACTATGAAACAGCACAGCAAGTAAGTGAAAGAAATAGGTTTTGATTATGTTTTACTGGTAATGGGAACATACGTAAATGCCAACAAAATAACTTTTTGGTCAGTGTGATGTCTGTGTGTAAGCTTTATTTAACTAGGCAAGTCAGTTAAGAGCAAATTCTTATTTACAATGACGGCCTACCCCGGCCAAACCCGGACGACGCTGGGCCAATTGTGCGCCGCACTATGGAACTCCCAATCACGGACAGATGTGATACAGCCTGGATTCGAACCAGGGACTGTAGTGACACCTCTTGCAATGAGATGCCGTGCCATAGACCGCTGCATCCACGTGTGTGTGTGTTAACTATTTAACTGTACTAGAATGCTTATAAAAGGCCGCAAATTGTTTATATATCGGTTATCGGTATAGGTTTTTTTGGCAAGGAAAATATCGGTATCGGCCAAAAATGTCATTTCGGTGCATCACTAATTGTAACATACCTCTCCCTGCATCATCAAATAATGTTTGTCTCTGATCGATGATGACAAAGTTTCACCACAAAAAAATATCCTCTTGATTCTACTGTGTTTAAAAAAAAAAGATGAGCTCTGTTGTCTTAGAACACCAATGTCCCTGGATACAGCCGCTGCTTAGTCAGAGGCAATAACTTTCTCGCAGGGTGAATCTCATAAAGCAGTCTCATTAGTCAATATATATCGATCCCTGCGGTGTAGAGGGGATACAAGTCTGGATGCTTCAATCTCAGAAGGACAGTGCTACAGTTGAAGTCTATGTGATCGATATGGGTATGGGTGTGTAATTGGTAGTGTTGCTGGCTTTTTACCTACTGTACAGTTTCGGTCAATAAGCTGTTTATTTATATATTTATCTGTAGGCTAGTGCTGTGGCACTCTGATCAATACAGTACATGGAAAGGTGTATCGATGTTAGCATAAATAGGTTTTGACCTGCCACACATATCTGCCAATATCCTGTAACACTACTAACTAGATCACCAACTTTCTGAAGGATAGTGGGGTTGCGGACTGCTTGGATAATAGGAGTAAAGTTGTATTATCATCATCATGTACAGTGTATGTCTGTGTAATGTAGATCTCTATGCCTACATCAGTGCTGTTTTACGCATGTGATGCAGCAGTGTGCTCAATTTACATATCGAGAGGTTAATCTCTCATATTGCTAGCCACAGTGTTTGCCTGTATCTGAGGAAGTGTTCAGGGGCTGTTAGCACGCTTTATATCACCCTTCCTGAGACTCCATCTGGCATGTCTGGAGGGCCAATGCCCTAGTCCCAGGGTGCCTTGCTCTATGCCACACGCCTTCTGTTTGAATGTCACTAGGTCAGTCCCAGAGCGTATCTTTGCTGCAGGCTGCCAGACTTTAAGATATGAAATATATATATACTGAACAAAAATGTAAACGCAACATGTAAAGTGTTGGTCCCATTTTTCATGAGCCATTTGTTATTCCAGATATGTTCCATACGCACAAAAAGCTTATTTCTCTAAAATGTTGTGCACACATTTGTTTACATCGCTGTTAGTGAGCATATCTCCTTTGCCAAGATAATCCATCTACCAGACAGGTGTGGCATATCAAGAAGCTGATTAAACAGCATGATGATTACACAGGTACACCTTGTGCTGGGAACAATAAAAGACCACTCTAAAATGTGCAGTTTTGTCACACAACAAAATACTACAGACGTCTCATGTTTTGAGAGAGCGTTCAATTGGCATGCCGAATGCATGAATGTCCACCAGAATTGTTGCCAGAGAATTTAATGTTCATAAGCCACTTCCAACGTTGTTTTAGAGAATTTGGCAGTACGTCCAACCGGCCTCACAACTGCAGACCATGTGTAACCATACCAGCCCAGGACCTCCACATCCGGCTTCTTCACCTGCAGGATCGTCTGAGACCAGCCACCTGGACAGCTGATGAAACTGAGGAGAATTTCTGCCTGTAATGAAGCCCTTTTGTGGAGAAAAACTTATTCTGATTGGCTGGGCCTGGCTCCCCAGTGGGTGGGCTCCCAAGTGGGTGGGCCTATACTCTCCCAGGCCCACCCATGGCTTGTGCCCCTGCCCAGTCATGTGAAATCCATAGATTAGGGCCTAATGAATTATTTCAATTCACTGATTCCCTTATATGAACCGTAACTCAGTCAAATCGTTGAAATTATTACATGTTGCGTTAATAAACTCAGAAAAAAAGAAACGTCCTCTCACTGTCAACGCGTTTATTTTCAGCAAATTTAACATGTGTAAATATTTGTATGAACATAACAAGATTCAACAACTGAGACATAAACTGCACAAGTTCCACAGACATGTGACTAACAGAATTGGAATAATGTGTCCCTGAACAAAGGGGGAGGGGGGTCAAAATCAAAAGTAACAGTCAGTATCTGGTGTGGCCAACAGCTGCATTAAGTACTGCAGTGCATCTCCTCCTCATGGACCGCACCAGATTTGCCAGTTCTTGCTGTGAGATGTTACCCCACTCTTCCACCAAGGCACCTGCAAGTTCCCGGATATTTCTGGGGGGAATGGCCCTAGCCCTCACCCTCTGATCCAACAGGTCCCAGTCATGCTCAATGGGATTGAGATCCGGGCTCTTCGCTGGCCATGGCAGAACACGGGCATTCCTGTCTTGCAGGAAATTACACACAGAACGAGCAATATGGCTGGTGGCATTGTCATGCTGGAGGGTCATGTCAGGATGAGCCTGCAGGAATGGTACCACATGAGGGAGGAGGATGTCTTCCCTGTAACGCACAGTGTTGAGATTGCCTGCAATGACAACAAGCTCAGTCCGATGATGCTGTGACACACCACCCCAGACCATGACGGAACCTCCACCTCCAAATCGATCCCGCTCCAGAGTACAGGCCTCGGTGTAATGCTCATTCCTTCAATGATAAACCATCCCCCCTGATGAGACAAAACCCGACTCTTCAAAGAAGAGCACTTTTTGCCAGTCCTGTCTGGTCCAGCGAGGGTGGGTTTGTGCCCATAGGCGACGTTGTTGCCGGTGATGTCTGGTGAGGACCTGCCTTACAACAGGCCTACAAGCCCTCAGTCCAGCCTCTCTCAGCCTATTGCGGACAGTCTGAGCACTGATGGAGGGATTTGTGTTCCTGGTGTAACTCGGACAGTTGTTGTTGTCATCCTCTACCTGTCCTGCAGGTGTGATGTTCGGATGTACCGATCCTGTGCAGGTGTTGTTACACATGGTCTGCCACTGCGAGGATGATCAGCTGTCCGCCCTGTCTCCATGTAGCGCTGTCTTAGGCGTCTCACGGACATTGCAATTTATTGCCCTGGCCACATCTGCAGTCCTCATGCCTCCTTGCCGCATGCCTAAGGCACGTTCACGCAGATGAGCAGGGACCCTGGGCATCTTTGGTTTGGTGTTTTTCAGAGTCAGTAGAAAGGCCTCTTTAGTGTCCTAAGTTTTCATAACTGTGACCTTAATTGCCTACTGTCTGTAAGCTGTTAGTGTCTTAATGAACATGCACCTGTGGAACGGTCGTTAATTGTTTATGGTTCATTGAACAAGCATGGGAAACAGTGTTAGAACCCTTTACAATGAAGATCTGTGAAGTTATTTAGATTTTTACGAATTATCTTTGAAAGACAGGGTCCTGATAAAGGGACGTTTCTTTTTTTGCTGTTTATTTTTGTTCAGTATAATAGAGCAAAGCAAAAGTTTTCTAATGCACACACATTTGGGGTATATTTGGTACTTAGGCACGGTTTCTAAGGCCCCCAGGTGACCACTTATATGCGTCAGTCAGTGCAGTGAACAGCGAATCCTCCCTTCCTCTTCCCTCCTACTCCTAAAGGTCTGCTTTATGTGGCTAACCTTCCAGTGTGATGTCTAAAACCCAGCAACGTCAATCTCCCCCTGCTTATTAAATCACTCTCAACTCAATCAGCACTCTGGAGTCTAAAAATAAACATGTTGTGAGTTTTGCCTCACATCCAGTACAGAGGCTGCTGAAGCAGATTTCTGTCAACAGGATTATACTGACTAGAGATACACACCATGATACTCTGGTCTGACCATAGAGTTAGGAATTAGAATACTAGAATGTACATGAACCTTCTAAAGGTCAGCCATTTTGGTCAGGGAATTGGTCAACCAAGGTTTGCCAGTGCTGTGAAAAGATATTGTGTAAAATAATGAATTTGAATAGAAACTCTTATCCAGAGCAACTTACAGGAGCAATTAGGGTTAAGTGCTTTGCTCAAGTGCACATCGACAGATTTTTCACCTAGTTATCTAAGTGATTCAAACCAGCAACCTTTCAGTTACTGGCCTTAACCGCTAGGCTATCTTCCCTTTATGTTTGTTAGCTAGCTAGCCAGCCAGGGAATCTCCTTAATGGACAAATGGAGAAAAAAACTTGGCACAAAGTCAAGTCAGCTACGGAGCTAGTCAAGGCTGCAGTCACAGCTAAGCTACAGCTCTATGTGGAATAGGGGGTTAACGCTTGAGGGGCGCCCAATGCATGAGGCAGGTCATCCCATGGGCCAGAGAGCCCAAGTACACACACATTCAGTACACACTCATTCAGTATACACGCACGCACGTACACCGCTGCCTACATTTTATTCCCTATATGGTTTTTAAATGAGCCCATTACTTTCAATCAATATGATATTTCAACGTTATGGACTCTTGATTGACAGGTCCACCTTCACTAAGGTCTGCCAGTCGACACTTCTGATCTGATAGATCAACAGGGTTCAAACCACTCAGTCACTCCAATTCAACATGGAGCCTGTCTCCATCTGTTCAGAGCATCACAGTACATTACCCTGAGTGGCTCCACAAAGACATGTGATCCACTCGACCACTCCTCATTACGACTGACAAGAGCAGGAAGTCAAAGACAGTGAAAGAGGCATTTAAATACGAAGACGGACAGCTAAAATATACATGGTGTACCTAAAATTAGCTTTCTATTTTAATGCATCTTGGCTTTAAGGTTGTGCCTATTTACTCATGGTGCTTCATTTGCCATTGGACTAACAATGTCACTTATTATCATCATGCTTGTGAGATCTAACAGTTGAGCAAAAAAATAAAGACTTTCAGTTTGCAGATTCTTTGGTTGATAATTATTACCTACTTTAAGTGCTGTCTAAAAATAGCAATTCAAACCAGCAACCTTTTGGTTGCTGGCCTAATGCGCTTAACCGCTAGGCTATCTGCACTGTATGTTTCTTAGTTAGCCAGCCAACCAGTTTTAGAGGAGGGATTCCATACATTTTTCAAATTAACTGCCAATATGCCAACATTCCAAACAATGCATACACTGGCTAAAATCAGTTAATGATAGACAAGTTGTAAATGCAACAGGTACTGATATTGTATCATAATAGCCCTTGTAGCTTCCCAGGAAAACAAAGCATTTAGACATTTATGGTCTGTTCACATATATTTTAGAGGCTATTTATACAGAAAATATTTTATTAAACCCGTTCAAACGTTATTTATAATTAATTATACGACAATATTTTAGGTTGAAAATAATTATATTACACAATTTCTGATAAATCACATGCCTTACTTTTATTTTCCTGCATTAGAAAAATCTGGATTATGCCTCCACTGCCATTCATTCCAATTAGAATGGTTTGGATTTCTCCCTGACTAATACGGCTGCCATTTTCACCCATTCTGGAACTTTGAGGGTTTATGATATAGATGCAGTAAAGGGGTCAACGGAACGCAGACCATTACCATGACCAGATTGGCGCACACTCAACAAATCTGATCTAACAAAGTGTATATTCGTCAAATACGTCATGATTTATGTATTGTAACGGGCCCTCAATGTGGGTACTTAAGTCCGATTTTGATATATTTGGCTGTTTTCGCTGCATAAGATTTAGAAGTTGTCCCTTTTCAGGTTTAGAAGAAGAGACTGCTAAACGCTAACTCCTGTTTGTACAAGCTGGAAGCATAGCTAGCATACAGAACTCAGTGGTAGTCAAAGACGTTTTTAACTGTAATGCAGTCGATTAGTGACGATGACATTAATGTGTTGTGGTTGACATCCATACAAGCATTATACACATTTTTACCTCAACGTAGTGTGAAATCAACATCATGATGATGCAGAAACCATTTCAAATGCTTGTGCAACAGTAAATGATGATTCATTTACATTTAGAAGCTGATATACAGTACAGTGCATTCGGAAAGTATTCAGACCCCTTCACTTTTTTCACATTTTGTTATGTTACAGCCTTATTCTAAAATGTATTAAATTATTTATTTTCCTCATGAATCTACACGCAATACACCATAATGACAAAGCGAAAAAAGGTTGGTAAATTGTTTTGCACATATATTAAAAATAAAAACAGAAATACCTTACTTACATAAGTATTCAGACCCTTTGCTATGAGACTCCAATTTAGCTCAGGTGCATCCTGTTTCAATTGATCATTCTTGAAATGGTTCTACAACTTGATTGGAGTTCACCTGTGGTAAATTCAATTGATTGAACATGATTTGCAAAGGCACTCACCTGTCTATATGAGCTCCACAGTTCCTCTGAGGAGATGGGAGAACTTTCTAGAAGGACAACCATCTCTGCTGCACTCAACCAGACAAAAGGACTCTCAGACCATGAGAAACAAGATCTCTGATCTGATGAAACCTAGATTGAACTCTTTGGCCTGAATGCCAAGCGTCACGTGTAGAAGAAACCTGGCACCATCCCTACAGTGAAGCATGGTGGTGGCAGCATCACGCAGTGGGGATGTTTTTCAGTGGCAGGGACTGGGAGACTAGTCAGGTTTGAGGGAAAGATGAACGGAGCAAAGTACAGAAAGATCCTTGATGAAAACCTGCTCTAGAGCACTCAGGACCTCAGACTGGGGCAAAGGTTCACCTTCCAACAGGACAAAAACGCTAAGCACACAGCCAAGACAACGCAGGAGTGGCTTCGGGACAAGTCTCTGAATGTCCTTGAATGGCCCAACCAGAGCCCGGACTTGAACCCGATCGAATATCTCTGAAGAGACATGAAAATAGCTGTGCAGCGACACTCCCCATCCAATCTGACAGAGCTTGAGAGGATCTGCAGAGAAGAATGGGAGAAACTCCCCAACTTCAGGTGTGCCAAGCTTGTAGCGTCATACCCAAGAAGACTCGAGGCTGTAATTGATGCCAAAGGTGCTTCAACAAAGTACTGAGTAAAAGGGTCTGAATACTTATGTAAAATGTTCAAACATTTCAAAAAAACTCTGTGCTTTGTCATTATGAGTTATTGTGTGTAGTTGATGAGGGGGAAAAAACTATTTATTCAATTTTAGAACAAGGCTGTAACGTAACAAAATGTGGAAAAAGTAAAGGGATCTGAATACTTTCCGAATGCACTGTATATCCTCTTATTCTATTCAGAGCTTTACTGGATAAATAAAAGGGGCTGTCTGTCAGTATCAACATGCCACTCAGGAGATGTTATGATCCCCGAATCCAGCTGTATCTCTTCCACACAATCCTCTCTGCTTTCAAAACATCCTTTCATTATTAAGAACCATTCCACCCACTTTATATTGACACATCTGAAGTAAATAGATTCCCACTACATTGTTTTTAAAGAAAAAAGACGGTCATTTTCCTATCAAATCTTTCTCTCCACACCTTGATTCCTCTACCTTGATCATTCAAACACAGCAGTGAATGTTTTGTGTTTTGTGTGGACCCCAGGAAGAGTATCTGCTTCTTCTACAGCAGCTAATAGAGATTGTAATAAAAATTATAAATCATAAATATGGATTCCTCTGACTCGTGTTTCACCCCAAAACTAGTCCATCCCTTTGTCACCCTTTCTTTTACCTTTACCCTTCTTTTTTGTCCACACAAGCTTTTAAAATATGATCAGTGGAATTCATGGTGCCAGGTCACTACTCTGTGTGACCCCATTGAGCTGATGTGGTATGACCCGTTCTACTTATCTGGGCCTCCAAACATCATTCTTGGCTTTATCCTGTTTGTTTATTACAAACCCATCCTCTCAAAGGGGGCTGTGAATCTCCTTGATGGCCAAATGGAGAAAAAAAACTTGGCACAGAGTCAAGTCAGCTACGGAGCTAGTCAATGCTGCAGTCACAGCTAAGCTCCAGCTCTATGTGGAATAGGGGGTTAAAGCTTGAGGGGCGCCCAATACATGAGGCAGGTCATCCCATTGGCCAGAGAGCCCAAATGCACACACATTCATTACACACATTCAGTACACACGCACGAACGTACACAACTGCCTACATTTTGGTTTTAAAATGAGCCCATTCCTTTCAATCAATATGATATTTCAACGTTATGGGCTCTTGATTGACAGGTCCACCTTCACTAAGGTCCGCCAGTCGACACTTCTGATCTGATAGATCAACAGGGTTCAAACCACTCAGTCACTCCAATTCAACATGGAGCCTGTCTCCATCTGTTCAGAGCATCACAGTACATTACCCTGAGTGGCTCCACAAAGACATGTGATCCACTCGACCACTCCTCATTAAGACTGACAAGGGCAGGAAGTCAAAGACAGCGGAAAAGGCATTTAAATATGAAGACGGACAGCCAAAATATACATGGTGTACCTATAATTAGCTTTCTATTTTGATGCATCTTGGCTTTAAGGTTGTGCCTATTTACTCAAGTTGCTTCATTTGCCATTGGGTTAACAGTGTCACTCATTATCATCATGCTTGTGACATCTGACAGTTGAGCAGAAAATAAAGACTTTCAGTACACTAATTATATTAAGGTTGATAATTGTCAACTACTTGAAGTGCTGTCTAATTTTGTATCTAAAAATAACAAAGGCTACACACAATAGTAAGTATGATCTAAAACACCCACCTTAACAATACAAACAGCTCTAGTAGATACAGTATGTTGTGCCTGATACAGTTTTAGTCTAGATATAAAACCTTGACCTATACCGTCGTCGTCTGAGGAAAACCTCATCTCCAAAGCAGAAACTTTTAAAGGTGCCACATGCAGAAATCGCTGCCGCCATTTTCTGGTTGCTAGAATTCGAATAGTTCGCCTAATTTCAGTTTGAGACAAAACAAGCAGTCTTTGTGTAAAGAATTACTGCACCATCGAAAGCTGTGATATATATTTTCCACAACGCAAAATATTGTATTTTCAGCAGTTTGAAGCTGGTGTACAAAACCAAAAGTAAAAGAAATAGCGCACATAGAACAGATCTAGCACTTCTTAGACTTGCTTTCAATGAGAATGACAGATCTATAGACTAAAATGTCTATGTGAATTTGGTGGGGTCACCCAAAAAGTTACATATTGCATATTTAACGAACATACAATTATTAAACTTTAGAAGCTATTTTGAAAAAATGTTTTTGGTCCTAGAGTCATGAAATGTTCAGAGTACATTGAGAGGAGTTAGCGTTTTTAATAAATGTCAAAAAATATTACATTGGCAAAAATGTAGTTACGAGATTTTTAATCGGACAGCAACAATACAGTACTTCCAAGCAACTGCAGACAGTACCTGCAAAACAGAAAATACATTGTAGTTGGAGGGTTCTTTAGATGGTGGAGGATGAATGGCTATGTAAACAAACACTGGATGGAGACTGATGACTCTTTTGCAGATTTAATGATGAACTGACCACAGTTAGACCCATGCATTAACTCCACTACTTCCTGTTCTTCCTAAAACAATTAACAATATCTGACCAGCCTGAATACAGTAGATTAGTTACTAGGTAGATAATTAATGAATGTTACAATTCACAACAACTGATTTTCCACATTTTAGAACTGTATAACAGTGACTTTCTCATAAAATAGCTCCACACCATTTATCCTCAGTTTGTATTTAGGTTGGTCTTGAATTAAATCTGATCTAAAGTCAACGTTTTCAGTCTGAATCTCCTAACACACACACAACAGACCTCTACTCTGCTCTGTGACACTTGATGCTATCACCACATAGAAGGCGGATGCTCACAAAGGCCTTTCAATAGAAGCCACCTTTTCCTTAAATCTCTGTGCTTACGGAGCTAAAAGCTTACATGTCAGCGTCGCACGCTGGCAAGATTGGGCCCTCGACGAGGAGAGAAAAAGGTTCACTCATTTCTCTCCTCCTTATCGAAAGTCCAAATCCAAAGCAGAGGTATCGGATGATATTGGAAAGGAGATGAGGGAATGAGTGAGAGAAGCATTGATAGAAATGAACAGAAATAAACAGCAGAGTGACAGAGAATAAAGGAAAAGAAGTGCATTCTGAGAAAAGGATAAAGCAAGAGAGGTAGAGAGGGAAATAGTGTGAGATCGTGAGCATAGAGCTAGACAGAGGGAAACAGCTAGTGATAACAAGAGGAAAAATGTGGCTTGTGCGACCCTATTTCTCTCAGGTTATTTACGCTATGTTGGAGGTGTCTAACATTTCATACGTCATCACAATCACTATACCTCTCTGTCTGCGTAATTATAAAAGGTTGCTGCTATTCTCACATGGTTAGCCAAGCTGCTTCCATTTGTTTGTCTGCTTATGTGGGAATAGATAGTGTTATTAGAGTGGGGTCTGTTCCTGCTTCGCCCATCTGCAACAACAGCTGGTGAGGCTCACGGAGAAAAGGAGAAAAGGAAATTTAGAAGAAAAAAATGAAGATTGATGTTAGAGAAAAGCCCAGAGGCATTTGTTCCTGTGATTTTCTGACAAGGCCATCTTCCTTTTTTGAGAAAATAAATGGGAGAATAAATGTAGCTATTCTAAAACACCGTGACAATGTTAAAGCTTTTATAACCCATTTACCACAATGTATTAAAGATGAACTACGCAGAAATGTCTCCGCCACTTCCTGGTTGCTAAAATTCGACTAGTTCACCTATTTTCAGTTTATGTGACAAAACAAGCAAGTATAGTGTAACGAATCATTGTACCATCTGAACTGCTGTGAAATATCTTTTCCATAATCCAAATATTGTATTTTCAGATTTTTGAAGCTGGTGTACAAGACCGAAAGTAAAAGACGCAAAAACAAAATGTACACATTGGGAAGCATATAAATAGTGCAAAAAGAACAGATCTACTGCTTTATGTTTTCTTAATAATTTATTCCCTATTGCTTGCATGTGTACTGTAATATTTGCATTGTGTTTGTTTGTTTCTTCAGTATTGTTAGTGTCTTTGTTATTCAATACTTACATTCAAATGTTCCCATGAGAACACTGCAAAACTTGCTGACAATGTAAACATTCTTCAATGGAGAGGGAAGCAACGGCAAAAGATGTCTGTGATCCAGAGTGTGTTCTGTGATTCACATAAAGACAAACCAAGCATGAGAAGGCTGCTTCTTTCTCTCACACCCCTACTCTGTCCTACTGCTAGCTAACATGCTAATCCACACCTCATCAAATTGCTAATCTCTAACGAGGTCAAATGGCATCATTAGAGATTACCAACATAGTTAACCCTTTCAGAACCTGTCCCTCACTCCCTGCACATGGAGTCCTCCCTGGCAGAATGTTTCTCAACACATTCACTCAGGATTCTGTCAATGTGAGAGTCAAATCAAATTTGATTGGTTACATACACATATTTAGCAGATGTTATTGCGGGTGTAGCGAAACGCTTGCGTTGCTAGCTCAAAGTGCAGTAGTATTTAACAATTCACAATAATACATGCATCTAAAAGTAAAAGAATGGAATTAGGATATATATAAATATTAGGATGAGCAATGTCTGAGTGGCGTTGACTAAAATACAGTATATGCAGTGCCTTCAGAAAGCATTCAGACCCCTTGATTTTTTCTACATTACAGCCTTCTCCTAAAATGTATTAAATATTTATTTTCCCTCATCAATTTACACACAATAACCCATAATGACAAAGCAAAACAGGTTTTTAGAAATTTCTGCAAATGTATATATATTTTTTTGATCTATCAAATTTACATAAGTATTCAGACCCTTTACTCAGGACTCTGTTGAAGCACCGTTGGCGGCGATTACAGCATTGAGTATTCTTGGGTATGACACTACAAGCTTGCCACACCTATATTTTGCGGAGATTCTCACATTCTTCTCTGCAGATCTTCTCAAGCTCAGTCAGGTTGGATGGGGAGCGTTGCTGCACAGCTATTTTCAGGTGTCTCCAGAGATGTTCGATCGGGTTCAAGTCCGGGCTCTGGCTGCTCCACTCAAGGAAATTCAGACTTGTCCTGAAGCCACTCCTGCGTTGTCTTGGCTGTGTACTTAGGGTCATTGTCCTGTTTGGAAGGTGAACCTTCACCCCAGTCTGAGGTCCTGAGCGCTCTGGAGCAGGTTTTCATCAAGGATCTCACCGTACATTGCTCCGTTCATCTTTGCTTTGATCCTGACTAGTCTCCCAGTCCCTGCCATTGAAAAACATCCCCACAGCATGATGCTGCCACCACCATGCTTCACTGTAGGGATGGTGCCAGGTTTCCTCCAGACGTGACGCTGGCATTTAGGCCAAAGAGTTCAATCTTTGATTCATCAGACCAGAGAATCTTGTTTCTCATGGTCTGAGAGTCTTTAGGTGCCTTTTGGCAAACTCCAAACGGGCTGTCAAGTGCCTTTTACTGAGGATTGGCTTCCGCCTGGCCAATCTACCATAAAGACCTTCTAGATTTGCACTCTAGAGCTCTGTCAGAGTGACCATCGCGTTCTTGGTCATCTCCCTGACCAAGGCCCTTCTCCCCAGATTGCTCAGTTTGGCCGGGCGGCCAGCTCAGGAAGAGTCTTGGTGGTGGCTTGGTTTTTGCTCTGACATGCATTGTCAAATATGGGACCTTATATAGACAGGTGTGTGCATGTTCAATCAATTGAATTTACAACAGGTGTACTCCAATCAAGTTGTAGATCTCAAGGAGGATCAATGGAAACAGGATGCACTTGAGCTCAATTTCGAGTCTCATAGCAAAGGGTCTGAATACTGAAAACAAGGTATGTGTTTTTAAAATTTTAAATACATTTGTAAAACCTGATTTTGCTTTGTCATTATGGTGTATTCTGTGTAGATTGCTGAGGATTTTTTTTTATTTAATCAATTTTAGAATAAGGCTGTAACGCAACAAAATGTGGAAAAAGTCAAGGGGTCTAAATACTTTCCGAAGGGACTGTACAGATGAAATGAGTAAAACAGTATGTAAACATTATTAAAGTGACTAGCGTTCCATTTAAAGTGGCCAGTGATTCCATGTCTATGTAGAGTTGAAGTCGGAAGTTTACATACACCTTAGCCAAATACATTTAAATTCATGTTTTTCACAATTCCTGACATTTAATCCTAGTAAAAATTCCCTGTCTTAGGTCAGTTAGGATCACCACTATATTTAAAAAATGTGAAATTGCAGAATAATAGTAGAGAGAATGATTTATTTCAGCTTTTATTTCTTTCATCACATTCCTAGTGGGTCAGACGTTTACATACACTCAATTAGTATTTGGAAGCATTGCCTTTAAATTGTTTACCTTGGGTCAAACGTTTCAGGTAGCGTTCCACAAGCTTCCCACAATAAATTGGGTGAATTTTGGCCCATTCCTCCTGACAGAGCTGGTGTAACTGAGTCAGGTTTGTAGGCCTCCTTGCGCACACATGCTTTTTCAGATCTGCCAACACATTTTCTATAGGAATGAGGTCAGGGCTTTGTGATGGCCACTCCAATATCTTGACTTTGTTGTCCTTAAGCCATTTTGCAACAACTTTGGAAGTATGCTTGGGGTCATTGTCCATTTGGAAGACCCATTTGCGACCAAGTTTTAACTTCCTGACTGATGTCTTCAGATGTTGCTTCAATATATCCCCATAATTTTCCGTCCTCATGATGCCATCTATTTTGTGAAGTGCACCAGTCCCTCCTGCAGCAAAGCACCCCCACTACATGATGCTGCCACCCCCGTGCTTCACAGTTGGGATGGTGTTCTTCGACTTGCAAGCCTCCCCCTTTTTCCTCCAAACATAATGATGGTCATCAGAGGACATTTCTCCAAAAAGTAAGATATTTGTCCCCATGTGCAGTTGCAAACCGTAGTCTGGCTTTTTAATGGTCGTTTTGGAGCAGTGGCTTCTTCCTTGCTGAGCAGCCTTTCAGGTTATGTCGATATAGGACTCGTTTTTACTGTGGATATAGATACTTTTGTACCTGTTTCCTCCAGCATCTTCACAAGGTCCTTTCTGGGATTGATTATTCTGGGATTGATTTGCACTTTCGCACCAAAGTACGTTCATCTCTAGGAGACAGAATGTGTCTCCTTCCTGAGCGGTATGACGGCTGTGTGGTGCCATGGTGTTTATACTTGCGTACTATTGTTTGTAAAGATGAACGTGGTACCTTCAGGCGTTTGGAAATTGCTCCCAAGGATGAACCAGACTTGTGGAGGTCTGCAATTTGTTTTCTGAGGTCTTGGCTGATTTCTTTTGATTTTCCCATGATGTCAAGCAAGGAGGCACTGAGTTTGAAGTTGATCTTGAAATACATCCACAGGTACACCTCCAATTGACTCAAAATATGTCAATTAGCCTATCAGAAGCTTCTAAAGCCATGACATCCTTTTCTGGAATTTTCCAAGCTGTTTAAAAGGCACAGTCAACTTAGTGTGTCATCTTCCGACCCACTGGAATTGTGATACAGTGAATTATAAGTGAAATAATCTGTCTGTAAACAATTGTTGGAAAAATTACTTGTGTCATGCACAAAGTAGATGTCCTAACCGACTTGGTAAAACTATAGTTTGTTCCGACTTCAACTGAACATAGGGCAGCAGCCTATAAGGTGCAGGGTTGTAGCCGGCTAGTGATGGCAATTTAACAGTCTGACGGCCTTGAGATAAAAGCTGTTTTTCAGTCTCTCGGCCCCAGCTTTGATGCACCTGTACTGACCTCACATTCTGGATGATAGCGGGGTTAACAGGCCGTGGCTCGGGTAGTTGATGTCCTTGATGATCTTTTTGGCCTTCAGGTGCTGTAGGTGTCCTGGAGGGCAGGCAGTTTGCCCTCGGTGATGTGTTGAGCAGACCGCACAACCCTCTGGAGAGCCCTGCGGTTGTGGGCGGTGCAGTTGGTGTACCAGGCGGTGATACAGCCCAACAGGATGCTCTCAATTGTACATCGGTTTTAGGGGCCAAGCCAAATTTCTTCTGTGTGGGTGGACAATTTCAGATTATAAGGGATGTGTATGCCGTAGAAGTTGAAGCTTTTCACCTACTCCACTGTGGTCCTGTCGATGTCAATAGGGGCGTGCTCTCTCTGTTTTCTCCTGAAGTCCACGATCAGCTCCTTCGTTTTGTTGACGTTGAGGGAGAAGTTATTGACCTGGCACCACTCTGCCAGGGCCCTCACCGCCTCCCTGTAGGCTGTCTCATCATTGTTGGTAATCAGGCCTACTACTGTTGTGTTGTCTGCAAACTTGATAATTGAGTTTGAGGCGTGCATGGCGACACAGTCATTGGTGAACAGGGAGTACAGGAGGGGGCTGATACGCACCCTTGTGGGTCTCCTGTGTTGAGAATCAGCATAGTTGAGGTGTTGTCTCCAGGACCCAGATGCACAGGGCGGGGTTCAGATCCAGGTCCCTGAGCTTAATGATGAGCATGGAGGGTACTATGGTGTTGAAGTTATAGCTATAGTCAACGAACAGCATTCTTACACAGGTATTCCTCTTCTCCAGATGGGATAGGGCAGTGTGCAGTGCAATGGCGATTGCATCATCTGTGGATCTATTGGGGAGGTATGCAAATTGAAGTGGGTCTAGGGTGTCAGGTAAGGTGGAGGTAATATGATGACAGAAGTGAGTGCTATGGGGCGATAGTCATTTATTTCAGTTTCAGTTGCTTTCTTGGGTACAGGAACAATGGTGGATATCTTAAAACAAGTGGGGACAGCAGACTGGGATAGGGAGAGATTGAATATGTCCATAAACACTCCAGCCAGCTGGTGTGCGCATGCTCTGCGGAAGCGGCTAGGGATACCGTCTGGGCCGGCAGCCTTGCGAGGGTTAACATGCTTAAACGTCTTACTCATGTTGGCCACAGAGAACGAGAGCCCACAGTCCTTGGGAGAGGACCACATCGGTGGCACTGTGTTATCCTCAAAGCGGGCGAAGAAGGTGTTTAGCTTGTCCGGGAGCAAGACGTTGGTGTCCGCGACTTGGCTGGTTTTATCCTTTGTAATCAGTGATTGTCTGTAGACCCTGGCACATACAGTGGGGAGAACAAGTATTGGATACACTGCCAATTTTGCAGGTTTTCCTACTTACAAAGCATGTAGAGGTCTGTCATTTTTATCATAGGTACACTTCAACTGTGAATTTGAAATATAAATATAAAATATTCGGAAGCGTTGGATAGTGTGCACGCCTCCTGAGTCGGACTAGAAGTCCACTCTGAATACTTCTCCGCCAGCGGCGTCTTGGAGTAGCCTCCTGGATAAGTTAAATTGTCCTGGTGGGTGATTGAACAAAGGATCCAATTCGGGAAAGTCGCACAAAAAGGACTTGAGTTCCTGTATGTTATCACAATCACACCATGAGTAGTTAATCATGAAACATACACCACTGCCTTTCTTCTTCCCGGAGAGTTCTTTATTCCTGTCTCTGCAATGTACTGAGAACCCAGCTGGCTGTATGGACGGGGACAGTATATCCAGAGAGAGCCATGACTCCGTGAAACAGAGTATGTTACAGTCCCTGATGTGTCTCTGGAAAGAGATCCTAGCCCTGAGCTCGTCTACTTTATTGTTCAGGGACTGAACATTAGAGTAAAATATTCTGAAGCGTTGGATAGTGTGCACGCCTCCTGAGTCGGACTAGAAGTCCACTCTGAATACTTCTCCGCCAGCGGCGTCTTGGAGTAGCCTCCTGGATAAGTTAAATTGTCCTGGTGGGTGATTGAACAAAGGATCCAATTCGGGAAAGTCGTATTTCTGGTCGCTGGTGTGTTACCGCCACTCTGATATCCAAAAGTTATTTCAGGCTGTATGTAATAACACAAAAACATCCTGGGCTAGTAAAGTAAAAAATAACACACAAAGGAACAAAATACTGCAAAGTTGCTTAGGAGCTAGAAGCAGAGCTCCCATGTTGGCGCCATTTTACAGTGTGTCTTATCCACTGCTGGAATCTACTGCTGGCCAGTCCAGGGTGTCTGAATTGGAGTCACGTGGGCGGGCTGGCTTTCAAACAGACAGGAGTGAGGCAACTAAATGACCAAAGCTACTAAATGACTATAGCTGCTAAATGGCCAACACTACTAAATGACCAAGCTGCTAAATGACCAAAACTACTAAATTACCAAATCTGCTAAATGACAAAGCTGCTAAATGACCAAAGCTGCTAAATGACCAAAGCTGCTAAATGACAAATCTGCTAAATGACCAAAACTTCTGAATTACCAAAACTGCTACACTAAATGACCAAAGTTTCACAGGCCACAGGTAACTTTTCAGGGGGCCCGGAGTCACGTGTGGGAGAAAGGTTGTGAGTAATAGAGTAGGAGAGGGGAGTTTATGAGAGCATGGAGAAGTATGTAAAAGACAGGGGGAGTGTATGAGAGGAATAATGTGTGAAATAGTGTATTCCATTGGGGGCCACACTGTAAAAAAAGAAAGGTTCTTAATTAAATGGTTCTTCCTCAGCTCTTGCTCAGTTTCATTGGATAACTTTTGCCTGAATAAATAAACTTTGAGTTAAGTGTGGGGTTATTTTTGTGGCATCTACGGTTCTTCAGAATTCTAAACGTTATTTTTTTTTAAATTTAAGCCTGCAGATGTGCCCCTTTCATACCACACAGCAAATTGGCCAGTGTTAATTAACTCGTGTTGATTTTTCAGTGTAACATTTCTAGTGTTGACTCAAGAGTTAAATTAACACTGTAAAGACAACACTCAGTGGTGTAAAATAACCCCAGTGTTGGTGTTAATAACCAGAATTGAACCAAAACCCTGCCCATCATTATCATATTTTCCAGTATGCTCTATTGCGGGTTGATTTTTAGAATTGTTTGTTTCAATATTTACGTTTTTGCATGTACATTGATTGATTAATTAATCATGCTACTCAAATATAAATAACATACATTTTTCTAAACCATTCCAATATGTTACTTGGACTTATATTGCACCCGTTACTGGAATGGTTGTTCCAGTTAAGATACTTAAGGTATTCTCATATTTTAGTTTTCCGAATCCTGGCAGTCATTTTCTGAATGCAGTTTGCGGGTGAATACAAATGTAAAATGTTGGATATCCCCACTCTGGCTGCATTCTAATAGGAATTACACATCACTTTGAAAGACAGCTTAATGTGACTTGTAAACTATGAGTTTCAGGCTACTGTATTAGGATAAAACTGGGCCCTCAAAAGAAGGCCTTATTAAATATGTATTGTATTAAAGGTCATGAACAGTCAAAATCATATTTTTTATGAAATTGAATAATATTTGGATGAAACCAGATCGAAGTATGATGACCAAAGTATGAAAAATGACTGTTGCTTCTACATTGATAAATTTGATCATAAAGTTACTGGTCCCCTCCCCCATGTCAAACACTTGGATTCAGGAGGTGGGATTATATAACAAAACATTTAATACACCAATGGTAACATGATATTTTCGTAACTAATTTAAATAAGTTCCGCCTTTTAACAAACATCGGAGAAGGCGTGTTTGCACAGGAGAGTGGTTTATATAGCTAGATAGCTACTCTACTGGTGCCAACATTTGACTGTAGGGTGTCAGCAAATATAATAAAAAATGTACACTACTCATCTATGGCAAAGATACTTATGTTTCCCCTATCATCTGTGTCTGGTGTTAGCTAGTTACTGGCTAGCTAGGTCTTCAGCCAGCATGGAACAAAAGGGAACAGCATGGAACAAAATAATCGTTCAAAACTCTGACGTAGTTGTCATGTCAACACATCCGTCAGTGCTGCTGTGAATTGCATCACAAGAGACATGCCAAACAGGAGATGTATAACAAAATATATATATATCATTGATGCAATTTCAATGTTCGAATTGCTTTGTATATCACCAAATTTGCTTGAGTTTTTCACTGCAATGCTGCTCACTGCATCCAAGTTTGTTGACATAGGCATTTCAAAGACCTGTCAGTCAAGGCAAACTCATTAATATAAGCTCCCCGCCCACTCAGCTTGTCTTTTCAAACTTCTTGATAGCTAGACATGAGAGAAGACGTTATTTGTCACCAATTTCAAGCATTTCTATCTGCAAAAAAATATTACGGTGATATTTTAGTCACTCAAAAGGCTATTTTAAATGGGAATCCAAATGACTGTTCTGGACCTTTAAACAAATTTAATTTTATTGTCAATATATTCACTTAGAATCTCACTTGGTGAACACCACAGCACTGAAAATGAATGAATGCAACAACCATGTCTCTGTCACTAGCAAACACAGTCAAGGGTTGGTACTAGTACTGTAGCTCTAAAATTCACCTGAAAGGAAATATGCAAATAAGGTCCTGGAGGGTCAAAATATTTCTGGTTTGGGATTTTTGTTCTTCAAAGAACCATCCCATTTATGGTTCTTCAGAGACTCTATAATGGTTCCCATATGGCATCGCTCTCAAGAACCTTATTTGGTTCCAACTTGCAGCTTTATTTTTAAGAGTGTAGAGATGAAGAAAGATGCACACCATGATTCACGAGTGCACTCTCATGAGAATCCAGAACCAGCTCTCTGATTGCAGTTGCATGAGGAGAGCCCTTGTGTGTATTCTTTGGAAAACTTCAGTACACTACGCTCCCACCTACCTACCTACCTACCTACCTACCTACTTACTTACTTAACGCGATGGGACCACTATCAAAACTTCAGAGGAAGGCCTTGAAGCTAGCTTGTGGTTTCATTTCAAGAGCGAAGTGCTTTTATGTGACAATATACAGTACACGTCGGGCTCTGAGATATTTTCCAAAAAAGGCCTACTGTATGCACCGCAGGAGCTCTATCATCAGAGAAGGAATATCTATTGATGAAGAAGTCTCTAAAAAATGTTATTGTGTAAACGCAGTTGGAAAAGAATGAAGTGAAAAGTGAACGAGGAAGTGAATCATATCAAATTCAGACAGTAGTAGTTAGGAGCTTTGGTAAGTGATGGAGACAGAGAATAAAGACCGATGCTCAACAAAACAAATTATATTCAATTCATCACTCTATGTTTATTTCTTCATGTGAATAGTCAATGGCCTTCTTCTGGAAATACATACACAGCAATAGTTGCCTTAGTGCTTCATGCCTTGTAGATTATAAAACAGATTACCATAAGAAATGCACACACACAGAGGATTAAAAATATCCAAGTAACGTGTGAGCCTGGATGGGTGAATGCCAACTCAGACAGTCTGGGAAGTGAAACGCAATTTAATGATGAACTCACCCTGAAAGAACCTTCCGTCTGTCAATCACTTGACCCACTGTACTGTATGGGAATTTGACTGCTAAAGCCCCGGCGCTAGCCCCATAATGAGATCTCTGATAATGATTGAATTATTCTGATGGTATTCAGCAGGCTAGCGCTTAGGGCGCAGACACCCCTCAACGATAAGCTATAGAGAGGAGACTAACCTACTGGGATGATTCTACAGGTACAATGTGACGAAGGAGGATGGACTATTCACTCAGGATCTAGCAGGTCCTCCTGATAATGGGTGTAGCTAGATTGGACTGCTTGGCATGCATTTGTTCTGTATCCATATGGGTCTGGACAAAACTAGGGCACTATATAGCAGGGGCGCAACTTTCACTGGGGATGGGGGAGACATGTCCCCAGTGAAAGAAATAGCATTTTTGTTCGCCCCAGTTTTATTATTGGCATGTGATACAAAAACAACGGGCAACGGTGTGCTTTAGGACCATGCGGACGACTCTGAGCGGTCGGGTAGGCTGTTTGGAGGGTTTATCTGACAGGAAAAAATAAAAACAAAATGAAAAATGAAAAAATGTGATGTCCCCCCCCACTTCTAAAAGTTACGCCCCTGCTATACAGGGAATAGGGTGGACAGGAATTTCACATCATGGACAGGACAACATTTACACCATTGTGCTTTGAATATCAAACCATGACAAATATCCATATATCCACAATACATTCACCCTCACTTAATGAAGGATGTCTGAGTCCATGATAGCAACATAGTCTTATATTCATGAGATCATATTCAAAGCTCAAAGAGCCCTCTGCATCCTCCGACAGTACTATATTTGCATTCTACCCAGTTATAGGGCAGTATCACTGAACAAGTAATTGGAAACTGGAATTGCTTTTCAAATTGTTTCAACTTTCATTGACTGACCTAATTAGCACCATGATTACATTTGTTGGAGAGATCACTATCTAAGTGTTGTGACTAATTCAGAGGACTATTTTAAACCCATGTCTCTAATTAGCGCCATTTGCATAATGGGTCTGCTTGATTACTTAATTATGTTGGTAATCTCTAACGATGCTATTGTCATGTGTCTTTGACAGTACAGCAAAATAATAACGATAGAGACAAATACACCCTGCGCTACTGTTTGCTTAACAGACAAAGCAATGCATTACATACAAATAATGGCTTTCTACTACCTTTCCTTGTGCAAGGTTTAATCCATGGACATATTGGATAGGATTTTTCAATCTCAGAGTGAGAGGGAAGCTGAATCAAAACAACAAAGGACCTGAAATTGCACTGAAGGATAGGAATGTGGAACACACACACACACAGACACACATGCACAGACACACACACACACACAGACAGACACACACACACACACTAACACGGTTTAATGCAATTTTCTTAGATCCTCCTACACACTTAATAACTTCAGATGCCGGTATTGATGTCCAGGAGAGCGGCTTAGCGGACCACATTACCTGAGATCAAATGCTGATAATATTGTGTGTGTGTGTGTGTGTGTGAGACAGAGAGCACATAAGTCATTGGAGATGCTTGGAGGAGGATCATTTGATGATGTTCTCAATTATTTCTGGATGCAATATGCTAATGGTTTGTTATATATCTATTGCAATCAATGTGAACACTTGCATCCATTTCCCGTAATACCAGTGGATCATAGCCATATTCATCAACTGATTCAATGTGTTTGTGGAGCAAAAATGGCGTATTGCTTTAAATACTCATTTGAACAGGGGAAATTAACAATTAAGGAGCAATATAGCTCCTGGCATCTAATAGAACAATAACCACTAAGCACCTTGGTTTCATCTGATGTCAAAAACAGAGAGAAAATCAATAGGGAGAATGGAGTCTTGTTTACACACGTCACCTGATGGACTGTGGCATACTGCAAGATGTCAACAAGCTATTGATATCCCAGAGAAAATTGCTGTGCTAAGCGAAGGGAAATTAAATCATAGGACAATTTTGTTCCACTTTAGAATGGTGATGTTTTGAACAGCCAGATGGTCGGGCTTTTTCATAGGTTTGAAAGGGAACCTACTATGCAGACGGAATGAAATGAGTGAGGCAACTGCTATGCTTAAACCCTCACCCACCCACACATGCACGCACACACACGCTCCCACGCACGCACGCACTCACACATTATCACAGTCATAGCTCTACCCTTCACAGCCCCCAGCTGGCTCTCATTACCACTGAATGTGTACAGCACATCCATGTCTGACTTCCCTAGCTGCCTCCATATCCTTACCCCCATGACACTTCTCCACTCTTCCCCCATGGACACAGGGCTCTGGTCAAAAGTTATATTTGGAATAGGGTGCCATTTGGAACACATCCTCATTCCCTGTTAGCCCTGGCTTTCTGGGGCCCTTTAAGAGCATTGCGGAGGGTTCACAAACTGAATCAACCTCATGGACAGCTACTAATTCCAATCACCACAGCAGTCATAGCATACTACATCAGTCCAAACACCAGATTCAAGTGAGTCTACTTCCTGCACTCCCCTGAGGCTAATCATCATCAGGAACACAGTTCAAAACAACATCCTGTGGAGTAAAATCAACGCTCACTACCCCAATAAACTTTCACTGGGCTAGAGTGAACCATTTGGAGAGGGCCGAGAAGGTTTGCTTCCTGGACGTGCTTAAAGACAAACACATCTCCCTTCTCTCTTTCTCTCCCATTGAATGAACCTCTGTTTTCCTGGTGGTAGACTCTGGAAATTGAGGTCATGATCCTCATAAGTGTGCAGAGATATCTTACTCATTGAGCACCTCTATTTCAGAAATACTGCAAGTGCCGTATGTATCAAATATTTCAGAATAGGATTGCTGATCTAGGATCAGGTCTTCCCTGCCAATGTAACATTTTTCATTATGATCTAAAAGGCTAAACTGATCCTAAAACAGCACTCCTACTCTGAGACGCTTGATACATTTGCCCCCAGAAGGCAAAGTGCAAATCTCTTAGTATTGGAGTATCTTAGCTCTTGATTGCATTGTGCATGGTGAACGCTACAGAATAGAGATATAGTGGGACATGGTGACAGAGGGTGAACGTCTATGGGCACAGCTGTGTGACCAACCTTGAAGACATGGTGTGATTCTGTGGCACAGTGAGGTGTACAGAGATGACACGGTGTGACACCCCAATGGAAAACAGGCAGATTAACTAGAAAGGAAGAACCCTAACACTGTAACACACTGTCTCTATCTCTCACACTCCCGCCACTCCCTCTCAAACCAATACAGACAGGCAGTGAAACACACTAGATCTAGTGGAAAGTGTGAAATGAAAGAGCGGGGAGACGTTATGAAACCATGATAAACCCGGTCTAGTGAACAACCCTTGAATAGTAGTGGGTCTGACTAACAACAAACGCTTAGTCTTTGTCTCAAATGGCAGTCTATTCCCTAGTTTGTTTGACCAGTGTCATGGTCAGAAGTAGTGCACTGAGTGTACAAAACATTAGGAACACTTCCTAATATTGAGTTGCACTCCCTTTTGCCTTCAGAACAGCCTCAATTCGTCAGGGCATGGACTCTACAAGGTGTCGAAAGCGTTCCACAGGGATGCTGGCCTATGTTGACTTCAATGCTTCCCACAGTTGTGTCAAGTTGGCTGGGTGTCCTTTGGGTGGTGGACCATTCTTGATACACACAGGAAACCTTTGAGCGTGAAAAACACAGCAGCGTTGCAGCTCTTGACACACTCAAACCGGTGCATCTGGCACCTACTACCATACTCTGAACAGAACCAGTCAGAACAGCTGAGTCCAACAGAACCAGTTAGACCAGCTGAGTCCAACAGAACCAGCCAACAGAAGCAGTCAGAACAGCTGAGTCCAACAGAACCAGTCAGAACAGCTGAGTCCAGTGGTAGAGCCAGCATGGAGCTGACCTAGATGGGGGAAAATCCTCCTTAAATCGGGTCCCAGAGGTCATCTGGGGAGCCAGGCAGGGCATTATCTGCTTCAGTGCTTCTCTGCAGCATCTGTCAGCCTTCACCACCTGCTCTGGAGGGCCACAGACCTCTCATCTGCCTCCTTGTTGGTTTGTTTGTTGTTCTTTCCCAGACTCTCTAAATATCACACAGTCACATAGCCATGTCCGATATGTGCTTGAGGAACATGGATCAAGTCCTTTGCTTTTACTATGCCTAGAATCATTGTATTTAGGTGGAACCCTTTGTAAAATACTGAGCTCTTTATAGTAGAAAATGCTTTACTGAGTACTCTCTTACAACCAAATATCAAACGTACAATTTGTTGTGAAGACCCAGCTCTCAGCATCCAAAATTCAGCAGATTCCCCTAAACGTCACTTTAAATAAATGTGTCTAAAAGGGACATATTGGAAGGAGCTCTATATGAACTCTCTCATATAACAACATCACAATAAAGAAATATTGAGATTTAAACTATTTACTAAATCCTTCAATAAAGCCAACTATTTTAGGTAAGAGATTAAGTTAATGGTGTATTCCAATGGCCAGGCTCAGAGGGATTGAGACAGGCTCAAAAAAGGATGGAGATAGAGGTAGAGAAAGGCAGGAATAAATATATCCAAATAGAATGAAGGCAACACATCTGAAATAGAGATGAATGTGAGTGTGTTGAAGTCAAAGACACTTGAGATGTCACCATTATTTTAGCTTTGTGTACTCTGAGTCAGAAACCATCTTTGTCTCCATTAGGACACAGGAGTGAGACACGTGGATTGTCAACTTCAAATACAGACAGAACACACACACAGACAGGGAAGTCACTGTCAGCACCCAAACCAGACAGAGCGCACAGACATGTCATGAAGACACATTGTCATCATCAAAGCTTGTTACAGCAACGTAAATGGTGAGTTGTGTTGTGTGTGACTGTCAAAACCAGTTAGCGCGTTACTGTGTCACGAATGTTGTCATTATTCACTCCACATATTCCCAAAATATCACTAGCAACGGTGTGTGTGTGTGTACTGTATGTGTGTGTGCGTGTGTGTTTGCAATCGTGCGTACAGGCGTGTGTTTAAATTGTTTGTTTTGCCCAATCATTTCTCTAGCATTTTACGAACATAATACAATCCAGAGTGTGAAAAGATGTATATGTTGAGACTGTTGAGCAGTCACTGTCTAGTTGTACACAAGCCCGAGGGTAAGTCTTTGACACATTAATTATGATTTTTTTCCCCCTTCAAGCGAATATGATACATTGAGAAAAGTAAATACATTGGAAAAGCTTGTGCACCTGAAGCGAGACAAATCCTTCTCTAAAATGACATTCAGTCTGATCTTGGAAGGGATGCTACTGAAATAGGCTGTGAAATTGATTCCATGAAGTGAATCCCGATATAATCAGCTGCAAGGATAAAATAATGTGCACATCGATATACAATGAGAGAGCAATAGAAGCAAACACACTCACTCTCACCAGAAAATTTTATCTTTGTATTACAGTAGTCTGGTATATAGTAGTCTGGTATATTTGTTCTAATTAGAGATAAGTGTACAGTTATTATGTCTGGATGGTCCTTGGTGCAGAAATGTACTCCTGCAGAAATTGGAGTTGTCCGTGGTTCTGATAAAGGGTTATCATGCAATGCCCTAACGTTGAACTGTCCATGGTCTTGAAAAGAATGTCACAAAAGTGCTGTCCAAGGTCCTGAAATGGGCTTTATCCCTAAATCACTGTCCATGGTCCTGAAATAGTTTTTCACAAAATCAGTGTCGATTGTCCTGAACTGTCAATGATTGAAAGTACCTTATCACGAAACCAGTCAATGGTCCTGAAATTCGCTTCATCGCTTAATCACTGTCTCTATGGTTATGAACAAGCCAAAGTTAGCACATCATATAATTCAGTGTTTTATTTAATTTGGTGGTGCAAATTACCCTACATGCCCACATACCATAATTATATACATCCATGTAAGCAAAACTGCAGATTTCGTAATAAAATGCAAAGGTTGTCTTCTTTGATATATCCTTTAAACAATATAAACTACGCTTTGGTCCTATTATTGCTCAAACAATTTCTATTTTGGTGCAAAATTGAAAAACGATGTAACTGGGAATCAAAATGGCATGCCCATACTCCAATATTTCACAATAATACCTTGCGATCTGTAGGGTACCCCTTTTCATCCCCCCAATGATACAAATGTGGAACCCGTACCCTTACCGATATCCTGAACAATTATGGTTTCTGAACATTCCAAGATGTTAAAGATACATACACAATACCAGGCAACTCATGTTTTTCTATATTTACAATTTATGTCAGCTATGCTGTCCTTTGGGAAATTCAACTACCGCACCATCCAATGATGGGGTTTATAAATTATCTGGGCTCCTGAAAGGACTGATCTCTATAATATATACATAACTTTTGGAAAGCTCATATTCTGAGCTAGCCATTAAAGTATGGTCCACAGATCTAATTGAATCTGAACAACCCTTTAACTGGAAGAGACTATGGTAAAATATGACCTTGTCATCCCGTAATCCGAAGCAAAATGTATACATTTCAAGTTTGTTCACAGACTGTATCTAACACCAAGGAAACGTTTTACGATGATATTGAACCCCAACTCCCAACTGTTCACTGTGTCCCCTAAATTAGGAAGGCACATTCCTTCACATGATGTGGAAGTGCCCTGCAGTTAAATGCTTCTGAACCAAAGTTACAAAATTCACAGTGCATAATTTAAATATTCAATGCTTTGCATATATTATGTTAATTAACGACGATAGCTCCTTGAATGAGGTGAGAAATGGGTTGGGGTTATGCATTTTTTTAATAGTTTTTTTGTACCTGTAACCCCCCCGATAAAAAATGTTAAATGACAAAATTGGATGGTCTCTTGCCAGTTGGGTTTCTGTTTAAGATTCAGGGAATCTGTGAGCAAAGGGAAATAACTTTGAATAATAAATATTTTCCAAGCAAGGACAGATAATGTGTGATATACTGTAAATGTATTGGCACACATAAAGGCAATTCACTAAGTGTACTGTACCCTATGATTTGTTGGGTATTTGGTGTGTATACATCCCTGGTCCCATGCTGGTGGATATGGGAGAAATCGAACTATTTGAAATATGACACCAGTCACAACCCAATGATAATAGAGAAGAGAGTAAATTAGGTCTGACGGATGAAGAAGACTAAAACTCGCTGCAAATATGATTTCTCTTTCTCCATAAATCATTTAGGAATCATCCCAAGAGTGGATTTGGGGATACAGAATAGAGAGAAAGAAGGAAAGAAAGAAATCATGTGCAATGCCTAATTTGCCAGGCCCAAAATGAATGGAGCGTGACATGGTGCTTTCAGTTATTCTTTTCTTTCACACTCATACGCACACACACACACACACTTACTCAGCAGGGGCAAGAGCGACATAAAAAAATAAAGAGACAGAGAGAGAGTTGATATTGCTGTCGGGTAGATATAGAGTAGGCCTATCATCAATATTGTGGGGCTCTACTCTGATCACATTCAAAAGAGAAGAGAAAGATGCAGTGTGCTTTAGCTCCAGATAGATGGGGGTAAGTGAGGGGTCAACCTTATAAAGAGCCATGAAGACAGACAGATGAGACATACTGTCCTAAACAGAGAGGTCAAATCATGGGGGGATGATTCAGTCACTCCCCGTAATGCAGCACAAAATTGACTGCTGTTGTCCACAGTCGACAACAGCAATATCAAGACTGAATGACAACTTGCCTTTTTCAGTAGTGTCTATTCAGAAGCTCTTTTGCAATAGTATGTGGATAAGCTTGCCCAGAAGTAAGCATTAAGCTATTGAGTTACCACCTTCAGCATACACAATGATTAAAAACAAAATATAAAACTAACATGGGAAGCTCTGGATAAGAGTGTCTTTCTAAATGAGTTTCCATAATCAATCACGATATTAACGAACTAATAAAATGTCATTTGTTCTAAAACCACTATTTCATCAGCAATCCTCACACACAATTGAGTCCCAATGTGTCATGAACGGCTCATTTAAGTGGAGAATTATAACTCAAATGGTTCCACATAATTGGCACTGAAAAGTCGTTCAGTCTGGTCCAATTCTTCAGATACGGGTTTAATTGTATAGAATATGATTACTAAGTGAGATATCCTTTCACTTATCAAATTAACAGCTAAGAAAAGGGGACCTCGAGGTACATAACGGTAAAAAAAAGGGGAATGGGTAAGCTGTTTATCTCCTCAAAAGGAGAATGGAGCTAAGAAGAGGAACGCCTCATTGAGAGAAAAATGTTTTTTTACTCATTTATAATCCAACCACTCATTAAGATATGAGTGGAGTGCAAAATATGGGAGTTTGTTTTCATAATAAGGAATTGTTTATTTATGGGAGATTGCCATACATAGACAATGGAGCCAGAGCCAATACAAGGTAAAAAAAGAGTGGCTGAGAATGAGCAATAAAAAATGAAGAAAAAAATATATTTGTCACATGCACCGAATACAACTTTACTGTGAAATGCTTACTTTCCCAACAACGCAGAGTTAAAAAGTAGCAAAAGATTAGCAAAAACAAGAAAGGAAATAGTAACACAATAAAATAACAATAACGAGACTATATACAAAGAGTATATCAGTACCGAGTCAATGTGCAGAGGTACGAGGTAGTTGAGGTAGTATGTACATGTAGGTAGGGGTAACAGTGACTAGGCAATCAGGATAGATAATAAACAGAGTAGCAACAGAATATATGAAGAGTGTGAAAGTGTGTCTATGTGTGAGTGTGGTGTCAATATGCATGTGTGTGTGTGTGTGTGTGTGTGTGTGTGTGTGTGTGTGTGTGTGTGTGTGAGCATAAATATTGTGTGAGTGTGTGTGTGTGTGTGTGTGTTTGTGTGTCAGTGCAGTATGTGTGAGTGTGTGGGTGGAGTCCAGAGAGTGTGCATAGAGCCGGTGCAAGAATGTCACTGCAAAGAAAAAGGGGGTCAATGCAAAAAGTCTGGGTAGCCATTTGATTAACTGTTCAGCAGTCTTATGGCTTGGGGATAGAAGCTGTTCAGGAGCCTTTTAATCCCAGACTTGGCGCTCTGGTACCGCTTGCCGTGCGGAAGCAGAGAGAACAGTCTATGACTTGGGTGGCTGGTGTCTTTGACAACAGGAATGACAGAACAATCTGTATGTCCCAAATGACACCATATCCCCTATATAGTATATAGTGCACTATATAGGGCCCTATATGCCTTGGGTCAAAAGTGGTGCACACTTGATAAGGAATAGGGTCCCATTTAGGATGCACACACTCACTAATATCAAGCTCTAAAGCCCAAGGAGATGAAGCAAAGAATATTCAACAATCAAAATGAAGAACTACTGAATAATTGATAACTACATTGCAATGAAGGTCTTCATATACCACAGGCTAAACTCACAGGCCCTGCTTTCCCACCAAACCTTAGAATGTGATTTCATGACTTATTTAATTTGATTCTCTTCACCACGATGTGTAACTGGGAACTCAGGTAACAGAAGTGAAAATAGCTTCCTATCCCATATGCATGCCACCATCCTTGAAGCCCTGAGTTCCTTTTCATGGACTCAGCTATTGGTTACTTGTGGCCAATCCTCTAAGAGATCAGACAGTTCTGTTGAAAGACTCTTTGATTCCTGTCCCACACACCCTGCAGCTTTGATGACATGGGGATCTGAGGAAGGAGCATTTTCATGGATACAGAATATACTGACAGAGTTAGAAGCCTTAACCTTTTCAATGGCTACATGGGATAAAACGACAACAATATTCTGAATACACCCCCAAAAACCCAACTGGCTGGGTTAAAAACAAATCAATTTGGGTTATTTGGTAACCCAGCGCTGGATAAATATTGGACACAACACACACTGGACTATTTTGACCCAGCCTGTTGGGTTGTGTGCAGTGTCCCTGAACAGTACACACAAACAAAACACACACACACACACACACAATCATGGACAAGGCACGCAAGTACAGTTGAAGTCGGAAGTTTACATACACTTAGGTTGGAGTCATTAAAACTCGTTTTTCAACCACTCCACAAATTTCTTGCTAAACAAACTATAGTTTTGGCAAGTCGGTTAGGACATCTACTTTGTGCATAACACAAGTCATTTTTCCAACAATTGTTCACAGACAGATTATTTCACTGTATCACAATTCCAGTGGGTCAGAAGTTTACATACACTAAATTGACTGTGCCTTTAAACAGCTTGGAAAATTCCAGAAAAGGATGTCATGGCTTTAGAAGCTTCTGATAGGCTAATTGACATCATTTGAGTCAATAGGAGGTGTACCTGTGGATGTCTTTCAAGGCCTACCTTCAAACTCAGTGCCTCTTTGCGTGACATCATGGGAAAATCAAAAGAAATCAGCCAAGACCTCAGAATAAAATTTGTAGACCGCCACAAGTCTGGTTTATCCTTGGGAGCAATTTCCAAACGCCTGAAGGTACCACGTTCATCTGTACAAACAATAGTACGCAAGTATAAACACCATGGGACCACGCAGTCGTCATACCGCTCAGGATTGAGACGCGTTCTGTCTCCTAGAGATGAACGTACTTTAGTGCGAAAAGTGCAAATCAATCCCAGAACAACAGCAAAGGATCTTGTGAAGATGCTAGAGAAAACAGGTACAAAAGTATCTATATCCACAGTAAAACGAGTCCTATATCGACATAACCTGAAAGGCTGCTCAGCAAGGACGAAGCCACTGCTCCAAAACGACCATAAAAAAGCCAGACTATGGTTCGCAACTGCACATGGGGACAAAGATTGTACTTTTTGGAGAAATGTCCTCTGGTCTGATGAAACAAAAATAGAACTGTTAGGCCATAATGACCATCGTTATGTTTGGAGGAAAAAGGGGGAGACTTGCAAGCCGAAGAACACCATCCCAACTGTGAAGCACATGGGGTGGCAGCATCATGTTGTGGGGGTGCTTTGCTGCAGGAGGGACTGGTGCACTTCACAAAATAGATGGCATCATGAGGACGGAAAATTATGGGGATATATTGAAGCAACATCTCAAGACATCAGTCAGGAAGTTAAAAGCTTGGTCGCAAATGGGTCTTCCAAATGGACAATGACCCCAAGCATACTTCCAAAGTTGTGGCAAAATGGCTTAAGGACAACAAAGTCAAGGTATTGAAGTGTCCATCACAAAGCCCTGACCTCAATCCTATAGAACATTTGTGGGCAGAACCGAAAAAGTGTGTGCGAGCAAGGAGGCCTACAAACCTGACTCAGCTGTCAGGAGGAATGGGACAAAATTAATCCAAGTTATTGTGGGAAGCTTGTGGAAGGCTACCCGAAACATTTGACCCAAGTTAAACAATTTAAAGGCAATGCTACCAAATTCTAACTGAGTGTATGTAAACTTCTGACCCACTGGGAATGTGATGAAAGAAATAAACGCTGAAATAAATCATTCTCTCAACTATTATTTTGACATTTCACATTCTTAAAATAAAGTGGTGATCCTAACTGACCTAAGACAAGGAATTTTGACTAAGATTAAATGTCAGGAATTGTGTAAGTTTAAATGTATTTGGCTAAGGTGTATGTAAACTTCCGACTTCAACTGTATGTCAACAGGACTTTCCTGTCAGAGGTATTATTCATGATGAGAGCCAAGGTATCTTCACATATGAGCTATCATATTTTTCAGTTTTCATTTATAGCGAGGCTGTGCGAGGCTGGCTGGGCCCAGATAACAGGGGAGCTGCCTAGAGGGCAGACACAACAACTGCAGGAAGTAATGCAGCCTCATCATAACGCCCAGCAGGAGACGTGTCAGAGGTATTTTTTATCAATATGGCAGAAATACCTTTCAACACCTACAGAGGGTACATACATCTTATTGATAGATTATGATACCTATACAGCATTTTGGAGTTGGCTGTTACTATGTAAACAGTAACCTATAGCTACTATTACTACAAATATGCCAAATCATAATCTAATTTAGACCAAATCACAATAACCACATAGCAACACCTCTCTACAGTGTACCTACACTACTGCAATCATAACTAAGAGATTGACTACAAGTGTGAACCACACAAACAGACCATGACTGGCGAGGGGAGGGGGTGAAGGGAATAAGGACCATCCCTAATAGCCTTTAAAAGCTGTATCGAAATGGATTGCCTTCAACAGAAAGACCATGCACGGACGCATTGTTTAAGTACCATTAGTTCACAGGGTAGCCTATGCGCGTGCATTGTATTGCCAATTATTTTCTCACTAATTTCTTCATCTAATCCACAATGATGCACTCTGAAGGAAATGTGGATGTAATTGGCTCGAGCGCCGGTTTATTTTCCGCGGAGCTAAACTGTATCGGTGCAACAGCCTGGATAGCCTATAGGCTACGGTATGTCATATGGTGCATATTTAATAAAGTGAGCAATAGACTTTGGATCTGCTGTATTTATTATCGGGACCATGGTAGAATTTCAGAGAACCGTACTTACATTCTTACATCAGAAGTGTTATCCTCTACCATCTTCATGCGGCGACTTGGTGATTGTTGATCAGAAGGAAACTCATTATACTGTACCAACCTGCATGTGGTTTTTATTCGTTTTCATTGAGTTGGCCTATTACCAAGTATTATTGTGCAAAACCTTCAGACAACCTTCAAATGCATCAGGCTTATACTGTAATAAACGCAATATTCCCTCACAAAATAATACATCAGCCACAGGTGCATATTTCTGTACCACCTTGCTTTTTATTGCAAATACACAGGCACTAAAGGTGTGACAACTAATCCACTCATTATATACCTGCAAAGGGAGAATGTCTGTTCATCCTCGTTGAAACAGAAAACAAAAACGCATTGACCCAAGAATCAAAACACTCCTCGTCCACTCAGCACCATCTATGAAAAATGATACTTCCAAAAATACTTGACACTGATATCTGCAAAAGTATAATAAATCGAAAAAATGAAAGAAACACAAAAAGAAACAAACCTGTGATCAGTGAGCTGCAAGAAAAGTTTCAAGTTAAAACGTCATCAGGTTTAAAAAGGATTCCTTTAAAGAAAAGAGGACCAAAATAAAAGCAAAGGCTTGGTCAGTGAGCACCGAGACACCAAAATCACAAAACTCGTATAAACAACACTGCAAAATACAAAGCAAAGCATAGCAACAGCAAAAGTCGACAGAAACAAAAAATAAAAATGTTTGAAAACCACCAGTAAAACTACATTAGAAAAATATTAGACTGACAACCCGCTTGGTTGAAAAACCAGTTTCATGATTTCACAAGACTGCAAGCACGAATCTCCAGTGCCCGATGCAAACCGTTACCCATCTCGGTACACATGATTCAGAATCACTGCATGCTAAAAACTTGAAGCCTGGATGGAAAAACGCTAAAAACCACCACTTCAAATATCATCTTAAACACCAGCAAAAGGAGGAAAAATAAAAAGAGTAATTAAAAAGACAAAAAATGCTTAGAAAAAGCCATTGGAAATGTACTCACCGAGCGGGAGTAAAATGTTGCAATAAAAATGTGATATGGCACAAAATACAGTATGGCGGTGCAAGCCCGAAATGATGTGCTTTTCTCTAGATCTCAGCCTCCGGTTCTGTCATGTGACTCAGAATCAGCCCGACATCCAGCAATGAGCGACTAGCGTAGAACAGCTGAAGCCGAATACTCTCCGAACGGCTCGCCGCTCTCCAAAAGTAAAAGAGGTAGTCCTTATCATTCTACAGTTATGACTGAGCTGGTTGTGTTTTTTCTTCTATGTTTTTTTTCTTTTTAAAGATGCAGCGCTCACTCGATGTCAGAGCCTACGTAACATCAAGGCTGTTCTTTCAACTTCTGGTTGCTTGCTTCACTATCTAGCAGTCATTTGGACGTGATTGTTGCTGTATCCCAGCGATTTGTAATGCCAAGTAGGTCTACTGTATGATATTGGCTATTTTCGTTTGGTATAAGCCACTCTTGTTACAAGTGTACCAAGAGTGGCTTGTAGAGTTTGCACAGGTAAAGTAGCATACAGCAATGGTAATCAGACTAAGCATGCACTGAATGTGAACAGTAGACTTAACTCTTCAGTAACTGAAAATACAAGATGCGCTGTCCATGCACTGAAGGCTACTGTTAACATTACTCCTTTCAGTGCATGCTTGCTCAGCATTGCGCTGCAATTTAGCTGTGCACTCTAAATCAGTGTGGCCAATGAAAGCTGTTCGACCATGCAGGTTGAATGCCAATAGTGTGCATGACTATTTCGAGGAAAATCTTATTCACCCATTAGCGTGTTTTGATTGATGTTTTCTTGTCACATACCTCTCTAAAGGCTACCGTGTAAAGCATGTTATTTTGTTATTCGTGATCTAACATCTAACAACACACTGCTATCCCCAGGGTGGAATTCGACAGCATTCACTGTTGACTGTTGTGTACCTGCAACAGTCCATCAGATTCAGAACCAGAGCGTTTACCTAAATACACTACTGGGACATTTAATGTCATTCAATATGTCATTCCCAATGTGCTAACTGCTAAGATTACATCATAGGAGGCACCTGTCATAGTTTATGTCATTCCTGCTCCAGAATGAATCTGACTTTTTTCATTCAAATGTACTGTACTCATCAGATTAATGCCTATCTGTGCCTAGTGGTCTTGATGACCTTATAGGAAGTACCATTGGAAGCCTTGGGTCCCAGACCTCTACAGTATGACTCATTCATGGAATATGGGTGGAAGCAGGTAGTTTGCCTCAAAGCCATATGTGTACATGGCTGTGGTTTGCCCCTCAACGACACATAGTGATCCCACCAGATCATCATGATATCAGAGGCCAGTAGGCGTGCTGATCTAGGATCTAGTCCCCCCTGCCCATGTATTCTTAATCATTGTGATCTAAAAGGCAAAACTGATCCTAAATCAGCACTACTACTCTGAGATGTTTGATACATACGAACCCTGATATTTTCTACATTTCCCTGAGTCCAGTAACCAACAAGGAAGATAACAAAATGGAAATTATATCTTTTTCATTTTTGCATGTTAAGATAATACAATAGGTTATGACTTACGCATGGCTGTATTTTTTTCCCTTTGCAGCCAATCTTTTTTCTTATTACAAAAAGCATACTACCCTGCATCCCACTGCTGGCTTGCTTCTAAAGCTAAGCAGTGTTGGTCCCTGGATGGAAGACCAGATGCTGCTGGAAGTGGTGTTGGAGGGCCAGTAGGAGGCCCCCTTTTGTCTGGTCTAAAACAATATCCCAATGCCCCAGGGCAGTGATTTGGGACATTGCCCTGTGTAGGGTGTCATCTTTCGGATGGAACGTTAAACGGGTGTCCTGACTCTCTGTGGTCACTAAAAGATCCCATGGCACTTATTGTAAGAGTAGGGGTGTTAACCCCAGTGTCCTGGCTAAATTCCCAATCTGGCCTTCATACGGTCACCTAATCATCCCCAGCTTACATTCATCCCCCTCCTCACCCCTGTAACTATTCCCCAGGTCATTGCTGTAAATGAGAATGTGTTCTCAGTCAACTTACCTGGTAAAATAGACGTTAAATAAAATACAAAATAAACTAAGCAGTGTGATATTACGATTGTTATTTACACGTGACAGTGCTACAGAGATTTTACATCAACTTTGACATGATTTTATGTACATCACAATAAACAGAATATAAGGCATAATGTTTACAATGACAGACCATTTTTATTCAGAGGTGGCAGCGCCCATTCTTTATCACAAAGAGCACCAAGGTTAAAGGAATGCCCTTTATGAATATCTGAAATAAGATATATCAATAACAGCTTTTATCATTGTGTCACATCGATATGGTAAGCTTTCCCTATCCACTGTACTGTATATTCCAATATTAGCCAGCCCCGTTATCTAAACCTGGACCCCTTGGTGTTATGAATAACAACTGGCTTAGTTCAGCTCCATAATGTCAATGATCAAAAACAAGGAAACATTTAACAATTTGACCCAAGAACAGATTAATTTGAGTTAAGAGAATACAGTAAATAAAGTCAGAAATACAGTAAATATGTCACATCCTTTGAAACCATTTCCCCCCCAAGACCATAAAGCATGAAGAAGCCACAGAGACAGCCAGGGTCAAAGTTCAATCAACCTTTGGGTCTCTGAACACTCAACATCCTCATCCTCCAAGGGAAACATAAATCAATAAATGTGTGTGCATTAATTATGGACTGATTCATTGTTCTCAGTCTATGTGCGTATCTAATCAATATAAAATATTCTGTTTTACCGAATGCTTTAACCTCTTTTTAAATTGTTGTACTGTATGGAGCTTCATACTGAACTGCAATAAAAAATAGAATAGTAAAATGCAGGGAGATTAGTCTTATCTTCTAGAAAAGAGGTACTGTATTATGGAATTCTACCTTCACATTCCCTGACTAAATGTCAAAATGATCTCTCATAATTTTCAGCAGAGGCCTGCTTAATTTGACTTTCATTGGATGTTTTATGATTGTCTGTCATCATTGTTAAGGAAATAAATGCTACCTGTTTGACTTTCTTTTAAGCTTGATTGAGATTTCTCTGTGATGTCTCCCGAGAGAGATGAAAAAATTGAATGTCTGGATATCACCTGAGGCATTTAAAACATATGCGGTTTGAGATGCCTGAAAATACAACTTTCCACTTAATAATTGCCTTTTCGCTTTGAGCAAAACCTGGACATTTTTATTTGTATGGCCTCTCTTATACAGGTGTACATGTTTTGGAAATTAAATGAGCTTGATTGCTATGGTACTAACTAATGTCTCAGCTTCATACAATAGTGTAATCAAATACACGCAAGAGCTGAAGAAACAAATGCACACCATGGGAATCAGTTTGGGAATTTTGAAGTGAAGGTTTAATTTAATTCTAAAATGAATTATTAGCCAAAGCACATGGCACAAGACCCAAACGAGACCATTGATTAAGCTTTGACTATTTATGGCATTTTGAGTTTTATTGCTGGGAATGAGATTGAATTGCTCAGACTTAGACAAGGGACACTGATTCCTTACATGGTCACAGCCCAGTCACGGCTTTGCCAACAGAGTCCAAGCTCCCGCTACGTTGATTAATACACAATATGGACTGAATTAATTTCCACTGTCACAATTATGGATTTAGCATTTTCTAAATGATACTTTTGTTATGGACTCCTAGGAAATGTGTAATTGTTGCCAATGGATATTGCACTCAATTCAGAAACAAATGGACTGCACAGACACAACGGTGCTCGGATTAACAAGTCATTATTGGGGATTGGGTTCTTCCCGTGCCATATTCACACAATTTACAGTCTGAGATGAACGGATTCTGTTAATTGATATCACAATGGAAAAAGGACCTTTGTGGTGTCAGCACGGCGCCAATGTGCAAACTATTTATTTACCTGTTCAAACAACACAGCATGTGTTAATCAATAATCATATGTGCTCATGCACATCTTAAAGCACGCTCATGCGATAACTGTCATTTTCTTGCATTCATTTATGTGATTTTTTTGAGGTAGTAGCAAATACACATTGGTAATATATACACAGAGTTGTTTCTCTTTCTTTTCAGTCATGAACACATTTTCTCACTTGATGCACACAGACTATGCAGCTATTCATATTTTTTTTGTAATTCGTTTTCCATTAACCTATATACGCCACATTCCCTTGGCTTCCTCCCCAACTCCCATTAGTTTTAAAGCATGATTTGACTAAATAAGCAAAGGCTTGCCAGCAGCTGCACTCTCTCCAAGCAGGAGTTGGCTGATCTTCTGCTCATCCGCACAATGATGCTTATCCTAAATGTTTCTTTCTGGCAGCAATAATAAGGACAGTTTGGTCTTTACTTGCCTCAACTTGCTGTTTGCGTCCGTTGTGGTGGCCATAATGGCCCTTGCCCCACAAGGAAAGGCAAACAATAGCACCTTCTAAAGTCTCAGAAATAACCCTTACACTCTTGGAAAAAAGGTTTCCAAATGGGTTCTTCGGCTGTCCCCATAGGAAAACCCTTTTTGGTTCCAGGTATAACCTTTATTGGTTGCAGGTTAGATTCTTTTAGAACCTTCTTTTCTTTTAGATTCTACATGGAACCCAATAGGGTTCAACATAGAACAAAGAAGGTTCTACTTGGAACCAAACGTTTTCTTTCAAAGGGTTCTCCTATGGGGACAGCCAAACAAACTTTTAGGCAACTGACACAGAGAATGAAAATATCCTGTATCCTATAACTTCTCTTGGTGACGGTTACACCATGTGTCCTACCTGAGACGTCTTGTAACGGCAGTCTAAGTCGTCCTCCTCCTCAGACGAGGAGAGGCGAGAAGGATCGGAGGACCAATGTACAGCGTGGTAAGTTTCCATGATTTAATAACAAGAAAACTAGACAAAATACAAAACAACAAATGTACTAACCGTCACAGTCCCGTGTGGCACAAACACTGACACAGGAAACAACCACCCACAAAATCCCAACACAAAACAAGCCACCTATATATGATTCTCAATCAGGGACAACGATTGACAGCTGTCTCTGATTGAGAACCATATTAGGCTGAACACAGAAACAGACAAACTAGACACACAACATAGAATGCCCACCCAGCTCACGTCCTGACCAACACTAAAACAAGCACAACACATAAGAACTCTGGTCAGGACGTGACAGTACCCCCCTCCTGAGGTGCGGACTCCGAACGCCCCCCTAAAACTCAAGGGGAGGGTCTGGGTGGGCATCTGTCTGCGGTGGCGGCTCCGGCGCAGGACGAGGACACCACTCCACCACTGTCTTTGTCCCCCTCCTTAGCGTCCTTTGAGTGGCGACCCTCGCCCCCGACCTTGGCCTAGGAATCCTCCCCAAGGCCCCCACATGATTTAGGAGACAGCTCAGGACAGAGAGGTATCTCAGGACAGAGAGGTAGCTCAGGACAGAGAGGTAGCTCAGGACAGAGGGGTAGCTCAGGACAGAGGGGTAGCTCAGGACAGAGGGGCAACTCCGGACTGAAGGGCAGCTCCGGACAGAGAGGCAGCTCTTGACTGAAGGGCAGCTCCGGACTAATGGCAGCTCTGGGCTGGCGGGCGGCTCTGGCAGCTCCTGACTGGCTGGCGGCTCTGGCGGCTCCTGACTGGCTGGCGGCTCTGGCGGCTCCTGACTGGCTGGCGGCTCTGGCGGCTCCTGACTGACGGACGGTTCTAGCGGCTCCTGACTGACGGACGGCTCGGGACAGAAGGGCGGCTCTAACGGCTCGGGACAGACGGGCGGCTCAGACGGCACTGGGCAGACGGATGACTCAGACGGCGCTGGACAGACGGATGGCTCAGACGACGCTGGGCAGGCAGGC
Organism: Salvelinus namaycush; assembly: GCF_016432855.1. NCBI lineage: Eukaryota > Metazoa > Chordata > Actinopteri > Salmoniformes > Salmonidae > Salvelinus > Salvelinus namaycush. The sequence continues at coordinate 22,760,314 of NC_052313.1, forward strand.
AGCTCAGACGGCGCTGGGCAGGCAGGCAGCTCAGACGGCGCTGGGCAGGCAGGCAGCTCAGACGGCGCTGGGCAGGCAGGCAGCTCAGACGGCGCTGGGCAGGCAGGCAGCTCAGACGGCGCTGGGCAGGCAGGCAGCTCAGACGGCGTTGGGCAGACGAGCAGTGCAGGCGGCGTTGGGCAGACGAGCAGTGCAGGCGGCGTTGGGCAGACGGCCGACTCTGACCTGCTGAGGCGCATAGTAGGCCTGGTGCGTGGTGCCGGAACTGGTGGTACCGGACTGGAGACCCGCACCTCAAGGCTAGTGCGGGGAGCAGGACCAGGGCACACTGGACTCTCGAGGCGCACTATAGGCCTGGTACGTGGTGCCGGCACTGGTGGTACCGGGCTGAGGGCACGCACCTCAGGGCGAGTGCGGGGAGAAGGAACAGTGCGTACAGGGCTCTGGAGACGCACAGGAGGCTTGGTGCGTGGTGCCGGAACTGGAGGTACTGGGCTGGAGACACGCACCGCAGGGAGAGTGCGTGGAGGAGGAACAGGGCTCTGGAGACGCACAGGAAGCCTGGTGCGTGGTGTAGGCACTGGTGGTACTGTGCTGGGGCGGGAAGGTGGCGCCGGATATACCGGACTGTGCAGGCGTACTGGCTCCCTTGAGCACCGAGCCTGCCCAACCTTACCTGGTTGAATGCTCCCCGTAGCCCGTCCAGTGCGGGGAGGTGGAATAACCCGCACTGGGCTGTGTTGGCGAACCGGGGACACCATGCGTAAGGCTGGTGCCATGTACACCGGCCCGAGGAGACGTACTGGAGGCCAGATATGTTGAGCCGGCTTCATGGCACTTGGCTCAATGCTCAATCTAGCCCGGCCAGTGCGGGGAGGTGGAATAACCCACACCGGGCTATGCACACGTACAGGAGACACCGTGCGCTCTTCCGCATAACACGGTGTCTGCCCGTACTCCCGCTCTCCACGGTAAGCATGGGAAGTGGGCGCAGGTTTCCTACCTGCCTTCGCCACACTACCCTTTAGCCCCCCCCCCAAGACATTTTTGGGATTTCTTCTCGGGTTTCCGTGCTAGCCGCGTACCTTCATAACGCCGGTTCCTCTCTCCGGTTGCCTCTGCTCTCCTAGCTGCCTCCAGCTGTTCCCATGGGAGGCGATCCTTTCCAGCCAGGATCTCCTCCCATTTGTAGCAACCCTTGCCGTCCAAAACGTCTTCCCATGTCCATTCCTCCTTTCTCTGCTCCTGCTGCCGCTGCTGCCGCTGCTGCCGCTGCTGCCGCTGCTGCCGCTGCTGCCGCTGCTGCCGCTGCTGCCGCTGCTGCCGCTGCTGCTGCCGCTGCCCGTAGCCACGCTGCTTGGTCCGAGTTAGGTGGGTGGTTCTGTAACGGCAGTCTAAGTCGTCCTCCTCCTCAGACGAGGAGAGGCGAGAAGGATCGGAGGACCAATGTACAGCGTGGTAAGTTTCCATGATTTAATAACAAGAAAACTAGACAAAATACAAAACAACAAACGTACTAACCGTCAGTCCCGTGTGGCACAAACACTGACACAGGAAACAACCACCCACAAAATCCCAACACAAAACAAGCCACCTATATATGATTCTCAATCAGGGACAACGATTGACAGCTGTCTCTGATTGAGAACCATATTAGGCTGAACACAGAAACAGACAAACTAGACACACAACATAGAATGCCCACCCAGCTCACGTCCTGACCAACACTAAAACAAGCACAACACATAAGAACTCTGGTCAGGACGTGACACGTCTCTTGAACGTATTTACTATTAAACACGTCTTACTGAATCTCCAATGCAGCCAAACATGGAGGGATGGAGGCGTGTTGAGTACAGTGTGTCCATGTCTGGCAAAATGGGTTTAGGAATGAAATATTAATATAATGCCATAAAGATTCAGGTAGGGCTTATGGGCTAGTGGATTCCTCTCCCTAACTAGAATCAGCTTGTGCAAAGTCAATTCTGTGGGTGAATTATAAGTGCGCCAACTGTGCTTTCTGGGAAATTAGCTAAATTTGACCTTTGGTTAAGTCAATTAACCTGTTTCTCTTTAATACTGTAACATGGGGGTGACTTTACCTTAAGGCTGGGGAATGTAACCAGGGGTTACGTTGTAAACATTCTTACAATGTTAATCCAATCAAAATAAATACAATAAAAGACACCTACAGTTTGAATGTGTTTATTTTCCAACGATGTATAAACTCCCACTTGGATTTCCTATTTTCAATGCTAAGTGTGAATCGCATAGGTTCCCAAAAAATGTATTTGTCACAGGTGCAAATTATGCTCCTTTCATATCAGATACTCAACACCTGCTAGGGGTGGGCATGTAGAAACGCAGCCACTAAGTCTGAGAAGACAGAGGAAATAAATAACATATGGCAGAGTTGGTAAGGAACAATAGCATGCATGAAAATCAGGGTAATTAACTTTGATTAACAATGTTGGGTATTTTAATGTATGTTTTAATGAAGAGCTAGGTTCAGAACACAACAAAACATTAAGTTTGCTTTGATAAGTCGGCTAAGCTCTGCCTCTTATTTTGCCAACATATAAAAGTAATCCAATATGTCTTCACAGTTTAATGATGATTTATACTCGGCACATCCCAAACATGACCCATCCCAGTGCAGAACCTCACCTTTCTGTGTTTATCAAGGTAAGTTACTCTGCTTCAGTTCCTCAATGACATAGCCAGCCTGGAAGCAGGAAGCAGCTAGGATTTGTACTCATCAGCTTGATGTGGTCTTATCACCACTGATGTCACGCTAAAGGGGCTTTGCACTATCTACCTGACATGGGGAAGGATCATGGCTACATGGTCTACATCTTCGTTCTGTTATCTACATTCCGTATTCTGATGTTTGAACATATTTTAGCAAAGGACTTAGATGAGAATTTCATTCCATATGTTATTGAATTGAATGTATTTGGATGCAAAGTGTTACTAGGTGATTATTGCTCCCCATCGCATTCCATGTTGTGTACAATTTGGTGTTGTCTATGATTAGCTTATCAGGATGTGATGGCAGGCCATTTTGTATATGTAGCATCACGGTGATGATTCTCAATTGAAAAAGATTCCCGGAGCTGTCGGTAGACTTTGGCTGTCTGACACACTAAAGACAGCACAGCACTTTATTTTGAGTATGCACAGATAGCTCTCTGCTTCTGAGCATAATGGCCCTAAACAATGAAGAGTCTGAAAGCTACAGGAAACACGAGAGAGAAAATACAGTACTTATTGAAAAGAATGACAGCAAAGAAGAGAAAATGGACAAAACCCTTCTTATTAGTCTTGCATTCACAAAATGAATCTCAAAATCCATATAAGTATTGACCTTTGTGTCTTGTAGCTTATGCTGTTGGGGTCTGAAAAGATCAAGCAATTAAGTAAGCGAAGTTGGCAAAACCTACATGGAAAAAGCCACAAACCCAACCGAGTCCCTCATTGTTACACTGTCCCTACCTACTGTTACAGGTTGGAGCTTCCAGAAATGTGTTTGAATTAGATAGTATTTACACTGCTGATATTCAGATCTGCATGCACTAAAGTTGGTGACATATCCTTGGTAAACTACTTTATATCAAGTGTATGGCACATGGGCACAACTTGAGGCAAATGTTCGTTTTGCAATGTGATTTCAACATTGGTTGAACACAGGCTTATTTCCAATTCTTTCACTGCAACAGTCAACTTCCCACTTCTCCTTTACTCAGACTGAGGTTCTCTCTCACACAGCCTGTTTGTAGAGGAGACCCAATTATAGGTGTTTCATATTCTGTCACTCTGCAGTGAACATATGCTTCACTTCCTGTCCTACCAACGCAGGGTTTGATGTGTTGTTGAGAGGTTTTATACAAAAGAATGAATCAGTGTTCCTTGCTCACATGTGATCACTTGCTCACGCACACACACACACACACGCACACACACACACACACTTTACCATCAGGTATGCTTCACTATGCCAATTTATTGATGCTATGCTATATTATAAAGCTGTTCTGCTTCTGGTTAATTTAAAATTAAGTCTTGCAAAAAAAATTGGCCTTTGCATATCGGATTAATTGCATTCAGTCAGTGACACAAGGAGCTCTGAAAATAAGTCACTCACAATGTTACATTCTGATGAGCAAAATAATTGGCTCAGAAGACAAGACATAAACACACGGAAAATAGTTACAACATTTCCATGGCAACTGTGCTTCAAAACAAGGAGAGGTTCTGCCAAACAAGCACATCCACATCTGTCGTCGTATTTCCCTTGTTACACAACTGTAATCTACCTAATTACCATAACTCACAGATAACATACTCACTCAAATGTCTCAGTTATGCCCACCCACTAAAACTATGGAGTAGTGACCTTTACACAAGGCCACAAAGGAACACTGTAATGTGGATCTTTATATCATACACATAGCCAGTGTCAGCAGGAGGTGAGGTTTCAGCCTTGAGAGATGAACAGATTGTATTAATGTTTTATTTATACCATCCTTATGGTTAATAGATATGTGTGTGTGACACTAAATATGTGTGAATACCATCTTACTTTCTCCTCGACTATGTTCTTGTATTCTAGCATTGTTCTTGACTGTGTTGCACACTGGACCATATGGTGCTCTGGGTAGATCAGGAGAATGCTTAGAGAGATCAAGCCACTCTTATGAATGCACCCTTACTAATGACGGACGCCTTATTGGAGTTTTTCGCAGATGCTAAACCATTTAAGCACTTTGTCAGATCACAGGAGCATGAAATTGGCTAAACTGAGACTTAGTAGTGAATTAATTAGGCGTGGCTAAAACAATATCGGTCCGTTGGCTTTTAATAAGTTACTTAAAAATCGCTTTAGCCCCTGTGTGTTTCAATTTGCCTTCTATACTCATATGATACAGACATGGCATTATTGTGCCTAAGGTGGGAGGTTCTGTTTGTGTCTTTACACCCATGACCATCACCTTTTATTTAGCACATGTAATCCCTCATATGTTATTGTTATGACACTTGATACATTTACAGGTGTCTTTTTGCCCCTCAGTTATGCTCCCTTCGAGATCGTTACAGTCCTGTCTATCTTTGTTATGACTACAGTAACATCACAAGGGCCCTGCTATTCAATATGATAAACAAATCTCTCCCGTTTTTCCTCCCATTAACATCCTCCAGAGCCTGGGTGGCAACATTACAGGAGTGAAGGTGAAGACAAATGCAATGATTTGATATCTCTGAGATTGGTAGAAATGCAATTTCTGTAAGTGACAAGGCATTAGCTTTGTAGATGTAAAGAAGATAGAAATACATTAAACGATCCCATATCAGCCTGAGGTTAAGATAAAAATGGTTTAATTTGTAGTGGTTGTTGATAAAGTAGCTCTCACTCTCTCTGTCACCTCAAGGTAATGAAGGTAAGTAAGGGAGCAGTTACCCCGGTACTTGGGGAAGACGCCCGTTTTCTACAAACAACATTTCATTAAATAACTAAAAATGTGTAAACTGTAGCCACTTATTTCCCTTCATAGTTTGCCTTTATGACCATAACCAACGTACCACATTTTTACCAAACGTTGCTTTTTTTGTGTCAGCAATTGGACATTGTTCTTAGGGGGGCTAGGTTACTGTAACGGCTGTCGTCGGTGGAAGAAGGTGAGGACCAAGGTGCAGCGTGGTAAGTGTTCATGATATTTAATAATAATCAAAACTGAACACTTAAATAACAAAACAACAAAGAAACAACCGAAACAGCTCTGTCTGGTGCAGACACACAAAGACTGAAAATAACCACCCACAAAACCCAACAGAAAACAGGCTACCTAAATATGGTTCCCAATCAGGGACAACGATTGACAGCTGCCTCTGATTGAGAACCATATCAGGCCAAACACAGAAATAGAAAATCATAGAAAAACTAACATAGACAACCCACCCAACTCACGCCCTGACCATACTAAAACAAAAGACAAAACAAAGGAACTAAGGTCAGAACGTGACAGTTACACTACGTTACCCTATATGCGTGTAATGAAGCATGTAGCAAATGCAGTATGTAGCAACCAACCTGTCTGGATGCAATGCTCAGCTTTCTTCCATCAACTTCACACACTAAAGTCAACTGTAAGTATGACTGAAGCAGAAAAGCTCACCTGGGAGCGATCTCAGATCTGGAGAAGACTTATACTGCTTTCACATTGAATACACGGTATGTCGCCTGTAAAAACAGCACTATTTCTTACCTCTTTCTTGTCTGAATTCACCTTTTATATAGGAGCAAGAGACATTCAACTTTGACAGTGTTGTTGCAAACATTGTCATGGTAACCTGACAGCTGCATGTTCTAAATTCAAACCTTCCACTGCTTTAATTTCATTACCTTCAAAACATTAAGTTAGCAGCTCGCATAGCCTACTTGTAAATATTTCTGTATATAATGACCTTGTACATTCCTGTTACGGTGACTAAAAGTAGGCTACTCAAAACATTGTTAGATATGTTCTGGTAATTACATGAGCTGGATAGACAAAGAAATCCATGATTAATTTGTTACTGACCCAGTGTAGCATTGTTGCTTACGCCCCTCTCCTTGCACCTACCTGGGCTCAAACCAGAGACCTTCTGACCAACACATCGACATGTGTCTCCATGAAGTTAACTAGTCATGCCACAAAACAAATACTTCTAGGTCTCCGAGCAGGTGACGTCACTGAGTGAACCCTACTAGCATGCACCGCTAACTAGCTAGCCTTTTCACATTGGCAACATCATGACACCTTCAGGGAAACACTTTTCTGAACACCAAAAGGCCCACCTGGGTAGGTTGGAGTGTATAACGGTAGGTGAGCTGCGCAATCCCTCTTGTTTTCGTCAACATGGAAACTCAATGATTTAATCTGTCTGGAAAGGTGATCATTCCAATGAAGTTAACAATCCATCACCATTTCATATTCGGTGTAAGCTCAGAACATGCCCAGAGTAAAAAGAAAAACTTAATGCATAAAAATATTGAGAAATATTGAGAATAGTCTCTGCCTTCATCAGTAATATAGGTCTACATTGGATTAAAAAATATATATATGTAAAGCCATCGTGTCATGCCTGGGAGAGAAAATGCAAATGTCAGAGTGATGATGGATCTTGAAGTGACGAAGTTGGCCAATTCTTTCAATGAACAAATTCCATAAGATAAAAGCTGAGTGTAAGGGACTTATCCCCAGACAAAATGACTTACAATGTCTAAAGTCAAGTGGATTCATAGAGGCAATTATTTCAGGAAATTATTAAATGTCCTAAGAACTGTCACTATGCTTCCCATTTCAAATATGGAAAAATATGAGTAAAGATGTAAGCTATAGTGTGATAAAGTGGGTTGAAGAAGAGTATATTGACATACAAAGTATATTTACATCAAAGACACACGCTTTTCACTACTGTGGCTGTGGCTGTTCACAACAATGCCATTTGGGCTCTGCAATGCTCCTGATGCAATACTTTTACTAACCACTGTATATGATACAGTAGGCCATGGCTACGTTTAGACAGGCAGCCCAATTCTGATATTTTTTTCACTAATTGGTCTTTTGACCAGTCAGATCAGCTCTGAAAAAGATCTGATGTGAAAAGATCTGATGTGATTGGTCAAAATAACAATTAGTGGGAAAATATCAGAATTGTGCTGCCTGTGTAGACACAGCCTATGTGTTCCTGATTAATTTGCTGCCTTATCATTTTAATGTGTCAATATTCAGGTAAAGACTTAAGCTCATTCCAGGTGAAATACAAAGTTCAGATGTCAAGCATAAAGAAAGCCAATTAGTGGAAACTTCCATTAGAATTATTATTTTTTAATTAGCTGGGGTATTTTTACATCAGTTATTCAAAACCCATCAATGAATTATTCATTAAATTAATTAACCATTAATAACTACATGATTTACTTATTGTTACCTGAAGCTGCTCTGTGAGAAAGGAATTGTGTGAATATAAACAAAATGAACTAAACAAAAACACTTTGCGATAAAAACAGTTTGAATAACAACAATTATTTAAGCTTGATGACCTTACTGAAGACAACACTTTCTTTGAAGGTCACCTTGTTTTTTTGTGTGTATTTTTCTGAAGAATATTTGAACAGGTTTTGAAACACCACTGTTCTTTAAATGTCACCCATGCATGGGTTAATACACTTGAGTCTATACTTAGTTGTTTTTTCTGTCATGTTGTGATAGATAGAAGAAGTAAAGTTGTCAACATTGAACTGATGGCAAGTTTGTGTTGTGAAGTCTACTGTCTCATGAATGCTATGTTCTGAGCATAAATTACTCAGGATGCTTTCTTTTTTATATATATATGTGGCGTCTATCGTAACACAACACTAGTGAACATACATTTAACAGGGAATCGGGAAACAGAGTGGCTGTGGGTCCAGATTCTCTAGAATCCTCTTTCCAATAGCTAAAGGTCCGGAGTTTCTGCACATGTGCAAGATTTTCTACTTTACGTACAGTCTCTGCTCTACTCGTTTGGCTGCCCAGAAAACAGGCTGCTGGTGCTCATTTAATGAAGTTAGATCAAAGATAAATCAATATCTGCAAGATCACATGATGATAGTATTGTAGGCCTACTTAACAGAACCAAACATAATTGCATAGTAGAATGAAAAGGAAATCACTTTACAAACTATCATCACCGTGCCCTTAAGGAGATCACAAATATTATGGACACATTAGAAATAGTGTATATTTGGAGAATAAAAAACCCTGACCTAGTGAGATATACATGGAGGAGACTTAATCAAGCTAGTGGTCTTGATCCCTTTCTCTCTTGCATCAAAAGGTTAAAAAGGTATTGGTAGGAGACAGAATGCAATCGGACCATCATCTAATTGGCCTTCACAAAGCTCTTACAGAATTTCCACGTGGATATTGGAAATTTAATCAAAGTATACTGTTCAACAATTTATTCTTAACTAAGACAAAATAATGTAGAACAGAATTTTTCCAGCACAATATAGGTTCAGCAAATCGCCTTATTGTTTGGGATACCTTTAAATGTACCTTCAGAGGTCATTCAATTCAATATTAAATCAATAGAAGAAAAGCAGTTTCTGTCTAAAGAGACAAGACTAACAAGTGAAATTCACGAACTAATAGTACAGGTAGATCGCAATAAAAACGGTACTACAGAGATACAAAACAAGTTAGAGGAAAACAAAAAGAACTGGAGGAACTTATTCAAGAATGATCTAATGTAATCTATTAAAAAAATAAAGCAAACTGGATGGAATATGGAGACAAATGCACCAAATTCTTCCTGAATCTACAACACAAGAACCCTACCAAAACTAATTTGCAGAAACTCGTCACTAAAGACTAAGTCATCTATGATTCTCCGAATGATATTTTAAAATAGGAAACTAAATATTTTAAGCAGATGTTTTCTTTTATGTCTCATCCTCACCCTCTGAATGACGATTACTCTAAGGAATTCTTTCCAAATAATAATAAAACAATTGTTTAAACAAATGTGCAGAAAGATCAGTGGGAATGCCAAATTACAGAGGAATAACTTTTTGATGCTATTAAATCCTTTCAGTCTGGAAAACCCCCAGGGCTTGATGGCATACCGGTTGAGGTATATCAAGGCTTTTTTGTTATACTCAAAGCTCCACCGACACGGCGCGCTACCAAAACCTGCGGGCTCTCCTTCACCGCAGCCAACGTGAGTAAAACATTTCAACATGTTAACCCTCGCAAGGCTGCCGGCCCAGACGGCATCCCTAGCCGTGTCCTCAGAGCATGTGCAGACCAGCTGGCTGGTGAGTTTACGGACATATTCAATAAATCAATCCTTATCCCAGTCTGCTGTTCCCACATGCTTCAAGAGGGCCACCATTGTTCCTGTTCCCAAGAAATCTAAGGTAACTGAGCTAAATGACTATCACTCCGTAGCACTCACTTCCGTCATCATGAAGTGCTTTGAGAGACTAGTCAAGGACCATATCACCTCCATCCTACCTGACACCCTAGACCCACTCCAATTTGCTTACCGCCCCAATAGGTCCACAGACGACGCAATCGCAATCACATTGCACACTGCCCTAACCCATCTGTAAAAGAGGAATACCTATGTAAGAATGCTGTTCATGAACTACGGCTCAGCATTTAACACCATAGTACCCTCCAAACTCGTCATTAAGCTTGAGACCCTGGATCTCGACCCCGCCTTGTGCAACTGGGTCCTGGACTTCCTGATGGGCCGCCCCCCAGGTGGTGAGGGTAGGAAACAACATCTCCACCCCGCTGATCCTCAACATTGGGGCCCCACAAGGATGCGTTCTCAGCCCTCTCCTGTACTCCCTGTTCACCCATGACTGCGTGGCCATGCATGCCTCCAACTCAATCATCAAGTTTTCAGAAGACACTACAGTGGTTATCTTGATTACCAACAACGACGAGACGTCCTACAGGGAGGAGGTGAGGGCCCTCGGAGTGCGGTGTCAGGAAAACAACCTCATACTCGATGTCAACAGAACAAAGGAGATGATTGTGGACTTCAGGAAACAGCAGAGGGAGCAGCCCCCTATCCACATCGACAGGACAGTAGTGGAGAAGGTGGAAAGTTTTAAGTTCCTTGGCGTACACATCACGGACAAACTGAAATGGTCCACCCACACAGACAGCGTGGTGAAGAAGGCGCAACAGAGCCTCTTCAACCTCAGGAGTCTGAAGAAATTTGGCTTGTCACCGAAAACACTCACAAACTTTTACATATGCACAATCGGGAGCATCCTGTCAGGCTGTATCACCGCCTGGTACGGCAGCTGCCCCGCCCACAACCATAAGGCTCTCCAGAGGGTAGTGAGGTCTGCACAACGCATCACCAGGGGCAAACTACCTGCCCTCCAGGACACCTACACCACCCGATGTCACAGGACAACAGGACAACACTGCCTGTTCACCCCACTATCATCCAGAAGGTGAGGTCAGTACAGGTACATCAAAGCTGGGACCGAGAGACTGAAAAACAGCTTCTATCTCAAGGCCATCAGACTGTTAAACAGCCATCACTAACATTGAGTGGCTGGTGCCAACATACTGACTCAAATCTCTAACCACTTTAATAATAAAAAATTGGATGTAATAAATGTATCACTAGCCACTTAAAACAATGCCACTTTATATAATGTTTACATACCCTACATTACTCTTCTCATATGTATATACTGTACTCTATACCATCTACTGCATCTTGCCTATGCCATTCGGCCATCTTCATCCATATATTTGTATGTACATATTCTTATTCATTCCTTTACACTTGTGTGTGTAAGGCAGTTGTGAAATTGTTAGATTACTTGTTAGAAATTACTGCATGGTCAGAACTAGAAGCACAAGCATTTCGCTACACTTGCATTAACATCTGCTAACCATGTGTATGTGACAAATAAAATTAGATTCGATTTGATTAGCATGTTTTAACATGACACCTAAAGAAAGTCTGTCAGGTAATCAGCAGGAAGGACTGATTTTACTACTATTTAAACAAGATCCAGTTCATCTAAAAAAACTGGAGGCCTCTTACATTTCAATGTTGTGATGCAAAATACTAGCAAAATGCATGGCACTCAGAATTATAATTTTTTTACCAGGTATTGTTCCTACTGATCAGACAGTTTTTTTTAAATGGACGATACATTGACGATATTACACATACTACTAGAACTAATTGAACAACATGAAACATCTAAGAAGCCACGCATGGTATAAGTATATAGCGGATTTTGAAAAGGCCTTTGATGAAGTAAGACTGGATTTTAATATAAATGCCTGGATTTTTTTCAATTTCGCTGTGTCTCTTATTCAATGGGTAAAAGTAATGTATAGCAACCCCAGGTGTAAAATAGTAAACAGTGACTAGTTCTCAGAGAGTTTTGTATTGTCAAAACAAGGGTGTCCGCTGTCACCATATCTATTCGTTATGGCCATCGAAATGCTAGCTATTAAAATCAGATCAAATAACATTAGAGGATTAGAAATCCAAGGCTCAAGTTATATATTAAGTCCGCAAGCTAGATCCCTGCAATGTCTCATTGAAGATAACTTTTCTGGACTCTCTGGACTAAAACCTAATTATGATAAGTGTACCATCTTACTTATTGGATCTTTATAAATATAACTTTTACATTACCCTGCAGTTTATCTATAAAAAGGGCTGACGGTGAAGTAGACATACTTAGTATTCATATCACAAAAGACATAAATGAGCTCTCCACAATGAATGTCAATAGAAAGTAGTAACAATAGACACAATCCTGCAACCATGGAGAGTTAAATACCTGTCTATTTATGAAAAAATTATACATATTGTCACGCCCTGACCGTAGAGATCCTTTTTATGTCTCTATTTTGGTTGGCGTGAGTTTGGGTGGGCATTCTATGTCTGGTGTTCTATGTTGTCCTTGTTTTGTATTTCTGTGTGTTTGGCCTGGTATGGTTCTCAATCAGAGGCAGCTGTCTATCGTTGTCTCTGATTGAGAATCATACTTAGGTAGCCTGTTCCCACCTGTGTTTGTGGGTGGTTGTTTCCTGTTTAGTGTTTGTTTCACCTTTCAGGACTGTTCGTTTGTTGTGTTTGTTGTTTTGTCAAGTGTTGCGTATTTTATTAAATAATATTAACACTTACCACGCTGCACCTTGGTCCTCTTCTCCTTCTCCCGAAAGACGTGCGTTACACCGATTAACTTCTTAGTTATATCTCAGTTTACTCACTTATGGCACTGCCTACTCCTGATTATTTGTTTTTCAAATAATTTGAGCAAAATATATTTAACTTTATCTGGGATGCTAAACCAGACAGACACTCTATATCTTAACTATAAAATGAATATGAACTGGGTGGGTTGAGATAATTAAATATAAAACACACTAAACCTCTCTAAAAGCTTCACTTATACAAAAGTTTTACTTGAACCCAAAATGGTTCTCAAGTAGATTACTAAGAAACATTTTAGTAAATATATTGTTTAAAAATTGAATTTTGCCTTCGTGCAGATTGCCATGTCTCATTTTCGATTATTTGAAAATGAAACCTTTTTCAAAGTATCATTCAAAGAACCATTGGAGACCTGGTTACAATTCCAATTTCATCCCCTTGAAAAGAGAGACCAAATATTATGGTTGAACTCAAGAGAGATTTTTGATGTACCGATTCCATGTCACAAGGTTTATGAGTTGATATATATATATATATATATATATATACCACTTGCCATGTGGTAGTAGAGAGAACAGTCTATGACTGGGGTGGCTGGGGTCTTTGACAATTTTTAGGGCCTTTCTCTGACACCGCCTGGTGTAGAGGTCCTGGATGGCAGGCAGCTTAGCCCTGGTGATGTACTGGGCCGTACGCACTACCCTCTGTAGTGCCTTGCGGTCAGAGGCCGAGCAATTGCCGTACCAGGCAGTGATGCAACCAGTCAGGATGCTCTCGATGTTGCAGCTGTAGAACCTTTTGAGGATCTCAGGACCCATGCCAAATCTTTTTAGTTTCCTGAGGGGGAATAGGCTTTGTCGTGCCCTCTTCACGACTGGTTGGAGTCTTACAATGTTTATTAATCCAAAAAGGGGTCAGCAAGAGAAGGGTCGTGTACAGGCAAAAGGTCAAAACCAGTTCAGAGTCCAATAGGTACCGAAGGGCATGCGGCAATGAAGGCAGAGATGGCAGGAACCATTGTGGGCCACCAGAAACATTGGAAGGCTAGGGTACGATGGGACCCTGTATGACAGGTCAGCCTGGAGGAATGAGCCCATTCCAGGACCGGACTGGTTTAGGGACAAACAGCCGGTTAGCCCGGGCTCCCTTCAGGTCCAGGTTGGGAGCGTTGCGCCTCACGAACCAGGTTCTCAATACCCCAATCCACAATGGCAGCAAGGCATGAGGTAGGGAGAATGGTTTCGGAGGTCGACGGTGTGGCAGAGGAACTGTATAGGCGGGAGAGAGCGTCAGGCTTCACATTTTTTTACCCTGGGTGGTAGGAAATGGTGAAGTTGAATCTGGTAAACAAGAAGGCCCACCGGGCCTGCCTGGAGATGAGGCGCTTGGCTGTATGCAGATATTCCAAGTTTTTAATGGATGGTCCAGACCAAGAATGGCTGTTCTGCTCCTTCCAGCCAGTGGCTCCACTCTTCCAACGCCATCTTAACCGCTGGGAGTTCTCGGTTGCCTACATTGTAGTTCCTCTCTGCAGGATTGAGACAACGGGACAGGAAGGCACAGGGATGAAGCTTTTGGTCCTGGGCAGATTGCTGGGACAGGATGGCCCCCACTCCAACATCCGAAGCATCAACTTCTACCACAAATTGATGCGAGGGTCCGGATGGATGAGGATGGGGGCTGTTGTGAACTGATGCTTCAGGTCCACAAAGGCTTTGTCGACAGCTGGAGACCATTTGAACGGCACCTTGGGAGAGGTGAGTGCCGAGAGGGGGGCCACCAGGGTGCTGTAATCCCGAATGAAACGGCGGTAGAGGTTAGCAAAACCAAGAAACTGTTGTAACTGCACCCTGGACGTTGGTTGAGGCCAATCCACCACTGCTTTTTCCCTTCCAGGATCCATCTGAACATTGCCCTCAGCAATGACATATCCCAGAAAGGTGATGGTAGAGCGGTGGAACTCGCACTTCTCAGCTTTCACAAATAATTGGTTCTCCAGGAGGCGCTGAAGGACCTGTCTGACATGAAGTACATGTTCTTGCGCAGATCGGCCCCAGTGGCCAGAGACTCCTCTATGTACTCCTCCATAGCTTTGGTCTCTGGTCCTGACAGAATACAACCGACCCCGAGGTGGTGTAGTGCCTGGGAGAAGACCAATGGCACAATCATCAGGATGGTGCGAGGGAAGGGAAGTAGCACGTGCCTTACTGAACACTTCCAGGACGTTATGGTATTCAGTGGGAATAGCAGAGACATCCACAGTCGTGCTAACATCCTGAGGAAGACGACTTGGGGAAGGCTGTGCTGCTTGAAGGCAGTGGGAATGGCAAATGGGCTCCAACCCAGGATGGAGCTTGTGGTCCAGTCAATCACAGGATTGTGCTTTTGGCGCCAGGAAATTCCCAAAACAACTGGAAAATGGGGAGATGCAATGAGGGGAAACTGTATGGTCTCACTGATGTTACCAGAAACCCATAATTGAACGGGCACAGTACTATGAGTGACTTCCCCTATAGAGCGTCCGTCCAGAGAGGCTGAGTGGGAATACCAAGTTCCAAAGCTATAGTGGCATCCATAAAACTTTCATCAGCCCCAGAGTCAATGAACACTCAGAGAGACTTAGATTGGTCTCCCCACAGCACAAGCACAAAAAAGGGTGTGCGGATGATGGAGTTCCCTAATCCCCCAGTCTATCTCACCAAAGTAATGGTTCCCACTAGAGACAAGGGTTTCCTAAAAGGGCAGGTAGCTATAAAATGTCCTTCCCCATCACAGTACAGACAACAGTTACTATTCATCCTCCGTGAGCATTCCCCAACTGATAACCTAGCTCTTCCCAACTGCATAGGCTCAGGAGTATCCAACTCACCCGTCGTAGATTCACGAGAGGGCTTGGGTGGCTTCGAATCCTCTCGGAAAAGCTGCCTTCGGAAACTTCCGGATTCACGAGTGTGCACGAGTATGCCCGAGACCAGACCTCCTCTCACTCCTGCATTCCCTTAGGCGTCCATCGATTTTAATGGTTAGGGCAATAAGGGAGTCGAGGTCCACCGGCAATTCCTGAGCAGCTAGCTCAACCTTTACCTCCTCAGCTAATCCGTGCAGAAATGTATCGAAAAGAGACTCCGGATTCCAGGCACTCTCGGCGGCAAACGGGCGAAAATCAACCGCATAGTCTGCCACACTACGGGAGTTTTGACGTAAGTCAAGCAGTTTACTGGCCGCCTTTCTCCTGGATACCAGGGACTCAAATATCTTTCTCACCTCTGCCATAAATTCCTCCAGATGATCACAAATGGCAGATTGTTTCTCCCAAACTGCCGTAGTCCAGTAATAATATACGCTATCTTTGGTCGGTCTGAAGGAAACGAAGGTGGCTGTGGCTCAAAAATAAGCGAGCACTGAGAAAGAAAACCCCGTCAGGTACCAGGATTCCCCGAATTTCGCTCCGGAGGAGGTAAGCAGGGTTCTCAGGGAGCGGGGAAAGGCTGTACAAAGTCACCACAGATTGGGGAAAAAATTACTGCGTGATTGGGTTTTTTCAGAGATGGCAGGCAGCCTCTGAGCTAACTCCCTGATTTGCTCCATAATAGCCTTTAACCCATGGTCGTGGGGATCCATCAAGGAACTGAGCCCCTCCGAAAGGCCCTGTAACAACTCCTCATGTCTCCCAATGGTGGCTCCCTGCAGGGAGACATTGTGGCGGAGCTGGTCCAAGTCTGCTGGGTCTGTCATGGCCAGTTCGTACTATCAAGGCACACAGTGAGACCCAGATGTAGACACAGGAGGCAGATGGTTGGAGTCTTACAATGTTTATAAATCCAAAAAGGGTAGGCAAGAGAATGGTCATGTACAGGCAAAAGGTCAAACCCAGTTCAGAGTCCAATAGGTACCGAAGGGCAGGCAGATTGAAGGTCAGGGCAGGCAGGATTATCAGGCAGGCAGGAAAGTAGTCCAGAGTCAGGCAGTGGTCAAAACCGTGAAAACTAGCAGAAGAGAATAAAAAAGGAGTATGGGGAAAAACACACTGGTTGACTTGACTAAATATACAAGACAAACGGTCACAGAGAGACAGGAAACACAGGGATAAATACACTGGGTAAAATAAGTGACACCTGGAGGGGTGGAGACAATCACAGGGACAGGTGAAACAGATCAGGGCGTGACAATATAAAATAACGCAAGATTCAAGACTTGGTACTTTTCAGCTAAAATTATTGTATAGAATTCTTGCCACCAACAAAATGTTGAATATTTGGGGCATACAATCATCGCAGCTCTGCAGATTTTGTTGTAAGGATACAAAATCAATAGACACTTTTTTCTGGTATTGCCCTCAGGTAGCCTGTTTCTAGTCTCTGTTTCAGGAATGGCTGAAAAACCATAACATTAATCTAAAATTTACCATAGAAATAGCATTGTTAAGAGATCTGGAGAGAAATGGTCAATTATTAATATACTAATACTCTTAGTAAAAGTATTCATCTTCAACACGCAATCTGTGGATTCTATTCGATTAGGTAAATTCAAATTGTATGTTAAACATCACAGCATAGTTGAAAGATATACGGCACGTAGAAATCCAAAGAGGGTGCCCAGCAGAGATAGATGGGATGAGCTGAGGGAAGCTGAGGGTTTGGATGTGGAAATGGAGACAAGTGGGAGTGGAGTTGCTGGACGGTGAATAGAATGACGGTCAAAGATAAGTCAAAATAAACTCAGCGAAAAAGTTGGTTTGAATGACACAGAGGGGCAACGCTTTTACATCCAATGCATGTTTGCCTGAGAATAATGCTGCGCAGATGCTTGTACGCGTGTACACATGCATATACACATGCTCGCATTCAAACGCACACATGTGCATACACATGGACACACACACACACACACACACACACACACACACACACACACACACACACACACACACGTAAATAGTGCCACACACACACTCAAATGTATACAGCTGGCCTTGATGTTTAGATTTTTGTTGTCCTTGATGTCTTTTGTTTTTGCATTGTTGTTTTCTGGTGTTTTTCTCTTTTTTGTCTTTTGTTAATTTTGTTGGTTGTTGGTGCATTGGGGACAGTGACTTGGGGGGGGGGGTTGGAATGGAGGGAGAAGTATTTTATTATTTAAAAAAAATTGAGGTTGGGGGGTATCAGATGGTTGAAAGGCAGCTCTCAAGGAAGTGTGGGGGGATCTTGTAGAGTTGAAGGCCTGGCGGTTGGGAGCTTGGGCCGGGTCCCCGTTTTGACTTGGTGGGAGACCTGTCGATGTGCTTTTGGGCAGGGCGTTGACCCTGGTTGCTTCTGTGGGTCGCTCTGGATGGTAGTCTGTTACATGACTGAATGTAATGTAAATGTTGAGCGGCTTCACTGCATGTACATTGTACGTTCAATACATTAAAAAAAAAAAAAAAAAAAAAAAGCGTAGTAGAATGTTACTGTAAGACAAAAAACACCACCTAATTTATTATGAGATTTTAGGATTTCTCTCATACGGCCACAACTCAACAGTGCAGCAAAATATGTGCTTTGATTGAAACAAAACACAGGTATACTATGGTTTGTTAACACAATTCACTCACTGTACATAATTCAAAACAACACTGTCGGCCACTTCTAAACAACACTGTACATAACTAAGTAGACCTAAATGTATATTTCCATAAGACTGATTAAGATCAAATGGTTGGCATGCAAATGCTGCATGTACATTTCACCCGTAAAACTTGAAGAATTGTCATTCATGATTGACTGTGAGAAATGTGAAGAGAGGGTGACCACAAAAATGTGTGCATAAACTAAAATAGAGGTAAAGAAACACGAGCAGAATGTGAAACGGATCTTTAGCTCTGGGGAAGAGGGTTTCAGGGGGGTGTGATGGGGGCGGAAGGGGGCAGTTACCTACATGTCCACAGTATCGGCCATCGGGAAAAGGGTCATTTTGAAAATATCTCCCGCATTAATCGCCGATACTGATTTGTTCATCTTGGTCCCTGTGACAGTTAGGGACCATGGTTGATTAGCACAGTATAGTGAATTAGGATATTATCCCAAGAGATGACCATGACAAGTTTAGACTGTAATCATTAATGAAGATATGCTCTAAGTGAAAAAAAAGTCAGGGTATGCTTTATTGCAAAAGGCAGATGCTGACAACACATTGCTCGTCTTTCAGCATTAGCAGTTGATCTCAGAAATACTGCTCAACCCTGCAGAGAATTGGAGCTTATTAAACACATAAAAACGAATTACGTTTTCACAACACTAACCATTCACAAGAGACTTGGGTTTTCATCTAATTATTGATTTCAGCTGCATTTTCAAGCGCAGTCACCAGAATAGTTACTAGTCAAATGCAAGAGTAAATGTTTTATTAATTTGGACCACTGAGAAATACATTTGAATATTTCAGTGTTCCTTTGGGGGCTGATTACGGCCTGAGTTAAGCGCATAAATGGAATGGAATTCCCTTTTTAGGCACTTTTCTCTCTAGCGTATTCTGACCTTGAACTTAGGCATGAGAATAGTGCGCTGTTCACTCACTATTCGTTGTGGGTGGAGATCAAAGAAATTAAAGTGTGGTGGAAGAGTATCTACAGAAACGCAGAACTCTGACCTTATTCTGACTGAATTCTGACTCTGACTTAATTCCCTCATACGCGCAATGGATAAGGTTTGGCAACCGTTCGGTTCCAAGTGGAACAACACCTACTAGATCTTTTCTGATAGAATTAACACCGTTCTCCATGCACTGTAACTTACAAATTGATAAGAGATATTGATAGAGCTAGGTAAATGAGTAAGCCGTTTGGATAAGGGGATTGTAAATATAAATGACACTTGTTTTAGATCTATTTTACCTTATGATCACTGGAGACACATCTGGAACCAGTCATATGGCAGCAAACTGAATCATATCAACATATCACCCGTTCCACAGGGAAGTTTATGAAATGCTGGCCTTATAACTTGGGGTCAAATTTGGAGATCCAAGCTATAGGCTTCTGTAGCCATGCACAACTTAAAGTTCAGTGCCAAACCTGAGTTGATTTATGATTTCTAGAATATTTGAATTATATGCCCAGACTTTTCACTCAGTTATACCCACATATATGTATCACTGCCACTGACTTTAACGTTAGTTTCCTTACATTTTGCTTCATTCTATTACATCGTTAGGTTACCTGTCTTTGCTCTGTCACGTTCATGTGGTTGTTCCTGAGGATCACAAGCAATAGTGGATCATATTAGGTTAACGTATTACAAGATGTTTAATAATTTGGGACATGTAGCCTATTTGAATCATTACGGAATTCAGAACACACATAACAGTTGAAAATCCAAGCGTCAATCTAAATAATAATAAAAACATTTAAAAAATCCCAATCAAAATCCATCAGTTATGCTGGAAATATAATTTCTTTGCAATGGCCGCATCTCAATCCACCACATTTGCCTATGTTAGCCTTCCGCCTCTGCGCTGGAAGGTGACCGAGCTACAGCTGTAATGATGTGCACGGGGAGTCGTGAAGCAAGTTCAGGGAGTGCATAATTTAATAAACAAAACAAGAAACACGAACAACGCACAGACAGGAAACTGAAACAGAAACAATGACACCTGGGGAAGGAGCCAAAGGGAGTGACATATATAGGGCAGGTAATCAAGGAGATGATAGAGTCCAGGTGAGTGCCATTATGCGCTGATGCACGTAACGACGTTGACAGGTGTGCGCCATAATGAGCAGCCTGGTGACCTAGAGGCCAGAGAGGGAGCATGTGACACCAGCGGTGTTCATCAAACAATGAGACATCACGAAAATCGGTCTTCTGATGAAAACGTCTGTAGTGTCCGAACGGTTTGGCCTACAAACTAAGGAAAGGGGAGACTCTCACGATGATGTTCTCCGTTTTGCTCTACGACCCCCACAAGTGTGACGGGACTCATCTGAAGGTAACCCATACAAACGAATGGAAGTATGGAGGTAGTTTTGTGCCCAAAAAATAAGGGGTTAAATATGTGTCCAAAACAAACACAGACATTTCTTATATCTCCTAGATATAGGACAGACACTTCAAAACCATAGTAAAAAAATGAATCATTAGAATGTAATTTTGACAATTTATGAATGTGTGATTCAGTGTGTTCTATGAGCTATAGTAGTAAAGGCCAAATTCAATATTGTATCAAATATTATTTATATATTATTTGGGGATACCTAAAGGGGTCCTAAAATTCTAATCAAATAGCTAAATGATCCATGGTATGACCATATTAGAACAGTTCCATATGTTAGCTTAGTAACCCCCCCCCCTCCAATCTTTAAACTTTTATTAAACATGGAGCCTGACGCACAAATCACAATGACTGGACCATTGTCATTACCCTTCCATGATGATTGAGGATCAAGGTACATTTATAGGACTAGCCTATTGTTCAACCCTTATTGTACACTTTTTTTCACCTTCCAATAGTTCATGGATTGAACTTGAATATGGCAACTTTCAGGATGAATCAAGCCACTGTATTTTTGATTCATCAATATATTTTGTACATAAATGCTCTCCAAACCTTTTTTCTGAGTCATACATACTTCCCTAATCCTAAAATTTGCCTAAATAATCTACATGATTTTTAAACCAGTTGCACTGAAAACTCTATTGAATTAAAGCTTCATGAGGAAATGTGTTGGCCAGCAAGTGGGAGAGTTTTCAGCGGTTTAATAAAATGTATTCAGCCTGTGTAAGGGAACCACGCCTGCAAAACCCATTATGCGCCTGCATAAGGTAAGCATGAATACCAATGACTGAGAAGTGCGTAGGAAAGGCATACATTTCCAGAGTCTGAATCAGCCCTTTTGAGACTAAGGTAATGATAAGAAAACCTTAACCAAGAATAGGACATTATTTTTGTTTGGGTTGTCACAATTCCGTAAGTTTAATTACAGTGGTCCAGTGCATGATTGTGGACCAATTGATGGTGAGAGTTTCACTTGATATAACTATTACTATCCAAAAATCTCACTTGATTTTTCCTGGCACTGCAACATATTAGTTGTGAACCAAATCACAGTCAAATCTGTACTAATAAGGTTTGTTTTCTACAGATCAATGACTCTCCCCCAATCACCGGGGAGCCTGAGAACAACTATTTAATGAAACCTAATAAGCTTATTTTTTTAGTGTGCACACTGCTCCAATGAATTGCAAATTATGATAATATACTGAGGGACAGGTAAATAAACAGCAAGGGATTCAGTATTAGCTAATCCATCCCATATCAAGTGATCTTTACAATGAACCATAGAACTTATGAAGGATCACATCACACCAATGCGCATTGCATTTTGACAAGGGGTTCCCAAAACACCTCGTTTAGCAAACGTTCAATAGATCCATCGTTAGAAGAGATGGATCATGTGCTGATAATGTGCTGATCATGAAATTAACAATAGTCCAAAAGTGTAAGACTTTTGCTTACTGATTATAAATATGCAAAGACGTGTTTGTCTTCAGGTACATTTGTGTCTATTTGGCACACCCAAATCTTCAAAATACAAAATGCCCCTGAGTGGCTCAGCCTTGTTTGCAGTTGTAATTCTGTCCTTAAAGATAAGATTACAAACCTCAATGATGTGTTAGCCTTGTCTAGCCTTGTCTTGGGAACCTGTTGATGAAAACATAATACATGTGTAAATAGACTGAATCATTTTCTTAAGTTTCTGAATTCCAAATCGATCTATTAAAAAAACAAAAAAAACAAAAACAAATCCAACTATGTACCTTTAACTCAGAAATAAATTCAATGAGAAAAAGAAGACACATTGCAGTTGAAAGCCTTGGCAGTTCTCCTCAGAACATGTACTGGATGTAAAATTGATTATGCCCATGGACACACTGAGGCAGCTATCTTCAAAGGAAGCCACAGGTAAAGATAAGGTAATTAGACAAAAGAGTTTTCTCAGACAGACTATGGCACTATCTTCACTGGCAAGGGATACTGAAAAACAGGGAGCTTAGCCACTACTTTTTCTACTCATATTAATTGCTACCAAAGGGAGTACAGAAAGTGATAAAAATAATTTCAGAAATCCTTAAATTATGTCATTGCACAACTGGATAAAACATTCAGCCAAAACGGAGTTTGGTTTGCGAGACACTATAGTCTGCACTGAATCACACTGAAAGGCCATGCCGTGGACACACCCACCATGAGAGAGAACTACGACATTGAATAAGGCCCTGCGTATTGAACTAAGGGGTTTGGCAAGGAAGCTAAATTGAACATTTAAGTTTTATCTGCTTGTACCATTCCGAGTGCTCCCTAGAAATACAATGACCTTGTAGGCTTGATTAAGTGTTCCTAAAGAACCTTAGGCATGTGTCAAAAAAAGAACTTCAGTGTTAGAGCTTAGAGGGAAAATGTATTTTTCATGTTACTGCTAAAGTGTGATAGTGGGATTAAACAGCAGAGAGATTTGTAAGACGACTCATCTTGGGGAGGGAGAACTGCACAGATGATGGAACCATGCATCACAACTGTATGTCTGGAACACTTCGTGCACAAACTGAAGCTGGTCATGTAAAAAACATGAGTTTTGTTATTTTGTTTTGTTACATGTCTTAGATATTTTGTAAATATATTACCTTACACATCCCCTATTTAGAACTTGAATCTGGGGGCAAAAAAGTTACAGAATGCACTTTAAAGGCACATTTTTTGTGCATGCACATACCATATTCCTTTATATTGCCCTCACTTTCTTTGAGATATTATTGTCCTTCTTCCTCATGTGCACACTCAGTGTTTAGATGACTCCCCACTGTGCCTGACTTGTTTCTCATGCCATGATGAAAGGCACATGCTGTTCTCAGTAGAAACTTTTCTCAGTGTCATTGAGATTCATTTCACATTTTTTCATAGGATTGTGGAAAAACCTTCACGGGGACAGGTTCACGGGGACAAAGGGAAATAAGTCATCATCACCTTTGAGGCTTGGCTAACAAGGTCGTGATTGGCATCTCTTTATTTGCTCCCACATAACCACAGTGACATTTACCAGGAAGTAGGGGCAGCATTAGGCATTCATTGGATCACCCTTGTAATTGAATCTTGGAGCAGTACTGTATGCTCAATGAAGCCAAGTGAAGAATAGAAGTCTTGCGACCAGACCAGTATGATGCCACGGTGTGCATTGATCTTGAGAACAAGATGAAATGCAGATCTAAGATAAATATGTGATATATAATTCACACTCATACAAAAAAAGAAAAAGAATTCATTTGCATATGTCATTCATTAGTAGTTCTTTTTTTATGCCTTTCATTCCACCTTTGCAGTGGCAACCTGTCATTCAGGGCAGGTGGGGCAGAAGCTGCTTTGAAAAAAATCAATAGTAATTGGTCTGTTTGGCATGTAATTCTGGCATTAATTTGTGTCACATATCAGTTCAGCAAACAACAATGTAAAGAAATAATATTGAGTTAATAGAGCAGCATACAAACTTGGTCTCTTTCTTTGAGTAAGGCATCTCCAAAATGCAGCTGCTTCAGCCTAGCTCAGTGCTTTCTGAGATGGAGGACCAGCCAGTGAAAGCACAGAGCATAGGCGTTGTTAATATTCTCTGGTTGCGCCATGATTGGCTCAGGGTTCTGTCACTCATGGGGACACTACGTCACCGCAGAATCTACTGGAGAGCTTGGCAGTTCAAGCCCTCCTTGGGTGCTGCCATAGATTTACTTTTTGATGTCAAAGGACTGTATTCAATGCAGAAATGCTATGCTACTAGGCTCATGCCATGAATATGCATTGCATTCTCGAGAGAACTCCGATATAAAGGGCTCTATTTGAACAAACCTAATGCAATGATCAATCTAAGCACCAGGCGATTAGTTTCGAGCGCTATAGGTTCGGGGGTGTGTCATAAATATTTGAGCTATTTTCACAAGCACAATTATCGCCGCAGTTGCTGGCGTTGGCGCGAAAGGGGTGGGTTTTGATGAATGAACAGGTTGTGGGTGGCCAATCAGAACGTGCTGGCCAATCAGAACGTGCTCCATGGCTAAATATATGGTTG
Organism: Salvelinus namaycush; assembly: GCF_016432855.1. Taxonomy (NCBI): domain Eukaryota; kingdom Metazoa; phylum Chordata; class Actinopteri; order Salmoniformes; family Salmonidae; genus Salvelinus; species Salvelinus namaycush. Next base: position 22,785,134 of record NC_052313.1, read on the forward strand.
CTTGAAGTTGTGTATTTACGGTCTTTTATGTATTGCCTTGGAATCAACTCAAATTCCAATGTTAGTCCAGTATAGTTTGTTAAACAGTTTACAGAAACAAAATAACAAAATATAGACCTGTCTTTGCTAAATGTGATGACTTAAACCTGTTTGCGGTCCACATTGTTCTAAGTCAGGTATTCCAAAACTGGGAATGCCATCGAGGGTACGCCAAATAAAAATGTGATTCACATAAAAAAAAGTGTGTTCACATTTTCAAAGAGTCCATTTATATTTTCCAACGGGGCTATACATTTGGGTGAGGTTTTTTTTCTCGCCTGAGTAGCCTCGTTTCACTGCCAAAAATAAAATTAAACCATCAGCCAATTTGAAAAATAAGCCACAGGAGTTTTTTGAGCGAGAATTTAGACAACTTTCGAGTAGCAAGACAAAAAAGCAACAGATACCATTAATAAGAAGGGGCTAGAAGTGTCTTACATGGTGAGCAACCGAGTGGCTAGGACAGGCAAGCCCCATACTATTGTGGAGAACTTAATTCTTCCTGCTGCCGTGGATATGGCTGGGTCAATGCTAGGGGAAAAGGCCAAAAAAACTATACAGACTATGCCTTTATCAAACAACACTGTTTCACGACGCATCAGTGACATGGCAGGAGATGTTTTGAAACAATTACTGCTTTGCATACAAGCCAGTGAATTCTATGCGTTACAGCTGGATGAGTCAACAGACTGCGCTGGCCTGGCACAGCTCCTGGTATATGTTCGTTACGTTTATGGGGGGTCAATTAAGGAAGACATCCTCTTCTGCAAACCACTGGAAACCAGGACAATAGGAGAGGATATTTTTAAAGTATTGGACAACTTTGTGACATCAAATGGTCAAGATGTGTTGGGTATCTGTACTGATGGCACAAAAGCCATGACAGGGAGACAAGCAGTTGCTCCCGACCCCACTTGAGTACACTGCAGCATCCACCGAGAGGCTCTTGCTGCCAAGGGAATGCCTGACAGCTTGAAAGACGTTCTGGACACTACAGTGGAAATAGTTAACTTTGTTAAAGCGAGGCCCCTGAACTCTCGTGTATTTTCTGCACAATGCAGTGATATGGGCAGCGACCAAGTAACACTTTTACAACATACAGAAGTGTGCTGGTTATCAGGGGCCAAAGTATTTACACTTTTTTTTGAGAGACGAGCTTAAAGTTTTCTTTACTGACCATCATTTTCACTTGTCTGACTGCTTGCATGATGACGAGTTTCTCATACGACTGGCCTATCTGGGTGATATATTTTCTCACCTAAATGATTTGAATTTAGGATTACAGGGACTCTCCGCAACTATATTCAACGTGCGGGACAAAATTGAGGTTATGATTGAAAAGTTGGAGCTCTTCTCTGTCTGCATTAACAATGACAACACACAGGTCTTTCCATCATTGTATGATTTTTTGTGTGCAAAGGAACTCAAGCTTACGGACAATGTCAAATGTGATATAGCGAAGCACCTGAGTGAGTTGGATGTGCAATTACGCAGGTACTTTCCCGAAACGGATGACACAAACAACTGGATTCATTATCCCTTTCGTACCCTGCCTCCAGTCCACTTATCGATATCTGAACAAGAGAGCCTCATCGAAATTGCAACAAGCGGTTCTGTAAAAATTGAATTTAATCAGAAGCCACTGCCAGATTTCTGGATTGCACTGCGCTCAGAGTATCCTGCCTTGGCAAAGCGCGCTGTTAAGACACTGATGCCCTTTGCAACCACATACCTATGTGAGAGTGGATTCTCGGCCCTCATTAGCATGAAAACTAAATACAGGCACAGACTGTGTGTGGATAATTATTTAAGACAGACTCTCTCCAACAAAACCCAACATTGCAGGGTTATGTGCATCCTTTCAAGCACACCCTTCACATTAACTTGTGGTGAGTTATTCACAATTTTTGATTTTATATGTAGGATGGCTAAATAAAGAGCAAAATAATTGATTATTATTTTGTTATTATTTGTGCCCTGGTCCTATAAGAGCTCTTTGTCTCTTCCCATGAGCGAGTTGTGACAAAAACACTCATTCTCATGTTTAATAAATGTATCGTATAGTGTGTGTGGCAGGCTTACAATGATGGCAAAAAACAACATTTGAGAGTGCACTGACCCTGGTGCTAGAGGGGGTATGCAGCTGGAGGTTGAATGTTTGAAGGGGTACTATAAAAAGTTTGGGAACCACTGTTTTAAGTAATTGCATGGCTTCAATGTTTAAATATATACATAGCATTCACACTGATATAGGGGCTAGGCCTACTGTAAATTGCATTATGGCTGAGCATGGACATGACAAATGTTGTCCATAAGCAAGATTAAATTCACTAAAAAGAGAGTGAAAAATTCTAATAATTTTTTTTACAAAACGAAACAACTTGTTTTAAATAGGCAAAATGCACTTACAGGCACTATAATTGCTTCCCGTGGGCATGTAATATGAATGGAGGGTTTTACGCACATCTAAACTGTTCACAGTAGCTAGACAAAGATCCAATGTAAAGAGAAAGGGGGAATGTCCACTCACCCTTACGCTGCTCCCAAATAATGTTTTATAGACATATTGGAACCATCTTACAGATCGCATTCACACTTCTCCAGAAGTTGCATTGCATGCGCACCACGAACGTTCTCACCATGAAACCAGGTCAGTGAATAATTATCAAAAATACATGTGAAATGTAATGATATCATAAAATCGGCAGGATAAAAAACGACAACATATTGTTGTTGAACAAGCCTTCGTTATAGTAGCCTTAGGGTAAGTAAGTAAGGGTAGCCTACGGAGGGCTTGGGTTTTAAAAATATGAAATGGAAAACAAACAAGTGTTACAGGAAAATAACTTCTAAATAGATTCACCGGTATTCACAGAGGTTCTCGTCTCTTGTTTCATGATGGGCATGGACAGATGTAGTCTCCATCAAGGAGGGGGTTTTACGCATGACCAAATCTTTGTTTCCTGTAAGCTACCCTGGAATGACGTTTTGATAACCACGTAAGTCTCTCTAGGACAAGGTGACTTTTATGAATATCCTGTATTCACCCCCCCACACCAAAAAAATGAAATGCTATTGTGGCTATCATAAATAACTACATATGCCATGATGATCTGGACGAGACTGCCAAATCAAGGCAAAGGTAATAATCTATGGATTAAGTATCTAATGTTAGCTAAATGAAGTAATTTATCAATTGGCAACATTTCTTTAAATGGACAATTCTGTGAACTGCCTTGTGCAAGTTTTAAATTGACACAATAGCTGTTAGCAAAGGTGTCAGATAGAGATGATGTGCAGGAGTTTGCCATGATTTGTAGTTTTGCATGATGTCTACTTTGATACTAATTAGCCTTTTCGAATCTGAGAGTAAATAGAGCCGAATATATTGATAAAAGTCACCTTGTCTGAGAGATATTTACACGGTTATCTTTATCTGAAAGTCATGCCAGGGTAAGCCTTCACAAAACACAGCCCTTAGTTTAAGTGTTTCTAAAATCCCCTATGGGAAAAATTAATGGTGGAAAAACTATTGGAACCATTTCCCTGTTTGACCGATAGGTTTTGTGGGTATTACGACACATACTGTGGAATAAATGTGCCTAGGTGATAATTACAATTGCCCACACCTGTGTGAGGGCAGTACATAGTGGTAATAAAAACATTAGTGAACCAACAATTGTTACAATATACTTACAAATACATATAGAAATACACAGATTAGCAGAATAAACTTGAAAAATAGCATTTAGGTATCATGATGACATGTAGGAAATGTCCGAAATTTGGCCGCATTTATTTACTTCCTATTGCACAGTAAAGCCTACAAAAATAGATGCTTTGGGAATTTTTTTCTTTTTACATCTGACGAAGATTGTAATTAAATGTGTGAAAATGTAGATATACATAAGCATTCAAAACACAGTGCAGCCATATAATCTACAAAAAAGGTCTGAATGAAAAATCATCATTAGACTTCGAAGATGCATGATATTTAATCTATCAATCCAAAACATCTCTCGTTGTGAGAGCATTTTAGGGAGGTTACCACGTCTATAGGACGTGATCTGTTCCAGGCCCACAAAGCGCAAAGAGGATGATGGGCCGAGTTTGGCTTCTAAGTAGTGTTTTGCCATAGTATATTCAATATTGCCAGTGCGGATTGCAGTTTTATGATCAGATATTCTTATTTTTTGTTTGGCCCACATAGGCGGTACCACACGGGCAAGTAAGCATATACACACATTGTTAGAGTTACAAGTGATGAACTGTCTCTGGTAGAACTTTCAGCCAGTAAGAAGGATAATATATAATGTTGTTGGGTCTATAACCATGTTTGCCAGAGACAGTATCTTTCAATTTAAATATCTTTGTTCAAAAAAAGTTCAGTAATTGACCCATGTAATTCCAATTCATATTGCGAGGGTTGTTTTGTTTGCGCAATGCGCTGTGTGTGCGTCGGTATATAGTCTATAAAAATGTATCCTTGTGATTGTATTTTCCTCCCTTTTTAGAACACAATAAAATACTTCAAATGGTAGGCTAATTGCTGAGTCCGTCTCTCTCTCTCTGTGTGGTGACTTAAAGAAGAGTAAAGTTAAGGTCTCAACATCTTGCTGAATTTATCTGATCAAACGTCTATCTGAATTTCTGTAACTGTCCATTTTGAAAGAGCTCAACGAATCGGCTTAACTTGTTGCAGCTTGTTTGCTTGCACTTGCTTATACTTAGAGCGAAGTGTTAATGATATAATAACAAACATTATGAATTTACTGAACATAAATATAATGTTTGTGTATGGTTCAAAAGTCAAAACTCATGTTGGCATTTGTTAGTATTGAAGGAGAATGTTGTTCTTATTGAGTTACAGAAATCCACAAGGAGTCAGTAGAAACCATATTTATTTAAAACCTGGTCTCAGAGCATTTCTTATCATTCTGTAACTCCGAGACACTCTATTTAGTATGATACAGTATGTATACGTTTCGTATGGTATGTATTAATTTGTGGATGACCATTTTTTGTGATATGTTGCGATTTACAATTCGTAATATATATTACAAATTTACAAAACGTTCAATATGTTATGAATTTGCAAAAAGTAAATGTTACGAATTTGCAAAACATATGATATGTTACGAATTCTAGCTAGCTCGCCAACATTAGCTAGGCTAGGGGTTAGGGTTAGGGTCAAGAGTTAGGTTAAAGGGTTAATGTTAGGGTTAGCTTAAATAGTTCAGGTTAGATGAAGTGTTAAGGTTAGTGGAAGGGTTAGCTAACATGCTAAGTAGTTGCAAAGTATCTATAAAGTTGTAAGTAGTTGAAAAGTTACTAAAGTTATCCGTGATGAGATTAGAATTAATGTTAAACACCCACCCATACACCTCGACTAACCACCTTCCTTTCGTTTTTGCCTTAAGTGACCGTCTGCTAATTATGTAGCGGTAGTAAGGATTCACTCCATGGTGCGCAAAGGAAAGTTCCGCAGTCCAAAACAGTTTGTACTGGGCGAAAAGGGGAAATATCAGGGGATATATACAGTACCAGTCAAACGTTTTTTAGAATAAGGCTGTAACGTAACAAAATGTGGAAAAGGTCAAGGGGTCTGAATGCTTTCCGGATGCACTGTATATCTTTTTTTAACTTAAAATTGTGATGTATTGAAGCAGTGCAGTCCATTGACAATTTCAGCATTGACATGTGTAATAAATTCATCTTTTGTAGATGCCATCGCTTGTCAGGTACCCCAGTGGCATGATTGAGCCGTACCCCACTTTTATTATTTTGCCATTAGTGACAACTCGCTATCAATCACCCAAAAAGTTTGCTACCTCTGGAATTGATTATGGACTGCTCATCCTATAGTCAGGAAATGAGTGAATGCCTCGGATCAGCCTGGGGAATCTGAGACATAAACATATGTCAACATATGACATGGTAGATATTGTTGGCCTCCAAAAAGCCTTGCTAATGTTTGCCTATGAATGTATATGTGACTGACTGGAAACCAAACTTGGGTCAGCTGCTTGCCTCTGGAAGACAAAGTTTACCCCACAGAGTTAACTCTGTGCCTTTCAGTTTAGGCATAATTAATCAAGTGGCCGAGGGAGGTATATTAATAATGTCGACTACAGTAAAGCAAGGAACTTTGTGATTGTTGTTGCTAGGCTACCAGTTACAAGAGCTTTTAGCTTGCGGTTTACCAGTGTTTTTATGCAGATGTAATATAAAAACTTTAGCTAGCGTCTGAAAAAATTATTTGGATTTAATATTTGGCAAGGTATTGAACATGTCCACAAAACTCGAATAAGCGTCAGAAATTGTCATTTTTTAGCATATCAAGATCCTGATATGGATCGCAGTGTCACGCCCTGACCTTAGAGAGCTTTTTATGTCTCTATTTTGGGTTTGGTCAGGGTGTGAATTGGGTGGGCATTCATGTTCTATTTTCCATGTTTTTGTATTACTTTGTTTTGGCCGGGTATGGTTCTCAATCAGAGACAGCTGTCTATCGTTGTCTCTGATTGGGAACCATACTTAGGTAGCCATTTTCCCTCCTTTCTGTGTGGGAAGTTAACTTTGTTTGTGCACATAGCCCTTAAGCTTCACAGTTGTTTTGTATTGTTTATTGTTTTTGTTGGCGTCACCTAAATAAAAGGAATATGTACGCTCACAACGCTGTGCTTTGGTCCACTTCCTTTGTCGGCACTCAGTCAAGAGCATATGCATTGTATGTGCTGAGAAAATATACCGTGTAGGCCTACTGTCAGTATTTTTCATCATATAGAGAAAATAAAATGTCTGCATAGGCCGATCTCAGGATATCTAATGAGTCAATAACATGTATGATATCCGGAGAGAATCAAAAAAGGATTTGTGCATGAAAGAAAAATATGGATGTCATATTTGACAAATTATTGAGCATATGCTGAAAGCTCAAAAATGCATCAGAAATCGTCCTTATTTTCATCAAATCAAAAAGCATATCAAAATCCGGATATGAACCTCAGCCAAGAGAAGCATATCTGGAATCAATATAGTTTAATATCTTGACTGTACTGAGAAAACACAGATATGTGATGTATACAATCAGTATTTGTCAATACGAAGGAAGAAAATAGGATGTCACATACAGTATCTCAGGATATTGAATATGCGGCAATAGGTAATGTCCATGTGTGATATTCAGAGTAATCCCAATATCATATATGTCTAAAAGACACATCTGGATTCTGAATTTGTCAGGATATGGTGCTTATCCACAAAACTCAAAATATGCATTGGAAATGTCCTGTATTCTGTAGAACATCAAAAAGTTACGATATCCCCTGATATGGATACTTTTCGCCCAGTGTTGTGGGCACCGTTTGTCACCGTTTGTCATGTATTGTTTAGTGTTGTGCTGTGTATTGGTTTTGCTGGCATGCATCAAAGAAAATTGAGGGGGAGTTTGACCCACCATGATTAACATGCTAAAATAGCCACTGCACATACTATTCCTCCTCTGAATATCCAGAGCCCTCAAGTCACTCATTTCAAGGGCAAAAAAGTGCTCAAATCAAATATAATTTTATTGGTCACATACACATGGTTCGCAAATATTACTGCGAGTGTAGCGAAATGCTTGTGCTTCTAGTTCCGACAGTGCAGCAATATCTACCAAGTAATCTAATAATTCCACAACTACCTAATACACACACATCTAAGGAAAGGAATGTAATAAGAATATATACATACAAATATATGGATGAGCAATGACAGAGCGGCATAGGCAAGATGCAATAGATGGTATAAAATACAGTATATACATATGAGTTGAGTAATGCAAGATATGTAAAGATTATTAAAGTGGTATTATTAAAGTGACTAGTGATCCATTTATTAAAGTGGCTAATGATTTCAAGTCTGTATGTAGGCAGCAGCCTCTCTGTGTTAGTGATGGCTGTTTAATAGTCTGATGGCCTTGAGATAGAAGCTGTTTTTCAGTCTCTTGGTCTCAGCTTTGATGCACCTGTACTGACCTCGCCTTCTGGATGGTAACGGGGTGAACAGGCAGTGGCTCGGGTGGTTGTTGTGCTTGATCTTTTTGGCCTTCCTGTGACATTGGGTGCTGTAGGTGTCCTGGAGGGCAGGTAGTTTGCCCCCGGTGATGCGTTGTGCAGACCACACCATCCTCTGGAGAGCCCTACGGTTGTGGGCGGTGCAGTTGCCGTACCAGGATGTGATACAGCCCAATAGGATGCTCTCAATTGGGCATCTGTAAAAGTTTGTGAGGGTTTTCGGTGACAAGACACATTTCTTCAGCCTCCTGAGGTTTAAGAGGCAATGTTGCTACTACTTCACCACACTGTCTTTTTGTCTGTGATGTGTACACAGAGGAACTTACAACTTTCTGCCTTCTCAACTGCTGTCCTGTCGATGTGGATAGGGTGCTCCCTCTGCTGTTTCCTAAAGTCCACAATCATCTCCTTTGTTTTGTTGACATTGAGTGAGAGGTTATTTTCCTGACACCATACTCTGAGTGCCCTCACCTCCTCCCTGTAGGCTGTCTTGTCATTGTTGGTAATCAAGCCTACTACTGTTGTGTTGTCTGTAAACTTGATGATTGTGTTGGAGGCATGAATGGCCACGCAGTCATGGGTGAACAGGGAGTACAGGAGGGGGCTGAGTACGCACCCTTGTGTGGTCCCAGTGTTGAGGATCAGGGAAGTGGAGATGTTGTTTCCTACCAGGGCCTCAAGCTTAATGATGAGTTTGGAGGGTACTATAGTGTTGAATGCTGAGCTATAGTCAATGAACAGCATTTTTACACACTGTAGGTATTCCTCTTGTCCAGATGGGATAGAGCAGTGTGATGGCGATTGCATCGTCTGTGGACCTATTGGGGCGGTAAGCAAATTGAAGTGGGTCTAGGGTTACAGGTAAGGTGGAGGTGATATGATCCTTGACTAGTCTCTCAAAGCACTTCATGATGACAGAAGTGAGTGCTACTGGGCGATAGTCATTAAGTTCAGTTATCTAAAAGTTTAAATATACAGTGCATTCGGGAAAGCATTCAGACACCTTGACTTTTCCACATTTTGTTATGTTACAGCCTTTTTCTAAAATGGATCAATCTACAGACAATTCCCCAAAATGACAAAGTGAAAACAGGTTTTAAGAGTTTTCCGCAAATGTATAAAAATTAAACAGAAAACATTTACATAAGTATTCAAACCCTTTGCTATGAGAATCGAAATTGAGCTCATGTGCATCCTGTTTTCATTGATCATCCTTGAGATGTTTCTACAACTTGATTGTGGTAAAATCAGTTGATTGGACATGATTTGGAGAGGCACACACCTGTCTGTATAAGGTCCCACAGTTGACAGTGCATGTCAGAGCAGAAACCAAGCCATGAGTTTGAAGGAATTTTCCGTAGAGTTACGAGACAGGATTGTGTCGGGGCACAGATCTGCGGAAGGGTACCAAAAATTTTTTTGCAGCGTTGAAGGTCCGCAAGAACACAGTGGCCTCCATCATTCTTACATGGAAGACGTTTTGAACCACCAAGACTGCTAGAGCTGGCCGCCCGGCCAAACTGAGCAATTGGGAGAGAAGGGGCTTGGTCATGGAGGTGACCAAGAGTTATTCTGTGGAGATGGGAAAACCTTCCAGAAGGACAACCGTCTCTGCAGCATTCCACAAATCAGGCCTTTATGGTAGAGTGGCCAGACGATAGCCACTCCTCAGTGAAAGGCACATGACAGCCCACTTGGAGTTTGCCAAAAGGCATCTAAAGGACTCCGACCATGAGAAACAAGATTATCTGGTCTGATGAAACCAAGATTGAACTCTTTGAACTCTCTCCTAAAAGATTGAACTCTCTCCTAAATGCCAAGCATCACATCTAGAGGAAACCTGGCACCAACCCTACAGTGAAGCATGGTGGTGGCAGCAGCATGCTTTGGAGATATTTTTCAGCAGCAGGGACTGGGAGACTAGTCAGGATCGAGGGAAAGATAAACGGCGCAAAGTACAGAGAGATCCTTGATGAAAACCTGCTCCAGAGCGCTCAGGACCTCAGACTGGGGCGAAGATTCACCTTCCAACAGGACAATGACCCCAAGCACACAGCCAAGACAACGCAGAAGTGGCTTCGGGACAAGTCTCTGAATGTCCTTGAGTGGCCCAGCCAGAGCCTGGAATTGAACACGATCGAACATCTCTGGAGAGACCTGACAATAGCTGTGCAATAGCTCCCCATCCAAACTGACAGAACTTGAGAGGGTCTGCAGAGAAGAATGGGAGAAACTCTCAAATACAGGTGTACCAAGCTTGTAGTGTCATACCCAAGAAGACTCAAGGCTGTAATCGCTGCCCTGCCAAAATGTGCTTCAACAAAGTACTGCGTAATGGGTCTGAATACTTATGTAAATGTGATATTTCCTTTGTTTTTGCTTTGTCATTATTGGGTATTGTGTGTAGATTGATGAGGAAAAAAACAATCTAAAACATTTTAGAATAAGGCTGTAACGTAACAAAATGTGGAAAAGGTCAAGGGGTCTGAATGCTTTCCGGATGCACTGTATATCTTTTTTTAACTTAAAATTGTGATGTATTGAAGCAGTGCAGTCCATTGACAATTTCAGCATTGACATGTGTAATAAATTCATCTTTTGTAGATGCCATCGCTTGTCAGGTACCCCAGTGGCATGATTGAGCCGTACCCCACTTTTATTATTTTGCCATTAGTGACAACTCGCTATCAATCACCAAAAAAGTTTGCTACCTCTGGAATTGATTATGGACTGCTCATCCTATAGTCAGGAAATGAGTGAATGCCTCAGATCAGCCTGGGGAATCTGAGACATAAACATATGTCAACATATGACATGGTAGATATTGTTGGCCTCCAAAAAGCCTTGCTAATGTTTGCCTATGAATGTATATGTGACTGACTGGAAACCAAACTTGGGTCAGCTGCTTGCCTCTGGAAGACAAAGTTTACCCCACAGAGTTAACTCTGTGCCTTTCAGTTTAGGCATAATTAATCAAGTGGCCGAGGGAGGTATATTAATAATGTCGACTACAGTAAAGCAAGGAACTTTCACAAGACCTAACACTTGCATTAGATTTGTAACATTGGGCTTAGCTTCATACTAACTGTCTTTGCTATTTTGGAACAAAGGGCTATTTTTTGGTTGCACATTAGACTGCAGGGGTGCTACTGTCAACAAAGAGTGGGCAACTAACTAAGTAGACAGAAGGCTATTCAGAGAATGTGACATCTGTAGTGTGTCTGGGGCATCAAGTGTAGTCTTCAATGCCACAGGGATGAAGAGGGAGGAATAGAGGAATGGAGCAGGAGGGAGAGGAACATCTGTGAGAGAGAGTTTTCACAAAGGCCTAGTAGAGTTGAAAAGTAGAAGTTGATAAGGATTCTAAATGAGGAAGCCTTTGCCATGACTCACAGAGTGATGGAATTCAATGAAAGAAAGATAAGCTCTGAATATAATCATACTTTTATTCTAGCAGCAACAACACGACAGACAGTCCAATCTCCCCATCACTACTATTAACATTTAAATGTCTGACAAATTAGGTTTGCAGAGGTTCAGATTCTTTCTCATGTTGCCTTGATGAAGGATGAGAAGTATATGTGTGATGAAACAAAATGTAATATATCTTGAAGGTAAAAGTAAAAATATGATAATACTACCCTTACAAAACAAGAAACACATAATTTCTCATGTGAAATTTTTGGAACACTTCAAATTTGACATTTCATATGTGAAACGTGTTTTTGGAACACTTCTCATGTGACATTTCACATGTGAAAATTTTGTTTTGGAACAAATGTCAAAACAAAAATTAATCATTATGATACACACAGTACTTTTAACGTACATATTTGACACACACATTGTGTATGTTCATTTACACAGTCATTATTATTCAACGTGTCCTCACCTGGGATTTTAACTCACAACCTCTTGGTTTATGGCCTTCCGATCTTCCTGCTACAAAACCACAACTGTGTTACTAACTGATTTCACCTGTATTCTTACAGTTTGGACTTTAAAATGAATCTCAGCTTTGTTAAAATTAAACTCAAGAAATCATAGAGATTCAGAAATTAAATTTGATCAGAATAATATGCCCCACCAACATTAAACAATTATATAGAAAACCCTCAAATTGGTGAAATATGTAAATTAAATCAATGTCGAGAGAATAGTTAGATTAATGTATAACTAAAATAGCAGTGCAGATGGCACTCCTTTTGCTAAGTGCAGAGATGTATTATTAAGCAATAAGGCCCAAAGGGTTTTGGTATATGGCCAATATACCACGGCTAAGGGCTGTTCTTAGGCAGTATGCAATGTGTAGTGCTAGGACACAGCCCTTAGCCGTGGTATATTGGCCATATATCACAAACCCCCAAGGTGCCTTATTGCTATTATAAACTGGTTACCAACATAATTAGAGCAGTAAAAATAAATGTTTTGTCATACCCATGGTATACAATCTGATATACCACGGCTTTCAGCAAATCAGCATTCAGGGCTCAAACCACCCAGTTTATAATAGGTAATGAATGTGTATAGGAATTTCAAGTGTTCCGAAAACACATGCTTTCACATGTAAGGAAACACATTTTCACATATGAAATGTCACGCGGTGTTCCAAAACCATGTTTTCACATGTTTTTACATGTGAAATGTCACGTGAAGTGTTCCAAAAACACGTTTTCACATGATTTCACATGTGAAATCATGTCATTTTCCATGTGAAATCATGTGTTGCAACTGTTTTGTCTGGGGCTCATTAACATATTTGGGGGCATGGTGTAAAATATGTTGTATTTGTGCTAACCGTCAGTGGAAATGTTGTACGAGTTTAAGTGGTTTATGATTATGCGAAACAAGGTTAAGCACCTCTTTGGACAATGTTTGTGATGCTAGCTGTGTAAGAACTTGTGGCAATCAAGAACTGTGCTGTTTATAGGCTGCTGTGCATATTCTAGTAGCTTAACAGCAGCTGGTTCACAGAAATGTAATGTTTAATTTTCAAAAACTTGCTGTCAACAAGCTGCAAGTCAGTAATTGTATGTTTTGCATTAAGTTACACTAGTTTATCTGTTACTCATTGACCTAATGGTGTGGCTGTGAAGTGAGTATTACAATCTGATGGTAACTAGCTATTAATGAAATATTGTTTGGCTCTTTGACATCACATGGACTTACAGTGTAAATGCCTAGTATTTAGACATGATTAACTGGGATTGCATTCCCTCTCATGGGAGACCAAAAAGACCTACAGTAGTTGAAAGTCACTCCTGCAATAAGCCAAATCTGATAGGCTGCCCCTGCAACAGTATGCTGCCAATTAGCAAGTAATGTAGCATATTGTCAGTGAAGGCACAGTAGGTTACTGGCATGTATTGCTAGTGGCAGCCAGTTGCCTGTAAGTTACTGTGAACTTTACAATGACTTACTGACAAATGGTTTCCAATTAAGAAAGTGCACAATAACCTCTTTAGCTTACAGCTCATTAGTGACCCACCCTCTTACAAAGTGTGTGGAAGAGTGTCATCGGCATCAAACACAACTGCTACAACACTTCCACTGATGTTTGGCACAAATACGCATATATTTGACCACATATGCCAAATATGCTAATGAGCCCCACCAGTACATTGCCCCCACCTATCAAAGTGCAGTGATGATTGTACCTTATATACAAAATATTGGGTAGAAAAATACAAGGTACCAAACTGTACCATGTGAGTTCATATGTGTACCTGTGAAGTGTACCTTTGACTTTTTTGCACCCCAGGGATCAACACTGTACCCTAACCATACCTTTATATTTTGAATTCGTTAATACATTTTCCAAGCAACAAGAGTCAACCTGATGCCACTGCAGAAACATTGATGCACTCATCCGAGAGGTTGCAAGTTCAAAGCATTAGTGTATACTCTATGTCAAGTGTCGTTGAGCACTGCTAGTTTTACGTTGATGCAATGTTGGTGGTGATCAATGGACAATTGTTTACTTGATTCCCAGCAGCTTTTAGCAAAGTACAGGAATATATTATTGCCAATAAGTCTATTGCCATATCTATTCTATGCTCACATATCTGGTGGTGTAGCAGGACATGTACTGTAGCTGAACATTTTAGGTTGCTAACAACCAAGAGGTTTTAAGTACAAGTCCCAAGTGTGGTCATATTACCATGGTTGTTGTTTTTTACACTAATTGACATCAGAATGCAGCCGCATACTGTCATGTTATAGAAACAACTCCCTCAAGTTGTTGTATAAACTTTAGGCAAAGTGCAAAAAATGTATTATTGGCAATATACTCTGAGTGTAGAAAACATTAGGAACACCTTGCTAAAATTGAATTGCTCAATCTGTTGGGGCATGGTGTCGAAAGCGTTCTACAGGGAACACCCATGTTGATGTCAATGCTTCCCACAGTTGTATCAAGTTGGCTGGATGTCTTTTGGGTGTTAGACCATTCATGATACACACAGGAAACTGTTGAGAGTGGAAAACCCAGTTGCAGTTGGTGACACACTCAAACTGGTGCGCCTGGCACCTACTACCATCCCTCGTTCAAAGGCACTTACATATATGTTTCTAACCCATTCACCCTTTGAATGACACACACACAATCTACAGTTTGTCTCAAGGCTTAAAAATAATTATTTAACCTGTCTCCCCCCCTTCATTTACATTGTGGATTTAACAAGTGACATCAATAAAGGATCATAGCTTTCACCTGGATTCACCTGGTCAGTCTATGCCATGGAAAGAGCTGATGTTCCTTATGTTTTGTACACTCAGTGTATGAAAAGCCAATCTTCATTATTTCCAAAGAACAGGTGGTGAAGCAGGAACTTAAGGTCTTTAGCAATCAAGAGGTTGTGACTTCAAATCCCAAGTGAGGTGGAGTACCAAGTAATCCAGGGAACGCAATGTTCCAAAAACAGTCTTGGTATGCCACTGAAACAAACTGGTAACTAAATCAAACCTGCATGAGACCATGACTGTTTAAATTGAAGTACTGTCAATTAAGCAGTTTAAAGTAAAATATTCTCAGTGACATTTGACACCTTGGTTTTCACGTGCTCAAATGTTGTCACGTGTCGTTTCATGTTATCACATGTTGAAATTTGATTTCAGATGAGATCGTGTTTTCACATGCTATCACATTAACTTCACGTAAAATCACATCATCACGAGATCACACAGAATCACGTGATCACATGGGAAATTCATGTTGATTTTCCGTGGGGGTGTTTCAAGTCCAATGTTATTCAGATTGTATTTCCAACATTCAAGATATATTACATGTACGAATTTTACCCTCAGGTAACCAAAGTAATTTTGGTAATTGTCAGATAATGCTTACGTTTTGACCAAACCTATTTCAAGCGCTCACCTAATGAAGCACAATGTGTTTTTCAGCCATAGTTGATGAGATTCACAACAGGTCCACTGAATATAGGCTCCCACTGTTCCTTCATGCCAAGCAAAGGAAATTTCTCACAGAATCGTGAGAGAATTGCAAACCTGTCCTCCCCTTTGAAGTCTGCTTCAGAGGGAATGTCAGAATCAGTGGTGACTGTCAATAAAGCACTGTCTGAGTCACTCACTGTCTCTCTTTTTCTGTGGCTTTAGGTGTCATAGTAGACTCTATGACATGATGGAATTTTCAACAATGGAGAAGCAGAGAACTAAAAAACGAATTGTTTTCATCATTAAAAGTGCTCAGGACAAGAAATGTATAATATAAATGACCTAAGTGACAAGAAGTCCATCAACCATGATGTAATAAGCATTCATAGAGATGATTATGGTCATGCCTCGACAGTCAATAGTTCAAACATGAATTATAAGTTTGGAAAGTGAGCTCCTTGCTATTCAGAAGATACAATTTGGGTTGAATGCTTCAAGAGTTAATGTGATCAGAGGAGATGGAGTGTAATACAGGACATTCACATACTGTGCTGATCCAAATGTTTTAATCAAGGTAAGCACAATCCTGTGTCCATCTGTAAGTCAGTGTGCATTAGGCTAGTTACTTTGTTCTCGTCCAAAATAAATGAGTGTGCACTGCAGTAGACAAGACGCTCAACATGTTGGCTGGGGAGATAACCAGACAACAGACACTAACATTGACCTAGTCATTCTCCATCCCTCACCAACTACATAAGGAAACCTCGCTGAATGACAATTACAAAGGGGTGTTCAGTGATAGCAGAGGAATTAAATAATGATTGATGTGGTAACGATTATTGACCGCACATGCACCATTATTTACTGGAGCGCCCACTGCTTGGGCTGGGACCCTTGAAATGAACCCCCAAATCTGAACATAGTTGCACATCATTAAGCAACTGTTCAACTGACAATGATGACGTTATAATAGTCAGTGAGCACTAAACCCAACACTGCTAATAGGAAAATAAGGGAAGGCACAAATCTCATGAAAAGAATGAGGTGTTACAGTTGAATAAACTGGCATACAGAATCAAATCAAAATACCCCCAAAATCAACTCAAATGTGTAGGCTCAGTCTCTGTCTCAAATGAAAATCCAAAATCAAGTCTGTTTTAGTTGAGCAACAATGTATTTGTCTTCCAATTAAAGTAAATGTTCAGTTCAGTCCCAAAATCCATCAAGAAATCCCTCCCAAAATCTAAAATCTAAATAATCCAGCCGCAAGAAAATGAAATACGGAGAAATCTTTCCAGTTAATTTGTTAGTCTGTGTAATAATCCAAATGAAACCCCCAAAATATATACATTGGACTTAGAAATAGCCTTCCACACTTTACCCACTGGACATAGACGTCAATGCAATGCCTATTCCACCTTGGTACAACGTAATTTCATTAAAAGCACATGGAAACAACGTTGATTCAATCAGTATGTGCCCAGTTGGTAGTTCTTGGAAGTTAATAGTCCACAGAATGGAAACTTCTCTTGATGATCAAGTACTCACTTGTATGGAGTTGAGAAAACTAGGCTTTTAAACATAAAAAGATTGTCCAAGTTACCAAATATTTCTAACCACAAAATTCTGTCAAGATGGCTTCTACCTTTACTGACACACCCACTTCCTATTTCACTCAACCTATAGGTTGAAGATGATAACGGTTAAAGGGATACTTCAGGATTTTGTCGAGAAACTACTTCCAACTTCCTTCATACTGGACACAGAGAGATAAAAATGGTATCAAGAAGTTAATCTGACTCTGGGGAATTAGATAAAGGGCCTCGTTGCCAAAATCACGAAGTATCCCTTTAAGACGAGGACTCTAATATCCCATAACTCGTTGCATAAATGTGACATAATACAAAAAACATGAATCTGTTTATTTTGCATGGAATTATTAGGTTGTCCTAACCTGGGTATCTTTAACCTAGAGTGACTATGAGTGTGGATAGGGAGTTACAATGTGTCAAACCAAGGAGCAACATAAAATGCCTTCAGAAAATATTCACACCCCTTGACTTTTTCCATATTTTGTTGTGTTAAAGCCTGATTTTAAAATGGATTAATTGAGAATTTGTGTCACTGACCTACGGACAATACCCCATAATGTCAAAGTGAAATTGTTTAAAAAATATATATTTTTCAAATTAATGACAGATTAAAAGCTAAAATGTCTTGAGTCAATAAATATCCAACCCCTTTGTTATGGCAAGTCTAAATAATTTCAGGAATACAAATGTGCTTAACAAGTCACATAATAAGTTACATGGACTCACTCTGTGTGCAATAATATTGTTTAACATTCTTTTTATGACTACCTCATCTCTGTAACCCACAAATTCAATTATCTGTAAGGTTCCTCAGTCGAGCAGTGCATTTCAGACACAGATTCAACCACAAAGAGCAGGGAAGGTTTCCAATGACTCACAAAGAAGGGAACCTATTATAAAATAAAAGCAGACGTTGAATATACCTTTGAGCAGAGTGAAGTTATTAATTACACTTTGGATTGTAAATCAATACACCCAGTCACTACAAAGATACAGGCGTCCTTCCTAACTCAGTTGCTGGAGAGGAAGGAAACCGCTCAGGAATTTCACAGTGAGGCCAATGGTGACTTCAAAACAGTTAGAGTTTAATGGCTGTGATAGGAGAAAACTGAGAATGGATCAACAACATTGTAGTTACACCACAATACTAACCTAAATGACAGAGTGAAAAGAAGGAAGCCTGTACAGAATACAAATATTCCAAAACATGCATCTTGTTTGCAATAAGACACTAAAGTAAAACTGCAAAAAATCTGCCAAGGAAATTAACTTTATGTCCTGAATACAAAGCGTAATGTTTGGGGCAAATCCAACACAACACATCATTGACTACCACTCTTCATATTTTCAGGCATGGTGGTGGCTGCATCATGTATGCTTGTCATCGGCAAAGATTAGGGAGTTTTTTTGGGGGGGGGAAAAATAAACGGAATTGAGCTAAGCACAAGCAAAAGGTTTATTATGGCGTAACTACAATGTTGTTGATCCATCCTCAGTTTTGTCCTATCACAGCCAGACGGAACCTGTTTCAGTCTGTTTTCCAACAAACACTGGGAGACAAATTCACCTTTCAGCAGGACAATACCCTAAAATACAAGGCCACTTGCTAGGCAAGGCAACATTGAATGTTCCTGAGTGGCCTAGTTACAGTTTTGACTTAAATCAGCTTGAAAATCTATGGCAAGACATGCAAATGGCTGTCTAGCAATGATCAACAACAAACTTGACAGAGCTTGAATTTAAAACAAAAAGAATAATGTGAAATCATAGCTGTATATGCTGCCAAAGGTAATTCTAACATGTATTGACTCAGGGATGTGAACACTTATATAAGTGAGATACTTATGTATTTCATTCTCAATATATTTGCTAACATTTCTAAAAACATGTTTTCAATTTGTCATTATGAGGTATTGTGTGTAGATAAGTGTGACATTTTCTCAATTGAATCAATTTTGAATTCAGGCTCTAACAACAAAATGTGGAATAAGTCAAGGGGTTTGAATACTTTCTGAAGGCATGTAACATAAACTAGCTTTAACTCCTATATTTCATACAGGTTTATTCCTATAAGACAGCTTTATTTTAGTGTACAAAAATGCTCCTAATGGTTTTAACATCCAACTCTGCACTCAGGCATTCACTGTCAATCGTGCCGTTGCTTTATAAATGGCTATGGCCCACACTAACAGGAGTCGAGAGGAATATCTCACAATTTTATGGGGCTAAGTGGACTGAAAGGGAGGACAATGTCTCAGAAAAATCTGTTTGGCTTTCATCACTGAGGTAGTGAGTCAGCATTGGCCAATGGTGGATTGTATATAAATCAGAGCTAACTGGGCAGCCATATGTCGAGTGTCTTTCATCACAGATGGATAAGTCAACTGTTGATCAAGTGACAGAGTTTGGCTAAACTACAGGAACTGAAGATCTCGTTAGGACTGTGGTTCTTTACAAAGATGTAACATCGAGCACATGTATAGCAATATATACCCTAGGCAAGCTTTATACAGTGTATAACAACACATCTCACAGCTAAACACTAATTCAAGTAGGTTATGTTAGTCTTTATAGTTACACCAAACCACCAGCAACGATCAGAATAAAAAAATAACAACCAATTTTTCTTTTGTTGACTTTGTGCGCTTCATCTTTTCTTCATTTTGTAAGATGTACTGTAGGGCTATAGCTAGAAATGTTTGCCTTATTACACATGTCTAACGCATTGAATTAACACTCTATACAAGGCAGAGCTGAAATACCCAAAGGAGGTTTAAAAGGGATTTTAAGATATACACTGAGTGTACAAAACATTAGGAACACCTACTCTTTCCATGACATAGACTGACCAGGTGAAAGCTATGACACCCATGTATACACCACATGACATGCCACCAGAGGTCTCTTCACAATCCCCAAGTCCAGAACAGACTATGGGAGGCGCACAATACTACATAGAGCCATGACTACATGGAACTCTATTCCACATCAGGTACTGTAACTGATGCAAACATTAGAATCCGATTTAAAAATTAGATAAAAATACAGCGTATGGAACAGCGGGGACTGTGAAGAGACACGCATGTGCACACACACACACACACACACACACACACACACACACACACACACACACACACACACACACACACACACACACACACACTAGCACACATACATTGTAATATTGTTGTATGGTGATTTTATACATTTTGTATTGTAGATGTAAAGTGGTGTAATAATGTTATATGGTGTACTGTTTTGTCTTTTTTTATGTGTGATGTAAATGCCTTAATGTGTTTGGACCCCATTTAAGAGTAGCTGCTGTCTTGGCAGGAACTAATGGGGATCCCTAATAAATACAAATACAAATCCCTTATCGATGTCACCTGTTAAATCCACTTCAATCAGTGGAGATGAAGGGGAGGAGACAGGTTAAAGAATGATTTCTAAGCCTTGAGACAATTGAGACATGGATTGTGTATGTGTGCCATTCAGTGTGCCATACCTTGTTCAAGTGCCTTTGAACAGGGTATGGTAGTAGGTGCCAGACGCACCGGTTTGAGTGTGTCGAAAACTACAAATCATGCTCAACAGTTTGTATCAAGAATGGTCCACCTCCCAAAGGACATCCAGCCAACTTGACACAGCTATTCGAAACATTGGAATTACCATTGTCCAGCATCCCTGTGGACGCTTTGGCCCGACGAATTGAGGCTGTTCTGAGGGCAAATGGGGGTGCAACTCAATATTAGGAAGGTGTTCCTAAAGTTTTGTACACTCAGTGTATACAGTACAGTAATTGTTAGGACTGTCCATTTGTGGTAGGCTGGGTGCTCATTGCACAATAATTGCAACCACATAAAACATATTGAGTCTTCATACACATACTGTAGTATAATGACTACACTTAGTGTAGTGGAGAGTGAGAGGTCAGCAGCGCCTTTGGCTCTCTGTTGGTCCAGTGTGATTACTGAGAGTGTACATGCAATTAACAGAAAGGGACAGATTGGAGCTTGGTGACTAGAGGGAGAGGGGTTGGGGGGGTCAGAGGCTGTGTAGCCAATCAGAGGTCATTAATGTGACACCTCTGTGAAGACCAGGAGTTTCCAAGACCCGAACAGCTGATGATGATGATGGCCACTGGGCCTGTTTCAATTAACTGCTAATTAACAGTTAGGGTGGAGCACATCTGGGCTGGTTCTGTCTGTTTCTGATTAATCTGTACAGCAAGACTTACTGTCTACTCTTTTACTGTCAGTTATGAACCCTCCAGGTAATATTACCTGCATGAAAATAACAAAAACTATGTATTGTAAGCAGGTGCTTATGGGCAAGCGCTATCAGCCGTACCTTTCTAAACTGTTGGTATACTATATCCCTATGTTTCTATTACATTGTTTATGCTGTGTTATTTGTAAGTGTACCAAGAGTGATACGTTCTAGGAGTACTTCTCCACTTAAATTGAAAATTCGGTGCATGTGTTCCTTCACTTTTATTGCAGTCCTCCTGGCTCCAGAGACATGTTCATGGAATCAATTGGCAGCTTGCCTCCGGAGACAGGAGAGATTGACTTGTTTCACTTGATGTCAGTGAGGGGATCTAGAGGAGAGGAGAGAATTACAGCTTGGCATTGTTTCAATTGGCAGGATGCAGTAGAAAAAGATACAATGGAATGTTTCACCCAACTAGAGCGAAAGCTAAGTGCAGATCTCTTTACCAGCCACTGGGTGTTAAAAGGGCTATTGCTAAACAAGACCTGCACACGTCCTTTCCCCCAACCACAATGAAACATTCCTAACAGTACATGCTGTACTTTATCAGCTGTTCAGCACTGTGCAGTAATTAGCTCATTAAATCTTCAGGGGCACTCCAATAGCAGCACACTAAGCCATACCTCTGGGCTAAAGGGTGTCACTGTGTCGCAGAGAGCTGAGCCGAGCACCGGTGCTTGGCTGCCCTGGATGCCGGCAGCCCTGCGATCTATCAGCCCAGCTTAGGCCGTTTCCAGTGTTCAGTACCGTGGCAGAGGCAGACACACTGCCCTGAGTGGAAGAATGAGGACAAATAACCCTGCTGTACATAGACTTTCATCACCAAACAGCGGCATGCTGCACAGAGTCAGAAAAAGTCAGTACTCCTTGTTCACCCATGACTGCGTGGCCATGCACACCTCCAACTCAATCATCAAGTTTGCAGACGACACAGCAGTAGTGGGCTTGATTACCAACAACGACAAGACAGCCTACAGGGAGGAGGTGAGGGCTCTGGGAGTGTGGTGTCCGGAAAACAACCTCTCACTCAATGTCAACTAAACAAAAAAGATGATCGTGGACTTCAGGAAACAGCAGAGGGGGCACCCCTCTATCCACATCGACAGGACAGCAGTGGAGAAGGTGGAACGTTTTAAGTTCCTCGGAGTACAAAACACGGACAAACTGAAATGGGCCACCCACACAGACAGCGTGGTGAAGAAGGCGCAACAGCGTCTCTTCAACCTCAGGAGGCTGAAGAAATTTGGCTTGTCACCGAAAACACTCACAAACCTTTACAGATGAACAATCGAGAGCATCCTGTCGGGCTGTATCACCGCCTGGTACGGCAACTGCTCCGCCCACAACCGTAAGGCTCTTTAGAGGGTAGTGAGGTCTGCACAACGCATCACCAGGGGCAAACTACCTGCCCTCCAGGACACCTACAGCACCCGATGTCACAGGAAGGCCAAAAAGATCAACAAGGACAACAACCACCCGAGCCACTGCCTGTTCACCCCGCTATCGTCCAAAAGGCAAGGTCAGTACAGGTACATCAAAGCAGGGACCGAGAGACTGAAAAACAGATTATATCTCAAGGCCATCAGACTGTTAAATAGCCATCACTAGCACAGAGAGGCTGCTGCCTACATACACAGACTTGAAATCATTGGCCACTTTAATAAATGGAACACTAGTCACTTTAATAATGTGTACATATCTTGCATTACTCATCTCATATGTATATACTGTATTAGATTTGTGTGTATTAGGTATTTGTTGTGAAATTGTTAGATATTACTTATTAGATATTGCTGCACAGTTTGAACTAGAAGCATAAGCATTTCGCTACACTCGTAATAACATCTGCTAAACATGTGTATATGACAAATAACATATTCTATTTTATTTGAAAAGAACAGACAAGGGAAATATCACAGAGCTGAAAAGTTGAAAATGGTAAACCACAACCATAGACAACTAAGGCAGGGAGTATGCAATGGATACCTACATTTAATGCATGTTAGAACACTCTGCCTAGCCAATCCCCATCGCCTCTGCAGTTCATCTCACTGCAGGCACAAAATGCCAAGTTCATGAATATCAACAACCCCTGCAGGATGAAAAATAAGCCTTGATTTTAGAGATGTGAGACAGAAGGATTAGCAGCCTGTCTGCACCTTGAAGAGATCCCAGACAGTCTCTGTGAAGATGCCTGTTGGTATCAAAGTTCATCTTTATTAATGGATGACTTGAAAGGTTTCACAAATACAGTATGAAATAATATCAAAGAACAAATTGATGATTCAAAGTTTGTTCTGAAGAGATCTGAAATGGCAAAACCACCAGTTCGGTGACTAGACTTCTGAGAAACTGAAATAGCCTTGTGATTTTTTCTGATATATTTAGAGTAGAAATGTTGTATTCTTAAGAAAATAAAATATAAGATGTAGCAGTGGTACAATCCCCAAAGTTCCCTTCGAAGTCCTTACAGTTGTATGTATCACTCCAAAATGAGGAAGACTGGTAGCAAAACATTAACATGCTGCAAGACCGAAGTAGTTTAACATGTGGTATAATACAGTAGAGACTTGCTAGTTTCCCTTGTGCTCTGTTCATATATTCCAGGCTTCAGTAGCCTGGAACAAGAAGAAAGCATTAGGACTCCAATAAAGCAGGGCGATGTACAGTACATAATAACATTATCCAGCAGTTTTTCTTTGCATATCCCAGACAGTATTGTTTAGAGTGCAATACATATTAAATTCATTTTGAGGTAATTATATTGTAAATATTTTGTGCATATTAATCAGCCATCTGAAATGCAGTTTCTTAAGCTGGGTGCACCAACTAAAAGGCTCTTTTTTATAGTTCTTCGAGGCTGATATTAACAACTGTCCTAGAACATGACATTTAGGGACAGTGTATATTTTCTTACTAAAACAACCTTTCTTTCTTCCCCAACACTGTAAATATGAATTGACCCATTCAGAGTCGGAGAAGCAGGAACGATGTTCATAGACAACGTAACTGTATAAAAATAATATGCAACTTAACTGTATGAAAATGGTTTTTACTCTTAGGTATGAGGTTTCATTTGACTGCAGCCCAACCCTGTGTAACCTTGTTTTCCTCCTCCACCAAAACAGGAGCCCCTAAAACACGGTTCTGTGCGTCCAGACGAGCGTGACCTTTTCACAGCAGAAGCAGTGGCATGTTTTCACCTTATCTTCACCACACCTGTTCAAATCACTTCAGTGCCAAGCCCTTCTCCCTCCAACAATTACACACTATCAACCTCCTCCAAAACCATTCGCCAACAAAATTGGTATTTTCTTCCCTTCTTCTCTTTCATTCCTTTCCCATTCCAGTTCTAAATCCGTCCATATGGACTAGAGATAGCCACAATGCACCTGCCAATTGGGAAGACAAGCATCCAGCATCTTCAAACCATGCCCAGTGCTTTGTCTAAAACATGGCAAAACACAGTGTGTTCATTCTTTTGAATGTTGCACTTCCTTGTATGGCCCTGTCAATATTTGTGTGTGTTTGTGTGTGTTAAATAAAGGACTCCCTATCCTCCGGATGTGTACCAAACTCACTAAAAGTAATAAAGCCTCTCCTGAAAATTTTCGACCAACTATTGGCCAATATCGAATCCCCCATTCCTCAAAAAAATATTTGAAAAGCTGTTGCTCAGCAAATCACCGTCTTCCTGAAGACAAGTCATGTATACGAAACGCTTTGGTCTGATTTTAGACCCCATCATAGTACTGAGACTGCACTCGTGAAGGTGGTAAATTATCTTTCAATGGTTGTCAGACCAAGGCTCTGCGTCTGTCCTCGTGCTCCTCGACCACTTTTGACACCATCAATCATTTTTTTTTTTGAGAGATGGAAACCCTAATTTGTCTATGCTGACAAATTCTTGCCTGGTTTAGATCTTACCTGTCAGAAATATGTCAGTTCATCTCTGGTTGGTGGTTTGTCCTCTGACAAATCAATGGTAAGTTTTGGTGTTCCTCAAGGTTCTGTTTTAGGACCACTATTATTTTCAGTAGATTGTCTACCTCTTGGTGATGTGATTTGGAAACACAATGTCAACTTTCATTGCTGTGCAGATGACACATTTCAATGAAAAATGGTGGGAGCCCCAAAATTGCCTACCCTGGAAGCCTGTGTTTCAGACATAAGGAAGTGGATGGCAGCATTTTTTAAAACTTTTACATTTGGACAAAACAGAGATGCTAGTTCTAGGTCCCAAGAAACAAAGGGATCTGCTGTTAGATCTGACAATTAATCTCGATGGTTGTTCAGTCATCTCAAATAAAACTTTGAAAGACCTCAGCGTTACTCTGGACTCTGATCTCTCTTTTGACGAACATATCAAAAATATTTCAAAAACGTTTTGTTCTAAAAATTATGCTGAAAAGCTAATTCATACTTTTGCCACCTCAAGATTAGACTAGTGCAATGCTCTACTCTCTGGCTACCCGGATAAAGCACTAAATAACTTCAGCTAGTGCTAAATATGGCTGCTTGACTACAACCCCAAAATTGTATCATATTACTCCAGTGCTAGCCTCTCTATACTGGCTTTGTAACGGCTGTCTATCTCCTCCTCCTCATCTGATGAGGAGAGGCGAGAAGGATCGGAGGACCAATACGCAGAGTGGTAAGTGTCCATGTTTTAATAATATAAACTGAACACTACACAAATAACAAAATAACAAATGTGAACGAACCGAAACAGTACCGTGTGGCGACAAACACTGACACGGCAACAAACACCCACAAACCAACAGTGAAAACAGCAACCTAAATATGGCTCCCAATCAGAGACAATGCAAAACACCTGCCTCTGATTGAGAACCATATCAGGCTAAATGAACAAACCTAAACATAGAAACAAATAACATAGACTGCCCACCCCAACTCACGCCCTGACCATACTAAATAAAGACAAAACAAAGGAAAATAAAGGTCAGAACGTGACAGGCTTCCTGATAAGGCTAAAGTTGATTTCAAGGTTTTACTGCTAACCTACAAAACATTACATAGACTTGCTCCTACCTATCTCTCCGATTTGGTCCTTCTGTACACCATAGGAAGGGTGCATCATGTCTTGCCAGGCTTTTTTTGCTATACTCGACTTGTGTGGGTTGAGTCACTGACTTGATCTTCCTGTCTGGTCTTGCGCCCCCTCGGGCTCGTGTTGTGGGGGAGATCTTCGTGGGCTATATTCTGCCTTGTCTCAGGAATGATGGTGGTCTGTTGATATCCCTCTGGTGGTAGGGGGGCTGTGCTTTGGAACAGTGGGTGGAGTTATATCCTTCCTGATTGGCCCTGTCCGGGGGTATCGTCGGTGTAATTCTTCTGTCTTATCTGGTGTCCTGTGTGATCTTAAGTATGCTCCCTCTAATTCCCTCATCTCTCTCTCTCTCCTGGAGGACCTGAGTCATAGAAACATGCTTCAGGACTACCTGGCCTGATGACTCCTTTATTTATATATATTTTTTGTTATTTAAAAAGAGGGAGGAGCATCGGGGCTAGTTGCATTAGAAGGGGTGGGAGACGGCTGTCCCCGTCCCCAGTCCACTTGGTTTTGCTGCTGATCCAGTTTCTGATGTTCTGCCTGCGGCTATGGAACCGTGACCTGTGCATCGGACGTGCTACCTTATCCCGGACCTGCTTTTTTAACCCTCTCTTGACCTGTTGCTCCCTCTATAACCACTGTGTTTATTATTTTAACCTGCTGGTCATCTACGAACGTCTGAACATCTTGAATAACTATCTAGCCTTAATGGACAAGTACTTGTATATTCTCCACTAGCACAACCAGAAGAGGACTGGTCACCTGTCAGAACCTGGTTCCTCTCCTATGTTTCTTCCTAGGTTCCTGCCTTTCTAGGGAGTTTTTCCTAACCACCAGGCTTCTACGTCTGCATTGCTTGCTCTTTGGGGTTTTAGGTTGGGTTTCTGTATAAGCAATTTGTGACATTTGCTGATGTAAAAAGGGCTTTATCAATACATTTGAATAAGAGATTTAAGGATCTGCTAGCTAGTCACTTTGACTTGTTGACGTGACTCCTGTGAGTGTGATGCCCAGAACTATCTTGTCCTTGGTTAACCTGTAACATTCTATTCTATTATATTTGTTATTATATAACTTAATTAGCACTTGTGTCTCTGTATATAACATAGGCCATCTAAATAAGCAATAAGGCACCTCGGGTTTGTGATATATGGCCAATATACCACGGCTAAGGGCTGTGTCCTAGTACTCCGCTTTGCATTGCGCATAAGAACAGCCCTTAGCCGTGGTATATTGGCCATATGCCACGCCCCCTCGGGCCTTATTGATTAAACATATAATACTATACAGTTAGAGATTTAAATACACACGAGCTCAGCAATTTGCTACACTATTCATTACCAATTAAAATGGCAAATCTTTTTTTGCTTTCTGCGACTCTGCCCTATGTGGCAGCTAATCACATTTCACACACCATGTGACATGGATGGCAGAGCTAACACACCACAACACTCACTGGAATATTCTTTAAGTTTTAATGTATTCTTTATAACAGCAGAGGTCAGGGCAAACAGATACATTTCGGCCACAGCTTTTGTCAGCGTTTGGATAACAAAAGGCATTCACCCTTATTTATAGATGACTTCACATTGTAGTACTGCTTCTTTCTTTTTGGGGGATGCATTGGTGATCATTTCACGAAGAGAAAGACTACTAAGGTTAAAGTCAGTTGGATGGAGACATGTTGGCTGGGGTTAGAGGCTAGGGGTGGAGGCCCACTTCCTTTTTGTTTTCTTGTTTGAATATTGTACCAATATTTTTGAATATTGTACCTCTAAACCCCCCGCCAATAATAATGTTGTGTCTCTGACTTGTCATTAAATGTTAAGACTGTTATTTTATCAAATCAATTCTCTACATGTAATTATTATTATGTGATTAAACTAATCATGTAAACTTTCATTAACTAGGAAGTCGGGGCACCACGGGAGAATGTTTAGAGTGTATTTCCCAAATCGACTCTAAAGATATGAAAATATCTTATCGAGTACAGTCTTCTATTAATTCATTATTACCTCATCAGTTCTCATTCCAAACGTTATAAAATTATTGGTTATCTGCACGAACCCAGCCTATACTTATGAATCAACAACATACAAATTGGCTTAATTATTTATTACTAACTAACTAAATAATCACAGAAATACATAACAAACATTGGTTACTAACAATGATAGGATAGAGTCCCTAGTGGGCTAAGCCGATATGACGGCTTGGTAGACAAAGGAAAGGGGGTGTGGACTGAGGAAGACTGGGAAAGACAACATGGATTCACACCGTCTATAATTATATTAATTGAAATGCTAATCCTTTGCCCATGAACGGCCACTCATTCGAAAAGGAATTGCAATTTATATTTATTGCCGTGTGTCGTTGTTGTCTTCTCTGTTAAAATTTGGTCCGTCTGCTGGAGAGAGTCGACAGTCTCTCTCGTTAACTTTCATGGAAGTCACAAAGTATTTCAGGGTTAGAATGGATACTTCAGAGCATCATCCAGAAACATTCTCATAGATAGATGTTTCGGGGGTTGTATGTATTCTCGTCCTTGATTTACATAATTTCTAGCTGCAGACTAGTAATTTGTATCTAAGATTTGCTCTTATTCTGTAGGGATCAATAGTCTCAGAGTTGAACCATTTCCAGCCGTGTAGCCAACGCTCCACGTGGTATAGTCTTGTCCTTTGGTAGAGTTGTAGTTTAAACCACTTCACACACCAGCGTCACCCGGCATGTTTTAGTCTCAGAAATTCAACTATTTGCAACCTCAGCTCACGCTGGGTTTGTTTAGTCTGAAGTGAATTTCATCAGGAGTGGGTTTTATACGTAAGAGTAGAAAAGTGAGGTCCAAGACGCCTAATGTGATGTCTGGGCTCACGGGGGTGTGGCCACTGACAAGTTAATCTTTATATGAAAATCCATACTCTCATTTAGAAGGCTAAAATCTCATTACATCTTTTCACAAACAGTTTAATGTTTAATCACATACTTTTCACAATATTTAGATGTAAACTTGACAGCTGGGAGATGTACACTTTAAGAGATACCATTATGTGTGTTTCCTGTACTTCATGAGATTACCAAATGAAACACACTCGCCACGTGGAACGGAGTCAAAGGTGTTGATGCTAGCTGGAAGTTGTTCACTCCTTTGTATTGTTTAACATCTGACCCTTATTAGCTCTCATCCCCTTCCCTGTTTAGCTCTTTTCAGATGTCGTTAACTCCGTGTGACTGTCATAAATGCAGGTCCTGGGTTTGTTAGAGGGTTGCTTTGGAGCATTTGCATATGCCGTGTGCTTTACCCAGAGCTGTGTCAGATGAAAAAAAATGTGTTTGAATATAGCCTATACACATTCTCTGTGACATGTATTTATAAGAGATTATTTAACATGGTAATTTATTAATTATTTATCCTCCCAAGCCTTCTCTCCGAATGTAATCTGACATGGAAAAATTAAAGGCCACAACCATGATATGTGCGAGGACTATATGAGACGTGCACGGGTGCACACAAACACGTGCACACCGCATGTAGTCCTCGCACATATCATGGCAAAAGCGTGTGCGTGTGAAATAGAAATAGAAAGAACATGGGCACTCATGTCAATGGATTTCATGTATTGTGTTTTGTGTTAAGTAAATAGTTGTTATTCATTATTTGAGTAAATGTCTTAAAAGTAACTGCAAACTTTGACTGCATTTTTTCTCAAAAAGACAGTTTGGTGTCACTCAGCATGTAATGACACGTAACTCACTTGATATTTGGAGTAGAGAGATCATGTTAGTCTCATTAGAATTGTAACATTCTCCTCTTTCCAGCCTGTATAAAAGTCCAACTGTGTTTTAGGGGTCAATGTGACTGATTATGATAGAGCAAGTCACATATGTCTAAGCTGTAACACTGTCAAACCACTTAGAAAAAATAAACATTTTGAATAACGCAATCAATTGAAAAATATGACTATAACGTTCCGCTAATGAAAATGAAGGACTAGTAAAGGCCCAGTGCACTACTTTTGTGAAAAAAGTTAAATAAATAATAATATACATTTCAAAGATGTATTCTGATTTTTCAGGGGGTGCTGTGAATTTCTGGTAACGTGTGTGTGTGTTAACATTTTCTTTAACATTTCTCATTTTAGTGGCTGCTTAGAGAGACCCGAGTTTACTCTGACCCTTATTAGCTCTCACCCCATCCATCCCCTTTCCTGTTTAGCTCTTTTCAGATGTCGTTAACTCTGTGTGACTGTCATAAAAATGCAGGTCCTGGGTTTGTAAGAGGGTTGCTTTGGCACATCTGCATATGCTGTGTGCTGTACCCAGGGACGTGTCAGATGGAAAAAATGTGTTTTGAGTATAGCCTATACACATTCTCTGTGACATGAATTTATAAGAGATGTTATTTAATGTGGTACTTTATGAATTATTTATCTTCCCAAGCCTTATCTCCGAATGAAATCTGACATGAAATAACTAAGGGCCAATATTCTGTGATTCTGCAATCATTTTCACTGCAGTTTGATGAAGGTAGAGGTCCCCTCCCACATAAAAAACACTAGTGTTTACTATAGAATACTGGTGTACTTACTATAGAATTCTGTAGTAGACTGTATTATACTACACACTGTAGTATCCTTTGATCATGTGCATTACATAGTATAATATATGTTACATTTACATTTTAGTCACTTAGCAGACACTCCAGAGCGACTTACAGTTAGTGCATTCATCTTAAGATAGCTAGGTGGGATAACCACATATCAGAGGCATAGTAAATGCATTTTTATTCACTAATGTAGCAAAGTCAGAGCTAGAAGGGTGTCAAGGTGAGGAGAGGGATTATTTAAGATACTCTTTGAGAGGTAGGGTTTCAGGTGCTTTCGGAAGATAGGCAGGGACTCTGCTGTCCTACTGTAGCTTCAGGGGGAAGCTGGTTCCACCATGGGGTTCCAGGACAGAGAAGACCTTGGACTTGGCTGAGCAGTAGCTGCCCCCCAATAGGGGTGGGAGGGCTCAGAGACCAGAGGTGGCAGAACGGAGCGCTCGAGTTGGGGTGTAGGATTTGAGCATAGCCTGAAGGTAGGGAGGGGCACTTCCTCTTGCTGCTCCATAGGCAAGCACTATGGTCTTGTAATGGATGCAAGCTTTGACTGGAAGCCAGTGGAGTTTACGGGGGAGCTGGGTGACATGGGAGAAGTTGGGAAGGTTAAAAACCCGGCAGACTGCAGCTTTCTGGATAAGTTGCAGGGGTTTGATGGCACAAGCAGGAAGCTCAGCCAACAGCAAGTTGCAGCAGTCCAGATAGGAGATGACAAGTGCCTGGATTAGGAGCTTTGCCGCTTCATGTGTGAGGTAGGGTCATACTCTACGGATGTTGTAGTGTGAGAACCTGAAGGAGCGAGTCACTGCTTTGAGGTTTGCAGAGATCGACAGGGTGTTGTCCAGGGCCAAGCTAACGTTCTTTGCACTCTGGGAGGGCAAGTGAATAGCAAGTGCCCTCAGGATTGAGAGGAACATTTTAAACTATACTTCTACAACTGAAGTTGACCTTGGTAAGTCTAATACTGACTTTGGACTTACTTTATTAATTAAACATAAAAACATATTTTTTTGGGGAGAATGACAAAATTAAATTTTAAGTCTGAATTAATGCAACTGTTTACAACTCTCAGCTCTGAAAATTCTAGCAAAACCTTTTTCATTCTGACATTGTGTTTCTTAAATGTATTTTGGAATCAATTAAATAAAGCTATATTGAAAAAGCTGGAACATAGTGCCAATATATAATATAATTCCAGTTTAAACTGTGCCTCA
The DNA here is from genome assembly GCF_016432855.1 of Salvelinus namaycush. Lineage (NCBI taxonomy): Eukaryota > Metazoa > Chordata > Actinopteri > Salmoniformes > Salmonidae > Salvelinus > Salvelinus namaycush. The sequence goes on from NC_052313.1 coordinate 22,817,380, forward strand.
CCCTTTGATCTTCTCATTAAAGTATTGCTGGGAAATGCATTAAAAGTTGTGCCAAGTTCTCTTGTAAAATGTAATACTGACCCTTTGAGAACCTGAATCGATCTGTGATTTAAAAAAAATATAAGTTGATATATCTTATTGGGTGTAAATGTATTATTTTGGCTCTAAAGCAGGGTTTCCCAAACTCAGTCCTGGGGCCCATCCTGGGTGCACATTTCGGTTTTTGTCCTAGCACTACACAGCTGATTCAAATAATCAAAGCTTGATGATGAGTTGGTTATTTGAATCCGCTTTGTAGTTCTTGGGTAAAAAACTGAAATGTGCACCCAGGGAGGGGAGCAGAGGGGAGGGGGTACTTGAAAAAGTCTGACATAGAACCATTGCCTTTAAACCTTTTTATTAATATCTTACTCATAAAAATGGATGGAATTATTATTTTACTGCCAACAAAGGCATCTCCCCCGATAGTGTCCTTTCTTGTTAAATATATATTTATTTTGAAAGTTATGCTTACAAGGTTTGTCTCATCAGGATTATAGAATTAGCTCTTGCTTATATTCAGTTATATGCACAATAAGGCAGCATCAACTCTGCAGACAATGCTGCAATAATCCTTCAGCCTATACCCAAGAGTCCAGCTTCAGTGGTTCTGTTGTAGCAGTGGATCTCTTGGTCCTGGAGGGAGGCAGTTTCCAAGATTTTGTTGGACACTATTGGCACAATGTATGTGCTTGTAAGTGCAGAGTCCCTGGTGCAGGATCTCTGGTTCAGCTCTTTCTCACGATCACTCACTAAATTTGCTACATACATTTTCTATCTGTACATGGTTCTCTTGATTAGCTATCTGTGTCAGTGGGTTTTCAGCAAGCAGCTGAAGGCATACATCAGGGTGAGGATACAGATATATGATGGATAGACACATACAGTACATCTCCTCTCCACCCACCTCACCTCCCACACAAGTCATAGAACTCCTCAGTGAATCTCTCCACATGAAAAAAATACTATAGTATACCATGGTATAAGTACTAGTATTCACTGTAGTGTTTTTGAGGGCTTTACTGGAGACTTTAGTCCGCAAAAGCACTACAGTGAATATTGTAGTATTTACTGTAGTATTTACAGTGAAAGGTCCTGAACAGTCATTCTGAAAATTACTTTTTCTCTCATAGCTAACTACCAGGAGGTTTGAAAAGAAAGGCTGAGTGAGCGTGGAGCTTATATTCATGATCTCGCCTTGACAGACAGCTCTTTGAGACGCCTATGTCAAGCAACTTGGATGCAGTGAGCTGTGTTGCAATGAAATAATCTCAAGCAAATTTGTAGTGATGTTACGTTTGATACCGGAGCTCTGAGGCATGCATCACATTCGCTAAGAAGTTTACTTTGAAGCAGTGTGCCGATGCTTGTATCACTTTGTCAGAATCACGTAATCAATGACGTCCGAAGCTTCGTGTTGTCGAACAACCACCTGATTGATTTGGTATTGCTTTCAGTGTAAGACAATATGGCTACCCTGCGCGTGTGTGACGTCATCTATAGTAATTTGGCTGTTCTAAATTCATTTGACCAGCAGGTGCCACTAGTGTAAAATGTGTTGATCAAAGCCTCAATTAACAAACCCATTTTTGACACAATTGGTTAGAAATGTTCAATGCTCCAGGAAGCTTTGTTTCCCCATCAGTACAAATTTGGTGATGCACAAACCAACTAAAACAACGTTGAAATTGCATCAAGGATACACATTTATTTTTAATTTTTTTGAAAAAAATAATGTTGTTCCCATTTGGCATGTCTCTTGTGATGCAGTTCACCGCAGCACTGACGGATGTGTTGACTTGACAACTGCGTCAGAGTTTTGAATGACCCTTCCCGACCCTTTGTTCCATGCTGGCAGAAGACCTAGCTAACCAGTAACTAGCAAACACCAGACACAGATGAAAGGGGAAACATATAAGTACAGTATCTTTGCAATAGATGAATAAGGTAAACTTCTAATTATATTTGCTGGCACCCTACAGTCAAATTTTGGCACCAGTAGAGTAGCTATCTAGCGATCTAAACCACGCCCCTCTGCAAACACGCCTTCTCCGATGTTACTATTGGTGTATAAAAATGAGAGGTAAGGTGGTCACATTGTTCCCTTAATAATGAATCCAGGTGTTTGACATGAGGGTTGGTACCAGTAACTTTATGATCAAACTTTATCAATGTAGAAGCAAGTTGTTTCTCATACTTTTCCTTCAAATATCATCCAATTTCATGTCCTTTAATTATAGTATAAATACTTTAGTAAAAGAAAACTAGTATATACTATAGTGATTAATGTAGTGTTTTTACGGATTGTAATATACCATAGTATTTACTGTAACATTTTTGCAGACTGTGGTATACTGTAGTATTTACTGTAGTGATTTTGTGGACATTACTGTAGTATTTACTAGTGATGTTACGTTTGATACCGGAGCTCCGAGGCATGCCTCAAAATCACTAAGCAGTTTACTTCAAAGCAGTGTGCTGATGCTTGTATCGCTTTATCAGAAGCGCGTGATGATGTCCGAAGCTACGTTTTGACAAACAACCACCTAATTGGTTTGGTATTGGTTTCGGTAGAAGACAAAAATAATACAATGCTTTTCTACATTATTTTGACAACCAGGTAGCACTACTGTACACTGTGTTGAGCAAAGCCTCGTGTAATGAAGCTATTTTCGACACAATTGTCTGGAAATGGTCAATGCTTAAAGAAGCTTAATTTCCTCATCACTAGGGTTTACAAGACAGCATTTTTATTTTATTAGCTTTTTCCATAACAGACAGGGTAACAGATACTGTAGGTATGTAGTATGAATTGATAGTTCAGCACTTTTTATGTATAAATTACAATGAACACAAAATATGGTCTATACTTGGAATGTAGGTTTCTGACTGATGGGTGGCAGAAATTGGAAAATGGGGGAGGGGTATGGGCATGGTATATGTAAATTCAATACTGTAGTATTTACTATAGTTTTAAAAAAGTGTAGTGTTTTTGCGTACATTTTTGTAGTATTTACTAGTGTTGTTTTGGATGGATAATACTGTAGTATTTAATATAGTCTTTTACAGTATATTACAACATTCTATAGTAAGTACTACACATGTTATATGGATACTACAGATTGTAGTATAGTATTCTACAGTTTACTTCAGAATACTATAGTAACTTCTGTAGTATTCTATAGTAAACTGTAAAAAAAAAAATATGTGGGAAATAGCACAATGGCCTGATGTAAATGACTTATTCAGACAGGCATTCATAGCTTGGTTGTTTGCATAAAAGGCAGGTAGCCTAGTGGTTGGAGTGTTGGACCAGTAACTGAAAAGTTGCTGGATCGAATCCCCGAGCTGACAAGGTAAAAATCTATTGTTCTGCCCCTGAACATGGCAGTTAACCCACTGTTCCCTGGTAGGTCATCATTGTAAATAAGAATTTGTTCTTAACTGACTTGCCTAGTTAAATAAAATAAAAATAAAAACTATACACTGTAATAGGATGTATGAAACCCTTGACATCCGAATTGAGAGTCTGATGTACTGTTGAAATTCATCAACAGATAATGAACATAGGGGTCTGAACTACTCCCCACTGATAGAATGTCTCTTTTTTGAGTATGCTTGAATATGGCCTGAGGATATGCATTGAAATGTTGATGTGTAGTAGTGTCTCTGTGGTCTGTAGTAGTAAGAGCACATAGATAAAGAAACATACCGAGGGATTGCAGGGGCTGACAAAATAGACAGACTCTAGTAAGATGAATATTGAAGGCAACACATTCTCTCATTACCAAACACACCTCACGCCTCTCCTTTTTAGCATGCCCTATCACCCCTTTTCCTGAAGGAATTAATTATTCATATCTCTGCTAATTAATCTGTCTGACGGTGACCTGGTTCTGAACCCTGTACACTCTCTCTTGGTACCGGCTGTACTCCTTAGTGTTTCATGTGAAACATTTCTCACCATGACCTTTTGTTCTGCCAGTGCTAGGTAATGGAGTTGCCATTTGGTTCTCAAATATAATTTGTATATTAATCTGTTCCCATATGCAATGTATGACTCCAGATGATATTGTAATGGTTTTTAACTATCATTCTAGGTGCATCCATTGTTTTAAAGTACCGAAAAAGAAAAACATGTGTGCATTATCTACCAAGGTTGTAGGGCGTTAACAAACTGAGAAAGAAGCCCAAATAATAAACATTTGTGATTGCTCCAGGTCCATTTCAAAACTTCCCAAACCATCTCTTTCTTTCCTGCTCAGGGACTAGTTCCTTTCTTTGCATTTATTGTTCAACATACTGTATTTCCCCCTTTTGTATAAATATACTACATGACCAAGAGTATGTGGACACCTGCTAGTCGAACATCTCATTCCAAAATGGCCATGAATATGGAGTTGGTCCCCCCTTTGCTGCTATAACAGCCTCCGCTAATTGTGTATTTTAGCAATACTTCTTTAAGAGTACTTCTTGCTTGTACAAGTTGAATTATGTTACAACAATCACTGAAAGGAATATATAGTGTATATTATTGTATCAGTGTAAGTAGAGCACAGAGGGGTGTATTCTCCCCTTCTCATCTGAGCTGTTAAGCCTTCTGTACTCTTCCTGAACTTGCTCAGTAATCTCATTACTACAGCGTACGTTCATGGCCAGGAAATCAATCCTGCTATGAGCCAGGTGTGTGTGTGTATGTGTGTTTACTTATGCATTTGCCTATGTGGGTGTGAGTATACATGTGTGCGTGGTCTGGGAAAGAGAGAAATATGAGAGAGTCAGGGAGGTATGGAGGAGTGCGAGAGACGCAAGAGAGTGTGAAAAAGAGTGAGCAAAAGAAAGAGGGGTAGAGAGGAAGACAGATGACACAAAGCAGTCCAAATCACACATATGGGGAAAATAGCCATCCATGTAGCAATACCATAACAATTTAGAATTTATCTTCATAGGAGGTGATCTATTAGGTTTAAGTGTCACCATTCAACTTCTTCGCCAAATGACTGTGGGGGAACAGGAACCCTCTGGAAGTCCAGGTCCATTACACACCAGATTGATACAGTTATAGACAGAGTACAATCCATATACTTCGGTCAATGATCAGGTGCTTTATCATTCAAAAATAGTTTCACCTCTGGCGAACATTGCCAATGATGCAGATCTAGCATTGCACAAATCCATGAACACCGTCTTTATAAAACGCAAGAAGCGTAATTTACTGTAGTAGCACCCATCCAAGCGGACAAAGGAGATTCTTATGTACAAGAATCATCGGTGTCATCAGTCAATACAGAATGAAGCCAATACGGTGAAAGGGCTTTTCAAACTTCTTTCAATCAACACTTTGGAACCACATTGGAACCTCGTAAGCCTAATGTTTTTCATATTCTTTGGGAGCTATGGTTGCTTTAAATGTCTTTAGAAATAATTTAGACACCATGGCAATAAATAATTGTCCTGTAGCGTTTTATAATATCTTCAATACGCAACAGCCCTTCACTAATAAACAGCATGTAATGAAACAGAAAGTTTGTTTGTTTAAAAACACTGCTGTTTAAAGAGCCGTGCATGTTCTTTTATTAGTTTTAAATGACTTTCTTGCATCCTGACACTTGCATCCAAGGATTAACATTTAGATGGTTATTATTCATTGTAGCATGCATTAGCCTGTGGGCACAGTGTCAAAATTGAGTCAACCGTCCAAATAGAAATATAATTCATAGCAAACAAAGCCTCTGTTATTCCAGTTTAGTCAGCTCTCGATACAAATCTGACCAATTTCCACTGCATTGCATTGAGAGGAATAATGCAATGATTCACCTGGCATAGAATCAGTTCTCAATCCTTTTCAGCACAATTATTTTGACTGAGTGATCAGAACGTGTGTGCCTATTTGTATTTATAGTTTATACATTAGTGGTACACAGCAAATTATCCAGTCTGACAGTGTTAAATCAACACTGTTGAGTCTGTGGACCTATATAGACCCCTGAACAGTGTTAAATTAGCACACTGCTTAGTGTAAACTCTTATTCAAATATTTCCCAGAGTGCCTTTTGAGTAAATTGTGGAGTTACCACCATGACTCTGTTCATCCATTTTCAGTCCTAAGGACTTCACCCTAAACAAATATGTTTAGGACCTCACTTGGTGAACGCACGCACGCACACATGACCAAAAGTATGTGGACACCTGCTTGTCAAACATCTCATTCCAAAATCATGGGTGTTAATATGAAGTTGGCCACCCTTTTGCTGCTATAACAGCCTCCACTTTTCTGGGAAGGCTTTGCACTAGAACATTGCTTTGGGGACTTGCTTCTATTCAGCTATTCACTGATGTTGGGCGATTAGGCCTGGCTCGCAGTCTGCGTTCCAAATCATCTCAAAGGTGCTCAATGGGTTTGAGGTCAGGGCTCTGTGCACGCCAGTCAAGTTCCTCCACACCGATCTCGACAAACCATTTCTGTATGGACCTCGCTTTGTGCACAGGTGCATTGTCATGCTGAAACAGGAAAGGGCCTTCCCCAAAATGTTTTCACAAAGTTGGAAGCACAGAATCGTGGTTCATCACTCCAAAGAATGCGTTTCCACTGCTCCAGAATCCAATGGTGGCAAGCTTTACACCACTCCAGCCGACACTTGGCATTGCGCATGGTGATCTTAGGCTTGTGTGCGGCTGCTCGGCCATGGAAACCCATTTCATGACGCTCCAGACGAATAGTTATTGTACTGGCGTTGCTTCCAGAGGTAGTTTGGAGCTCAGTAGTGAGTGTTGCAACCGAGAACAGACGAGTTTAAAGAGCTATGCGCTTCAGCACTCGGCAGTCCAATTCTGTGAGCTTGTGTGACCTACCAGTTTGCGGCTGAGCCGTTGATTCTAGACATTTCCACTTCACAATAACAGCACTTACAGTTGACCGGGGCAGCTCTAGCAGGGCAGAAACTTGTTGGAAAGGTGTTATCCAATGACAATGCCACGTTGAAAGTAACTGAGCTCTTCAATAAAGCCATTCTACTGGCCATTAAACCCCTACAACTCATCCAGAACGCCGCAGCCCGTCTGGTGTTCAACCTTCCCAAGTTCTCTCACGTCACCCCGCTCCTCCGCTCTCTCCACTGGCTTCCAGTTGAAGCTCGCATTCGCTACAAGACCATGGTGCTTGCCTACGGAGCTGTGAGGGGAACGGCACCTCCGTACCTTCAGGCTCTGATCAGGCCCTACACCCAAACAAGGGCACTGCGTTCATCCACCTCTGGCCTGCTCGCCTCCCTACCTCTGAGGAAGTACAGTTCCCGCTCAGCCCAGTCAAAACTGTTCGCTGCTCTGGCACCCCAATGGTGGAACAAACTCCCTCACGACGCCAGGTCAGCGGAGTCAATCACCACCTTCCGGAGACACCTGAAACCCCACCTCTTTAAGGAATACCTAGGATAGGATAAAGTAATCCTTCTAACCCCCCCCCCCCCCCTTAAAAGAGTTAGATGCACTATTGTAAAGTGGTTGTTCCACTGGATATCCTAAGGTGAATGCACCAATTTGTAAGTCGCTCTGGATAAGAGCGTCTGCTAAATGATTTAAATGTAATGTAATGTAAATGTAAATGTACTGCCAATGTTTGTCTATGGAGATTGCATGGCTTTGCGCTCTATTTTATACACCTGTCAGCAACGGGTATGGCTGAAATAGCCGAATCCACTAATTTGAAGCGGTGTCTACATACTTTTGTATATATAGTGTATTTAAACGTCAGGAACAGTAAAAAACTGTTTTTTCATGATATTTTTCATGAAACTGGATGATATTTGGATGAAATAAGATCAAAGTATGAAAAAGAGTGCTGCTTCTACATTGATACAGTTTGATCATAAAGTTACTGGTCCCCTCCCCCATGTCAAACACTTGGATTCAGGAGGCGGGATTATTAAGGAGATAGGGAGACATCACCCTTACTCTAATTTTAATATAACAATGGTAACATGATATTCTCTTACCTAATTTAAATAAGTACTGCCTTGTAACCATCATGGAGAAGGTGTGTTTGACGAGTGTTTATACAGCTATATAGCTACACTACTTGAGTTTATTTATTTTATTTTTACAGGGACAGTGCACATTAATCAACGTTTCAGTAAAAGTGCCGGTTTTAGCCAGCCGGCTAATTTTCAACCGCAGTCCCTGGGCAGGTTATTAAAAACAATTACAATATAGACAATAGCAACATAGAACAAGACATAGCATACAGACATAGCAACATAGGACAAGCAAGACGTAGCATACAGGCAGAGCAACATAGAACAAAAAGCAGCAAGACAAAATTCATAAAAGCAACAAAGTGTTTCCACACCTCACAAGTTACAGACAACAGACATGGAAAGCGGCAACACACAGCTAAGGACCATGTTCACAAATCTGATTTTCCTTTAGCCATGTCTTCAAGCATTTTGTGAAAGTGTGATATGTGGTGCAGTTATGTGTGTCTGATGGCAGTGTATTCCAGACATGGGAAGCTCTCACAGAAAAAGCGGATTTACTAAAGGTGCTTTTCCTTAGGGGAACTACACAGTCACCTCTCATGGCAGACCTTGTGGATCTGCTGCCATATGTTTGGGTTTTCTGTTTAACAAAAATACTGAGTGGAGGGGGAGCCAAGCCATTTAGAATCTTGAATACAAGACATGCATCAGTGTATTGCACAAGATTTTCCCAACTCAGGAGCTCATGCTTTCTGAGGATGTGACAGTGATGATGGCTATTGGGCTTCCTATCAAGCACTTTGAGAGCCTGTTTGTAGACAGACTGAATAGGTCTTACTGTTGTACAGCAAGCTTGGGCCCAACTAGTCAAGCAGTATGTTAAGTGGGGGAGTATCATAGATTTGAAGTACAGTTTTGCTACCTCTGTAGTCAAACAATTTCGTATAAATCGGAAATTAGCTAGGTTGAATTTGGTTATTTGAATTACCTTTTTCACATGCTTTTTAAAAGAGAGGTTGGAATCAAGTATGATGCCAAGGTACTTAAAATCAGATACCACCTGGAGCTTCTCCCCTGACACATAGACATCTGGCTCAGTAGCATCTGTTGCCCTCTTTGTGAAGAACATGCAAACAGTTTTTTTCACATTGAGATGCAAACACGAGTCACTGAGCCACTTTGTAACCTGGACCATTACAGTAGTGAGTTCTTGTGCAGCTTGTTGTTTGCTCTTTGCATGCACATATATCTGGTGCCAAAGTTTGACTGTAGGGTGTCAGCAAGTATAATTAAGTTACACTATTCATCTATGGTAAAGATGTCGCTCTTTTCATCCGTGTCTGGTGTTAGCTATTTACTGGTTAGCTAGGTCTTAAGCCAGCATGGAACAAAAGGGGGAGAAGGGTGGTTCAAAACTCTGATGCAGTTGTCATGTCAGTACTGCTGTGAACCTCATCACAAGAGACATGCCAAACGGACGATGTATGGAAAATTGATGTCATTGATGCAGTTGCAATGTTGTTTGAGTTGCTTTGTGTAACACCACATTTGTTTGAGATGATTTCACTGCTCACTGCCTCCAAGTTTCTTGACATAGGCTTTTAAAGAGCTGCCAGTCAAGGCACGCTCATGAATAGAAGTTCCCCGCCCACTCAGCCTGTCTGTTCAAACTTCCTGGTAGTTAGATTTGAGAGAAAATAACTTATTCTAAAATGTTTAGCATTTCTATCCAAAACAAATATTCATGAGTGATATTTTAGTCAATCAAAAGGCTATTTTACATTGAAATCAGAATGACTGTTCGGGACCTTCAACACTCAATACGTAATTGTATAATTTTTTTAACACTGGAAAATGTGCTATGTATCTGCATGCAGTAATGCAGGAACATATGGACAGGAGGCAATGTCACATATCCGTTTACATCTATGTAAATGTTATGACCCCAATTTGTTTTAATGCATCATAATACCATAATACCAGTAGTCCAAATAAGTCTAGCTCATCTCCGAGACGTCTTCCCAGACCAGCACCTCCCACGTATCTTGGTGGGCCTCTCTCTCCTGACAGACTGATCAGTACTGGAACATCAGTGCCAGTCTGTTAGGGTTGTCTGTCAGACATTCCTCCTCAGCCAGTTCCCTGTTATCTGCTGTGAACACATGTCCACCAGCACTATTACACACTGACTGATAATGGAGGAGAGGACTGAGGACCTCCTCTCTCTCTCTTATGGACAAATAAACACAGGGGTGGAGTTTCAATGAGAGGGGCCCACAGTAACATTTGTCATATCATTGAAAAAAATAAGCAGAATACAATTATATTATTTTTGTTGTTGATTACTATATTAAGTTTAGAAAATAGGTATGTTGGCATTGATTTATATGTATATTACCACCCATATCATTGAGGGTGTTCGATCAATCTTGATTTGGAACCAGGCTGCCTCCTGGCGTGAGCCGCGTCTGACGGTGAAGTCGGCTTAAAACAAAAGTGATGTTAAGCATGTGTTGTAATTAGTAGGATTCTGTGTTTTTGTATCTGCCTTCCCAATGAAAACTAGTTCTAACAATTCTAACATTTATTTTATGGAAAAGATGTATGTTTCTGGATGATGATTCATGCTGCCTTGATGAAATGACAGAACTGCGCAGATTAATGTTTGGGTTAAAAGGGTGCTCCTCCCTTTCGCCCGATGTCATGACTGGTCTTTTCCCGGTTAAACCTAGGCCAGCGTAAAATAACTCCCTCACTGGCACATTTGTCCATTGCCACGGATTCGCATAAAGCATTTTAGGCAGTGGTGGAAAAAGTACTTACTGGGTACTCTTGGCAGGTACTCTTTAATGAACTTGCCAGTTGAGGACTTGTGAGTTGTCTGTTTCTCAAACTAGACACTCTAATGTGCTTGTCCTCTTGCTCAGTTGTGCACCAGGGCCTCCCACTCCTCTTTCTATTCTGGTTAGAGCCAGTTTGCGCTGTTCTGTGAAGGGAGTAGTACACAGCGTTGTACAAGATCTTCAGTTTCTCGCATGGAAGACTTAATTTCTCAGAACAAGAATAGACTGACGAGTTTCAGAAAAAAGTTATTTGTTTCTGGCCATTTTAAGCCTGTAATCCAACCCACAAATGCTGATGCTATAAGGGCACAAGACGAGACCCAGATGCAGACATGGGAGGCAGATGGTTTGAGTCTTTGATATTTATTAATAATCCGAAAGGGGTAGGCAAGAGAATAGTCATGGACAGGCAAAAGGTCAAAACCAGTTCAGAGTTCAGGAGGTACAGTGTGGAAGGCAGGCTCAAGGTCACGGCAGGCAGAATGGTCAGGCAGGTACAGAGTCCAGAAAACAGGCAAGGGTCAAAACCGGGAAGACTAGCAAAAGAGCGCATAACAGGACTGCGCACAGGAAAAACACACTAGTTGACTTGGAACATACAAGACACACTGGCACAGACAGACAACAAACACAGGTTTAAATACCCAGGGGATAATGGGGAAGATGGACACCTGGAGGGGGTGGAGACAAGCACAAGGACATGTGAAACAGATCAGGGTGTGACAGATGCTCCTGATACTCAACTAGTCTAAAGGCCAGTTTTGTTGCTTCTTTAAATCAGGACAAAAGTTCAGCTGTGCTAACATAATTGCAAAAGGGTTTTCTAATGATCAATTAGCCTTTTAAAATGATAAACTTGGATTAGCTAACACAACATGATATTGGAACCCAGGGGTGATGCTTGCTGATAATGGGCCTCTGTACTCCTACGTAGATATTCCATAAAGAAATCTGCCATTTCCAGCTACAATAGTCATTTTCAACATTAACAAAGTCTACTGTATTTCTGATCAACTTGATGTTATTTTAATGGACAAAAAAAAATTGCTTTTCTTTAAAAAACAAGGACATTTCTAAGTGATCCCAAACTTGTGAACGGTAGTGTAAGTAAAAGTAAAGATAGCTTAATAGAAAATGACTCAAGTGATGTTCACCCAGTAAAATACTACCTAAGTAAAAGTCTAAAAGTATTTGGTTTTAAATATACTAAAGTATCAAAAGTAAATGTAATTACTAAAATATACTTAAGTATCAAACTCCTTATATTAAGAACCATACGGCACCATTTTCTTGTTTTTTTATTTCTTGAATGCCAGGGGCACTTTCTAACCCGTAGACATAATTTACAAATTAAGCGTTTGTGTTTAGTGAGTCTGCCAGATCAGAGGCAATAGGGGTGACCAGGGATGTTCTCTTACGAAGTGCGTGAATTGGACCATTTTCCTGTCCTGCTAAGCATTCAAAATGTTGGTTGTCAGGGAAAATGTATGGAGTAAAAACTACATTATTTTCTTTAGGAATGTAGTGAAGCAAAAGTAAAAGTTGTCAAAGATGAATAGTAAAGTAAAGTACAGATTGTCCCAAAAAATAATAATAAAAAAAAATTGTACTTTAAAGTATTTTTCCTTAAATACTTTACACCACTGACTTTAGGATCCGACCAATCTGTGACCATCCAGGCGTTAGCGTCAGATCTAGCTAGCTAAAAAACCAGAGCTGTGGCTAAAATGGAACGTTGGTATAAATCTGGGACTCAAAAAGAAAGAATACGGATGAACAGCATAAAAAGAGAGTTTCAGGCATTGCATTGTAACTGCCGGTACAACGTTTTCATTGTTTTGCTTGTTTTTTTGTTTGGGGGGATTAAAGGTACAATATCCTTTTCAATTAATCTATTCAGTTTACATAAAATGTTGCCGTGGGCTGCCATTCAAAAGAAAAAGAAAAGTAAGAAATACATTTTAAGTAATAATAAATTCAGTATAAAAGGAACAAATAAAAAAAATAAAATGGGGCCTCCACCCCCAACCAACCAAGTATCCCACCCCTTCAAGGAACTGGGGTTCCTTGTCAGTCACCCCCCAGACCCCCCACCCCTCCTCCCAGCGACCAGAGATAACCTTCCCCATAACACACAAGGAAAATAGGTATATATTTACAGTACCAGTCAAAAGTTTGGAAACACCTACTCATTCAAGGGTTTTTCTTTATTTGTACTATTTTCGACATAGTGAAGACATCAAAACTATGTAATAACACATATGGAATCATGTAGTAACCAAAAAAGTGTATTTTATATTCGAGATTCTTCAAAGTAGCCACCCTTTCCCTTGATGACAGCTTTGCATTCTCTCAACCAATTTCATAAGGTGGAATGCTGGAATGCTTTTCAAACAGTTTTGAAGGAGTTCTCAAATATGCTGAGCACTTGTTGGCTGCTTTTCCTGCACTCTGTGGTCCAACTCATCCCAAACCATTTCAATTGGGTTGAGGTCGGGTGAATGTGGAAGCCAGGTCATCTGAAGCAGCACTTCATCACTCTCCTTCTTGATCAAATAGCCATTACAGAGCCTGGAGGTGTGTTGGGTCATTGTCCTGTTGAAAAACAAATGATAATCCCACTAAGCGCAAACCAGATGGAATGGCGTGTCGCTGCAGAATGCTGAGGTAGCCATGCTGGATAAGTGTGCCTTGAATTCTAAATAAATCGCCGACATTGTCACCAGCAAAGCAACCCCACATCATCACACCTCCTCCTCCATGCTTCACAGTGGGAACCACACATGCGGAGATCCTCCGTTCACCTACTCTGCCTCTAACAAAGACACTAAGATACGCGATTGGAACCAAAAATCTGAAATTGGACTAATCAGACCAAAGGACAGATTTCCACCAGTCTAATGTCTATTGCTCGTGTCTCTTGGCCCAAGCAAGTCTTTTTATTGGTGTCCTTTAGTAGTGGTTTCTTTGCATCAATTCGACCATGAAGGCCTGATTCACGCAGTCTCCTCTGAACAGTTCATGTTGAGATGTGTCTGTTACTTGAACTCTGTGAAGCATTTGGGCTGGAAACTCTAATGAACTTATCCTCTGCCTCAGAGGTAACTCTGGGTCTTCCTTTCCTGTGGCGGTCCTCACGAGAGGCAGTTTCATCATAGCGCTTAATATTTTATGCGAGTTCTTGAAATTTTCCGCATTGACTGACCTTCATGTCTTAAAGTAATGATGGACTGTCGTTTCTCTTTGCTTATTTGAGCTTGTTCTTGCCATAATATGGACTTGGTATTTTACCAAATAGGACTATCTGTAGGACTTTCTGGGGCGGCAGGTTAGAGCGTTGGGCAAGGAACCGGAAGGTTGCTAGATCGAATCCCCAAGCAGACAAGGTAAAAATCTGTCATTCTGCCCCTGAACAAGGCAGTTAACGCACTGTTCCTAGGCCATCATTGTAAATAAGAATTTGTTCTTAACTGACTTGCCTGGTTACATTTTTACATTGGGTAAAAGTAGAGACTCAGAGCTACAAAATGGTATATCATACACTGCATTTTTAGGAACAAAGGGAACGTAATCCTGCTTTGAAAGTTGATAAAATTGTAAACCGGAAGGTTTACAAAAGTGAGAAAATGGCCTTTGAATGTTTTGCTATCTACTGGAAAGCACTACTTTGTCTACACCTATTCAGCATTGTTTACACCCTCTTAAGCCAGTCCCACCCATCTCTTTAAGGATTCACATGTGAGGTCATGTGCTAAACAGTGAGTAGTGTAGTAAAGATTAAGACTAAAAGTGGTAAAAGTAGGAGCCTATAATAAGAAAAAATTCCAGGTAAACAGTGTCCACATAATATTTTTTTTAAAGACATTACAACCTTGCACAACATCAATTCACCTCCCAAGTTTAGATAAGAAGAAGAATCTCATACAATGCAATGAAAATGATATTCACCTGAAGTGCTGGTACTGAATGAACTGTGGCAGCAGCCTGAAGTACGGAGTCAGGTGTTGTTGCCAGCCATATCGTTCCACCAGCACTGTACAATACAATCCTCCAGTCCAACCAGCTGTGGGATGTTGACCCCTGTCACAGTGCTGTCATTCAAAACAGCAATCTCAGACAAAGTGTTCACTTTGGTCTTTCTGAAGCACTAGTCGGGGCAAACTTGGTGTGGCCTGTGATCAGGAACTGAAGGTCCAGACTGTGGTAGAGCTTGTGCATGGTCCGCCAGGTGCGATACCAGAGCACAAACTTGTCCTTGTTTTGCCCACTGCAGTTGCGAGGAGTCAATAACTAGATGGGACCTGGCTGCATATGGTCAGAAGGATAGTGCACTTGCAAACAACAAAAGAACATTAAGATAAGTTCATGAAATGAAAATGTCACGTAAAACACAATCATTTTTTAATGCATCATTGTCAGGTAAGTTTCACTTACCTACAAATGTGCAAAGCAGCAACACTGCATACAGAAACATAATTTTGGAAACTGGAAGTTAAAATGATAATGCACAGCCTGATTACACGTACCTCTGGAAAATACAGAAATAATGTGAGATCAATAAAAGTAGTGCCAATTATGTTGGAGGTCAATTAAATAATCAAAACGTGTTGTTTATGCTTCAAATACCAAGTGTCGTCATCGATTACTTGTAGAGACGCCACACTGCTGCTTTTATCACATGGGATGGCAGCAGCTTTCCAACAAAGTGTTTGTGTCCTGGGTGGTGTCCTGGTAATACTATTGCATTATCCTCTTCGTAGTTGTTGATATAGTTTACCACTCGCTGCAAGTCCTCATGCTTCATGTAACCTGTGCTTGCTAGGGCTAGCTCTCTTTTTGATGGGAGGCATTAGACCATTCTTCTTGTATGACTGGTGGAGGAGAGGCAGGCGTGTTCTACTGATGCTGAAAGACAAATTCCAGATATAAATATTTTGGCATTATTATACAATAGATAGCCGTTATCACCGTCAGACACACCTGGCTAACTTGACGGGTCATGTAATCATCTGGCGAAGTGGGGTCATTTGTTTAGACATGCTAGCTAAACAATGAACCATAATCCCAATCCATAGAGTACTGGCATTACAAATTGATTGTCATAGCTAGCTAAAGTGAAAACTTCTTCAGGATCAGTGGGTCCCCTGCCGGACGGTTGAGCTAATATAGGCTAGTTTTATTTCACCTTTATTTAACTAGGTAGGCCAATTGAGAACAAGTTCTCATTTGCAACTGCGACCTGGCCAGGATAAAGCAAAGCAGTTCGACACATACAACAACACAGAGTTACACATGGAATAAACAAACATACATTTCAATAATACAGTAGAAAAAAGTCTATATACAGTATGTGCAAATGTAGGATAAGGAAGGTAAGGCAATAAATAGGCCATGGTTGTGAAGTAATTACAATATAGCAATTAAACACTGGAATGGTAGATGTGCAGAAGATGAATGTGCAAGTAGAGATACTGGGGTGCAAAGGAGCAAGATAAATAAATAAATAAATACAGTATGGGGATGAGGTAGTTGGGTGGGCTATTTACAGATGGGCTATGTACAGGTGCAGTGATCTGTGAGCTGCTCTGATAGCTGCTGCTTAAAGCTAGTGAGGGAGATATGAGTTTCCAGATTCAGTGATTTTTGCAGTTCGTTCCAATCATTGGCAGCAGAGAACTGGAAGGAAAGGTGGCCAAAGGAAGAATTGGTTTTGGGAGTGACCAGTGAGATACACCTGCTGGAGGGTGTGCTATGGGTGGGTGCTGCTATGGTAACCAGTGAGCTAAGGCGAGGCTTTACCTAGCAGAGACTTGTAGATGACTTGGAGCCAGTGGGTTTGGCGACGAGTATGAAGCGAGGGCCAGCCAACGAGAGCGTACAGGTCGCAGTGGTGGGTAATATATGGGGCTTTGGTGACAAAACGGATGGCACTGTGATAGACTGCATCCAATTTGTTGAGTAGTGTTGGAGGCTATTTTGTAAATGACATCGCCGAAGTCGAGGATCGGTAGGATGGTCAGTTTTACTAGGGTATGTTTGACAGCATGAGTGAAGGATGCTTTGTTGCGAAATAGGAAGCCGATTCTAGATTTCATTTTGGATTGGAGATGCTTAATGTGAGTCTGGAAGGAGAGTTTACAGTCTAACCAAACACCTAGGTATTTGTAGTTGTCACATATTCTAAGTCAGAACCGTCCAGAGTAGTGATGCTGGACGGGCAGGCAGGTGCGGGCAGTGATCGATTGAAGAGCATGCATTTAGTTTTACTTGTATGTAAGAGCAGTTGGAGGCCACGGAAGGAGAGTTGTATGGCATTGAAGCTCGTCTGGAGGTTAGTTAACACAGTGTCCAAAGAAGGGCCAGAGGTATACAGCATGGTGTCGTCTGCGTAGAGGTGGATCAGAGAATCACCAGCAGCATGAGCGACATCATTGATGTATACAGAGAAGAGAGTCGGCCCGAGAATTGAACCCTGTGGCACCCCCATAGAGACTGCCAGAGGTCCAGACAACAGGCCCTCCGATTTGACACACTGAACTCTATCAGAGAAGTAGTTGGTGAACCAGGCGAGGCAATCATTTGAGAAACCAAGGCTGTTGAGTCTGCCGATAAGAATGTGGTGATTGACAGAGTCAAAAGCCTTGGCCAGGTCGATGAATATGGCTGCACAGTAATGTCTCTTATCGATGGCGGTTATGATATCGTTTAGGACCTTGAGCGTGGCCGAGGTGCACCCATGACCAGCTCCGAAACCAGATTGCATAGCGGAGAAGGTACGGTGCGATTCGAAATGGTCGGTAAACTGTGTGTTAACTTGGCTTTCGAAGACCTTAGAAAGGCATGGTAGGATAGATATAGGTCTGTAGCAGTTTGGGTCTAGAGTGTCTCCACCTGTGAAGAGGGGGTGGACCGCAGTAGCTTTCCAATCTTTGTGAATCTCAGACGATACGAAAGAGAGGTTGAACAGGCTAGTAATAGGGGTTGCAACAATTTCGGCAGATCATTTTAGAATGAGAGGGTCCAGATTGTCTAGCCCGGCTGATTTGTAGGGGTCCAGATTTTGCAGCTCTTTCAGAACATCAGCTATCTGGATTTGGGTGAAGGAGAAATGGGGGAGGCTTGGGCGAGTTGCTGTGGGGGGTGGAGGGCTGTTGATCGGGGTAGGGGTAGCCAGGTGGAAAGCATGGCCAGCCGTAGAAAAATGCTTATTGAAATTCTCAATTATAGTGGATTTATTGGTGGTGACAGTGTTTCCTAGCCTCAGTGCAGTGGGCAGCTGGGAGGAGATGCTCTTATTCTCCATGGACTTTACAGTGTCCCAGCACTTTTTTGAGTTTGTGCTAGAGGATGCAAATTTCTGCTTGAAAAAGCTAGCCTTAGCTTTCCTAACTGCCTGTATATATTGGTTTCTAACTTCCCTGAAAAGTTGCATATTGGTGGCTATTCGATGCTAATGCAGAATGCCACAGGATGTTTTTGTGTTGGTTAAGGGCAGTCAGGTCTGGAGAGAACCAAGGGCTATATCTGGTCCTGGTTTTAATTTTTTGGAATGGGGCATGCTTATTTAAGATGGTGAGGAAGGCACTTATAAAGAATAACCAGGCATCCTGTACTGACGGGATGAGGTAAATATCCTTCCAGGATACCCGGGCCAGGTCTATTAGAACGGCCTGCTCGCTGAAGTGTTTTAGGGAGCATTTGACAGTGATGAGGGGTGGTCGTTTGACCGCAGACCCATTATGGATGCAGGCAATGAGGCAGTGATTGCTGAGATCCTGGTTGAAAACAGCAGAGGTGTATTTCGAGGGCAAGTTGGTTAGGATGACATCTATGAGGGTGCCCGTGTTTACGGATTTGGGGTTGTACCTGGTGGGTTCATTGATCATTTGTGTGAGATTGAGGGCATCAAGCTTAGATTGTAGGATGGCTGGGGAGTTAAGCATGTCCCAGTTTAGGTCACCTAGCAGCACGAGCTCTGAAGATAGATGGTGGGCAATCAATTCACATATGGTGTCCAGGGCACAGCTGGGGGCAGAGGGTGGTCTATAGCAAGGTGGATTTTTAAAGGTAGAAGCTTGAATTGTTTTGGTACAGACCTGGATAGTAAGACAGAACTCTGCAGGCTATCTCTGCAGTAGATTGCAACACCGCCCCCTTTGGCAGTTCTATCTTGTCGGAAAATGTTATAGTTAGAGATGGAAATTTCAGGGTTTTTGGTGGTCTTTCGAAGCCAGGATTCAGACACGGATAGGACATCCGGGTTGGCAGAGTGTGCTAAAACAGTGAATAAAACAAATTTAGGGAGGAGGCTTCTAATGTTAACTTCTTATGGCTGGGTGGCAGTATTGAGTAGCTTGGATGAAAAGGTGCCCAGAGTAAACTGCCTGCTACTCAGGCTCAGAGGCTAAGATATGCATATTATTAGTTGATTTGGATTGAAAACACTCTGAAGTTTCTAAAACTGTTTGAAGGATGTCTGTGAGTATAACAGAACTCATATGGCAGGCAAAAACCTGAGAAAAAACCCAACCAGGAAGTAGGAAATCTGAGGTTTGTAGGTTTGCCTATCCAATATACAGTGGGATATTGGTCATGTTGCACTTCCTAAGGCTTCCACTAGATGTCAACAGTCTTTAAAACCTTGTTTGATGCCTCTACTGTGAAGAATGAGGGAAGGAGAGCTCTTTGAGTCAGGTGTCTGGCACGAGCTGAACATGCGCGGTCACGTGAGAGTGACCTGCTTTCAATCGCATTTCTGAAGACATAGGAATTCTCCGGTTGAAACATTATTGAAGATTTATGTTAAAAACATCCTAAAGATTGATTCTATACATCCTTTGACATGTTTCTACAAACTGTAATGGAATTCTTTGACTTTTTGTCTGAACTGCGCGTCATGAATGTGGATTACTGGACTCAACGTGCGAACAAAATGAAGGTATTTGGACATAAATGATGGACTATATTGAACAAAACAAACATTTATTGTGGAACTGGGATTCCTGGGAGTGCATTCTGATGAAGATCATCAAAGGTAAGTGAATATTTAGAATACTATTTCTGACTTCTGTTGACTCTAAAAAATGGCGGATATCTTTATGGCTTATTTGGGCTGATTATAGCATGGTGTGCTTTTTCCGTAAAGTTTTTTTTTAAATCTGACACAGCAGTTGCATTAAGGAGAAGTTTATCTAAAGTTCCATGTTTAATACTTGTATTCGAACAAAACATACATGTATTGTGTAACATGAAGTCCTATGAGTGTCATCTGATGAAGATCATCAAAGGTTAGTGATTAATTCTATCTCTATTGCTGCTTTTTGTGACTCCTCTCTTTGGCTGGAAAAATGCCTGTGTTTTTCTGTGAATAGGTGCTGACCTAACATAGTCGTTTGTGGTGCTTTTGCCGAAAAGCCTATTTGAAATCGGACACTGTGGTGGGATTAACAAGAAGTGTATCTTTGAAATGTTGTAAAATACTTGTATGTCTGAGGAATTTTAATTATGAGATTTCTGTTGTTTTGAATTTGGCGCGCTGCACTTTCACTGGCTGTTGTCATATCGAGCCCGTTAACGGGATTTCAGCCATAAGAAGTTTTAACATGCATGAAACCAAGGCTTTTACGGTTACAGAAGTCAACAAATGAGAGCACCTGGGGAGTAGGAGTGGAGCTAGGCACTGCAAGGCCTCTACTTCACCAGAGGAACAGAGGAGGAGTAGGATAAGGGTATTGCTAAAGGATATCAGAACTGGTCGTCTAGTATGTTCGGAACAGATAGTAAAAGGAACAGGTTTATGGGCATGGAAAAAATAGATTACAGGCATAATGTACAGACAAAGGTATGGTAGGATGTGAGTACATTGGAGGTAAACCTAGGCATTGAGTAATGATGAGAGAGATATTGTCTCTAGAGACGTTTAAACCAGGTTATGTCACCGCATATGTGGGAGGTGGACCTAAATGGTTGGTTAAGGCATATTGAGCTGGGCTAGAGGCTCTACAGTGAAATAGGACAATAATCATTAACTTCAGGACAGTAATGGACAAGGCATATTGATATTAGGGAAAGGCATGCGTAGCCGGGTTATCATACGGGTCCAGTGAGTGGTTGGGCTGGCTGGAGACACAGCGATTCAGACAGCTAGCAGGCCGGGGCTAGCAAGCTATCAGAAGGGCTTTAGAGGGACGTCTCGACGGAGGAACGTCTGTTTTAGCCTGACGTCGATAGACCAGTTGTGAAGGATTAGTAGGTTTCCGAGTAGCAGAGGGGTCCAAGTCCAATTGGCAAAATAGGTATAGTGGCCCAAGAAATTGGCCGATTGATCTATACAGCTAACAGTCCAATATGCTCTAGACAGCTAGCGGGCCGCGGCTAGCAGGCTAGCAGATGGGCATTCAGGGGACGTCGCAATGTAGGGGCCAGTTGAGTACCCCCTCGAGCAGATTACATCCTAGTCCAGTCGTGAAGGATCGGCGGGGTTCCGTGCCCCGTACCGGCAGTAGAAGGGGTCCAGGTATTGTAGCCCAGGAGTGGCTGACGGGCCTCTTCAGCTAGCCGGGAGAATGGGCCTAGCATGGGCTAGCTCCAGACTAATTGGTGCTTGCTTCTGGACAGACGTCAGCCAGGAGTAGTCACTCGGATAGCAGCTAGCTAGCTGCGATGATCCAGGTGAAAAGGTTCAGAGCTTGCAGTAGGAATCCGGGGATATGGAGAGAAAATAGGTCCGGTATGCTCTGGTTTACAAACTCGCAAGAGCTTTCAGAGCTAAAGGTTAGCTGATGACCGCTAGCAGTGGTTAGTTGACTAGTAGCTAGTGAGCTAGCATCTGTTGGGGGATTCCAGTTCCGAGGTAAATAAAAATACGTTAGAAAAAACAGATCCACACCACATTGGGTGAGGCGGGATCCAGGAGAGTATTTTGAAGTTGAGGTTTAGAAAAATATAAAAAAGATATGCGAAGAAAAATATATAAAAAGATATATACATGGGACACGACAGACGAAGGACAAAGACGTCTGACTGCTACGCCATCTTGGACATCTTGGATCATGCTAATGCGATTAGCATGAAGTTGTAAGTAACAAGAACATTTCCCAAGACATAGACATCTTATAATGGCAGAAAGCTTAAATTATTTTAAATCTAACTGCACTGTCCAATTTACTGTAACTATTACAGTGAAAGAATACCATGCTATTGTTTGAGGAGAGTGCACAGTTTTTAACGTGAAAAGTTATTAATAAACAAATTAGGCACATTTGGGCAGTCTTGATACAAAAGTTTTAACAGAAATGCAATGGTTCATTGGATCAGTCTAAGACTTTGCACATACACTGCTGCCACCTAGTGGCCAAAATCTAAATTGCACCTGGACTGGAATAATACATTATAGCCTTTCTCTTCGTTTCAAAGATGATGGTACAAAAAAACCTACAAAAAACTTTTTTTATTTCTTGGTATTATCTTTGACCAGATCTAATGTGTTATTCTCCTAAATTCCTTTCACATTTCCACAAACTTCAAAGTGTTTCCTTTCAAATGGTACCAAGAAAATGCATATCCTTGCTTCAATGTAAATAGTCCGGTGGCCATTTGATTAATTGTTCAGCAGTCTTATGGCTTGGGGCTAGAAGCTATTAAGGAACCTTTTGGTCCTAGACTTGGCGCTCCGGTACCATTGCCGTGCGGTAGCAGAGAAAACAGTCTATGACTTGGGCGACTGCAGTCTCGGGCAACTTTTTGGGCTTTCCTCTGACACCGCCTATTATATAGGTCCTGTAATGCAGGAAGCTTGGCCCCAGTGATGTACTGGGTCGTACGCACTACCCTCTGTAGCGCCTTACGGTCAGATGCCGAGCAGTTGCCATACCAGGCGGTGATGAAACCGCATAGGATGCTCTCAATGGTGCAGCTGTAGAACTTTTTGAGGATCTGGGGACCCCTGCCAAATCTTTTCAGTCTCCTCAGGGGGAAAGGTGTTACATGTTGTTGCATGTTATCTGTGTGAGCAGGTACCAATTTCTGCAGCCTAATACAAGCTTGTGTTCATCATGGTAGATAAAACCTGGCTGTGACCCGATTCTCCGAGGGTTTATCAAGGGGATTTGGAAAATGCATAAAATACATTTCCATTTCACAGCTCACACTCGTACAGGTTACCCACTTCTACATGCATTGAAAAGGGAGAAATATAAGTACCCCCATTTGACCTTAAATCATTGGTAAATTATTTTAAAAAGCTATATTCTCTGTACATGTTTGACTTGGGAAATAAGTTACTGATTGCCCATACTGAGGAAGATTTTACATATGCACAGACGCATGCACGCACAGGTCATGCCTCCTGAAGTGTTGCTGCATTTGCTTTAGACCTTGAACACAATTCTATTTGACTTCATTTTCAAGGTACACTGTCTTCATGTGTCCACTTTTTTCTTGCCTGTTAAGTTTTTAAATGGATATGAATTATATTTCACTTTTGAACATGATGCTAATTAAAATCATTTCCCCCATGAATCACAACACCCATATTCTTCATGCTGACATCAAAAACAATTTAAAACATACCCTTCTGAAGTGTGGCCTGCACATGCAATGGTATAAACCCCCCCCCCCCCCCCCTCCCCTCCCCCACATCCTCCCTCTCCCCACATCTAGGAGGATAGTGGGGTGTTGAAGAAGCTCTGAGAAACTACTGCTTGGCTTCTGGCATAATAGTTATGCAAGAAAACACGTCTAATTCTCTGATCTTTCACACCACACATTCTCTGATCTTCCCTCTATCTTTTTTTTTGCACTGCATTCCTCTTGTAAAATATTTCAATGCTTTCATTTATTATGAAATCAGACTACTGTTACTGTAATTGGTAGAAAAAAAGATTGTCTGCATTTATCCATTTACAGTTTAGGTACATTCATGTAGTAATTGATTTGTTTGTTACTGTATAAGGGTTGGGGTCAAATCCACAAGTTAAATTCAAATTAAATTCCCTCTTCCTGCAAATTCCATAAATATGATAAACAATTCCAGCAGTGTTGGGTTAAATTCCACAAATTCTATTCCAATTCCATCAATTCAATTCAAAATTCCATAGCAGATAATCAATTCAGAGTCATTTAATCTCAAATCAAATTCTAATTTTAAGTCAATTCAAAACTAAATTCCCAGTTCAATATTCTTCCACAACAATTCACTAAATTAAATTAATTTCAAATTCTAAGTCAATTTAAAAAATACAATTCATGGAACCATGAAAAACAGCCCCAGAACATTATTTCTCCTCCACCAAACTTTACAGTTGGCACTATGCATTTGGTCAGGAAGCGTTCTCCCGGCATCCGCCAAACCCAGATTCGTCCATCGGACTGCCAGATTGTGAAGATTGATTCATCACTCCAGAGAACGCGTTTCCACTGCTTGGCATTGCACATGGTGATCTTAGGCTTGTGTGCGGCTGCTCGGCCATGGAAACCCATTTTATGAAGCTCCCGACGAACAGTTCTTGTGCTGACGTTGCTTCCAGAGGGAGTTTGGAGCTCGATAGTGAGAGTTGCAACCTAGGAGAGATTATTTTATGAGCTACGCACTTCACCACTCGGCAGTCCCGTTCTATGAGCTTGTGTGGCCTACCACTTCGCGGCTGTTGCTCCTAGACATTTCCAATTATATCAGCACTTACAGTTAACCAGGGCATCCTTTAAAATTCAAAATTTAAATTCCAATTCCATTTTAATGATGAGTTTCTTTTTCAATTCCAATTCAGTTCATATTCAGACAGAGTAAATTCCAATTCCAATTCCATTCCAAGGAGGGTTCTTGTTAAATTCCAATTCAGACCCTCTAAATTTCAATTCCCGGGATGATTTCATTTTACAATTTCAATTCTAATTCAGACATCTAAATTACAATTAAATATGTTCAAGATTGCTGCAATTCAAATTCAATTCCAAGTAAATTCTCCACTTCCTGCTTGAATTCCAGAATTTAATTTGGAATTCAAATTTAGAATTGACCCTGCTAGTTATAGCTAGTTCTTAAGTCATTATTCCCCATATTGGCTCATATAACAATATGATGCGTTAGCAGGCTCTGATATGCGGTAAAGAGGGATCCTACTGTACTTACAGTATCCTAAATCATAGTTCTTCCTCTCTTTAAGACCACAGATTTCGCTCTTCTGTTTCTTATTCCCCGCTCCAAAGATCCTCAGGGACCCAGTGAGAAACCCAGTGCCATGGAGGGTTCTGCTTTTTTAAGTGTGCTGATATCAGCTGGTGCAACTGATCTGACAGCAACTTGTGATCAGACAGGATTCAAAGTCCCCCCTATCTCCCTTCCTCCCTCTCTTCCATCATATTTTTTCCCTGCCTTCTCGATCTTTGTTCTGAAGTTTCTGCCCACCATCCTCTTTTTTTCTTAAATTGCCTCTCCTCTCTTCTTTACTCCTCTCCATCTTTTTATTATACATTTTTCTATTTCAGCAGATCAACTTTTCATGATGTCCTCTTCAGAAGTTCAACCCAGTAACTCTTTCCTCTTAGGCAATTCAGTATTTATGTGTGAGCCAGTCAGTGAGGTAGCCAACCCACCCTGTACTCTCGCTCTGAAGTTTCTCTTCATATTAATTTCAAATGCTTTAGATATAGGACACGAGAGGGGAACATTTTGTCAAGTTTCTGGTTTAGTGCAAGCAGTCACTGTCGGTGGCATCTCATCAAAGGTAGAAAAACTTTGGATAATGTTTTGATGAATCAAGAATTAACCAATGTTCCTGAGACCCTACGCTTCCTGCTTTCACTGTCAAATCTTTTTGAAAATTGGCCCTTGACTTAAAGGGATCATTTAATTGAAGAAGTCACTCTACTCTCACGTTGTTTGCCTACCATATCAGGTTATTGACCATCTTGGAACATTGAGTGCCATTCTAATGTCGTACTGCAGTCTCCTCACAAAGGTTGAGGGATTGTTTCTGCTAACGAAAGTGCACTGGCTTTTTGTTATTGAAAGGCAGTGCATCCTTCTATTAGCATTCTGAAACCGTCTTAACATTTCCAATTCACCAATAGAAAAAAGAGATTGTATTATGATAATTAGTGAAACAAAGAAGGTACATTTCCCATACAATTTTAGATAATCCTGCATTATTCTCTTTGCCAATAGAGACCGATAAACCCAAATCCATTGTATTAGGAACACATAACCTGGCTGGGTATAAAAAACCTTGGCCAAGCTGCTGAATAGTGAATACAATTAGCAATGGAACGTGGATCAGACTCCCAAGCCTAGTGAGGATTTGTCCAACCGCTAGCTGAACCTAACAGACTAATACATTTGGTAACGGTTTTGCATTGGCTATCCAATCCGCCACCAAAGATCATAGAAGGAATGGATCAAACACAAAAAAGAAGCAAAAAGTTACACTTTCCATTTCCCACTCAAGCCACAAACTTTCCAAAGCTTTCCAAAGCTTCCCAAAACATCCCAAAGGCATTGAGACTCATCAAAGTGGTAGAGAGAATGCGAGATATAAACACCAACTGTTCATTTATTTGGGCGGGTGGTGAGCAAGAGAGGCTCTGATTCTCTGTCCAACGTGGATGTGAGTTTCCCAGATGTGATGGGGTGGATGAGAGAGATATAGTAGAGAGCCTTGACTGCCCTGGCTCCTAATTAGTGTGCTCAGAGATGTGCTCTGCAATAAGGTTTGTGGGAGAGGATGGTATAGAGGGTCGGGGGGAAATCATTTACTGGAACCAGACTAAAGGGACATGGGAAAAGGCTGTAGTACTTTATAGTAACTCCATGTAACAAAGCATTTCTAATGGATTAGTAAATAGTTTATTCATCATGTATTAATCATTGCTCCATTAATAAGATGTTTAATATAGGTCTTTATATGTAACCTTTATTTAACTAGGCAAGTCAGTTAAGAACAAATTCTTATTTACAATGACGGTCTACCACGGCAAAGCTTGGCCTCATCTAAAGTGTGAGCTATTTATACTTTATAAATACTTTATACGTGTTTTGAGTGACTAGTGTAATTTTTCACAAAATATAGAAATGCTATTGGTAGACGTTCTAGCAGAGTTTCCTTCTGCGATGGAGGAGACTTCTCAAACCAGAACTCCCAATTTGTAACACGCATGGACCCAGAACATGGACCCCGACCAAATTATGAAGATTTTAGTTCTTGGTTAACCAAGATTAGACTGCTCTAAGGAGTGACTGCAATCCACACTTTGGTTTTGGTAGAAATGTTACTGCCAAGAAACACTTATGTTAGCATTTTAGGACTAAAAACATTATTTTACTCAGCATAGAGTGTGTCTGAAATTACACATCACAATATTAAAACAGTGTGACTGTTTTGGAATGAAATGTTCTATATATTTTTCTTAAACATCCTCTGTATTGTGTGCTTATTGTTTAACCATTGATATATTCTAGGGACCATTTTGAGACCTTATGGTATAATGCTGGAATGTCTACCAATGGCATGTCCATATTTTTGTGAGAAATTACACTGGTCACTCAAAATAAGGATTTATAAAGTTGAATAAATAGCACATTTTAGATGAGGCCAATTAACTAATGATTAGTAAATGTTTTATAAGGACCAATATTAAACTTCCAATTAATTAAATAATTAATCATTATTAAATACGTTAAAAGTTGTTGATCAATGTGTGAATAACTAGCTTACTAACATTTACAAATGTGGGAATAATTATTAATAAATGATGAATAAACTATTTACTGATCCATTATAAATGCTTTATTACATGGAGTTATCATAAAGTGTGAATGAAAAGGCATGTTCGCACTTTCATACTATTTGTTGAAGTTTACAAGGTAGACTAGCCAAAAGACATGTACTGAAAATTAATGCCTTTTGCATTGTACATGTGGATTTTTTTTCCCTTTAGGGTATTATCATATATATATAGTGCTTCTCAGTATCCACTACATACTGTACTGCAAAGCAATGGTACACTGTTAGAAAAAAAGGGTTCCAAAAGGGTTCTTTGGGGAGGGATAGGGTTCTATCAAGAACTGTTTTGATCAGAAGAACCCTATTTGGAATATAAGGATTCTTTGTAAGGCAACGGGTTCTACCTAGAACTGTCACACCCTGATGTGTTTTACCTGTCTTTGTGCTTGTCTCCAACCCTCTCCAGGTGTCGCCCATCTTCCCCATTATCCCCAGTGTATTTATACCTGTGTTCTCTGTTTGTCTGTTGCCAGTTCGTTTTGTTTCGTCAAGCATACCAGCATTTTCCCCTTGCGCCTGTCTTTCTCAAGTTCCTGTTTTCTAGCTTTCTCGGTTATTGACCATTCTGCCCGCCCTGACTATGAGCCTGCCTGCCGTTCTGTACCTTGTCACACCACCCTGGATTACTGACCTCTGCCTACCCTGACCCTGAGCCCGGCTGCCATTCTGTACCTTTCGGGATCTGCTCTGGAGTACTGACCTCTGCCTGCCCTTGACCTGTTGTTTAACTGCCCCCCTGTTTTTGTAATAAACTTTTGTTACTTCAAAACTGTCTGCATCTGGGTCTTCTCCTGAGCCTTGATAAGGACCTTTAACATCCTAATAACCATTTTTGGAAGAAAGGGATCTTTGATGATTCTTTGGAAGGCAAGAAGGGTTCTACATAGAACCAGTGGTGTAAAGTACTTACAGTTGAAGTCAGAAGTTTACATACACCGTAGCCAAATACATTTAAACTACGTTTTTC
The DNA here is from genome assembly GCF_016432855.1 of Salvelinus namaycush. Lineage (NCBI taxonomy): Eukaryota > Metazoa > Chordata > Actinopteri > Salmoniformes > Salmonidae > Salvelinus > Salvelinus namaycush. The sequence continues at coordinate 22,845,980 of NC_052313.1, forward strand.
ACAATTGTTGACATTTAATCCTCATAATAATTCTCTGTCTTAGGTCAGTTAGGATCACCACTTTATTTTAAGAATGTGAAATGTCAGAATAATAGTAGAGATAATAATATATTTCAGCTTTTATTTCTTTCATCACATTCCCAGTGGGTCAGAAGTTTACATACACTCAATTAGTATTTGGTAGCATTGCAGTTAAATTGTTAAACATTGGTCAAACGTTTTGGGTAGCCTTCCACAAGCTTCCCACAATAAATGAATTTTGTCCCATTCCTCCTGACAGAGCTGGTGTAACTGAATCAGGTTTGTAGGCCTCCTTGCTCGCACACGCGTTTTCTATTCTGCCCACAAATGTTCTATATGATTGAAATCAGAGCTTTGTGATGACCACTCCAATACCTTGACTTTGTTGTCCTTAACCCATTTTGCCACAACTTTGGAAGTATACTTGGGGTCATTGTCCATTTGGAAGACCCATTTGCAACCAAACTTTAACTTCCTGACTGATGTCTTGAGATGTTGCTTAAATATATCCACATAATTTTCCTACCTCATGATGCCATCTATTTTGTGAAGTGCACCAGTCCCTCCTGCAGCAAAGCACCCTCACAACATGATGCTGCCACCCCCGGGATTTCATGGTTGGGATGGTGTTCTTCGGCTTGCAAGCATCCCCCTTTTTCCTCCAAACATAACGATGGTCATTATGGCCAAACAGTTATATTTTTGTTTCATCAGACCAGAGGACATTTCTCCAAAAAGAACGATCTTTGTCCCCATGTGTAGTTGCAAACCGTAGTCTGGCTTTTTTATGGCGGTTTTGGAGCAGTGGCTTCTTCCTTGCTGAGTGGCCTTTCAGGTTATGTTGATATATGACTTGTTTTACTGTGGATATACATACTTTTGTACCTGTTTCCTCCAGCATCTTCACAAGGTCCTTTGCTGCTGTCCTGGGAATGATTTGCACTTTTCGCACCATAGTACGTTCATCTCTAGGAGACAGAACGCATCTACTTCCTGAGCGGTATGACGGCTGCGTGGTCCCATGGTGTTTATACTTGCGTACTATTGTTTGTACAGATGAACATGGTACCTTCAGGCATTTGGAAATTGCTCCCAAGGATGGTCTTGGCTGATTTCTTTTGAGATTCCCATGTCAAACAAAGAGGCACTGAGTTTGAAGGTAGGCCTTGAAATACATCCACAGGTACACATCCAATTGACTCAAATGATGTCAATTAGCCTAACAGAAGCTTCTAAAGCCGTGACATCATTTTCTGGAATTTTCCAAGCTGTTTAAAGGCACAGTCAACTTAGTGTATGTAAACTTCTCACCCACTGGAATTGGGATACAGTGAATTATGAGTGAAATAATCTGTCTGTAAACAATTGTTGGAAAAATTACTTGTGTCATGCACAAAGTAGAAGTCCTAACCGACTTGCCAAAACTATCGTTTGTTAAGAAGAAATTTGTGGAGTGGTTTAAAAACGAGTTTTAACCTGCAGGGCGCCAAATTCAATCAACAGAAATCTCATAATTCAAATTTCTCAAACATACAAGTATGAGACACCATTATAAAGATAAAATTCTCGTTAATCCAATCACAGTGTCCGATTTAAAAAAAGGCTTTTCGGCGAAAGCAGAACATATCATTATGTAAGGGAAGTCCCCCCCCAATTGTACAAAATAACATGGCAACTTATTGGCACCGAGCGCAGCATATACACGATGGACAAGTACACTACTTCTGGCGGTGTTTCATCCAAAGTTGATGGCAAATGCCATATTGCAAATGAGCTGTGTAACACTCCAAAATTCCTATAGTGGGCGAGTTTGTTCTATCTAAATTTTTCATAGGCTTTATGTAACGCAAGTCAAGACCCAAGAGTAAAATTTTGAGATTTTGAAAGTTTTGGCAAAAACTTATCACCCCCTTAAAAAAGTGCTTTCTGGACCGTTTTTCGAAATTCTTTCGAGTTTTATGTCAATTACACATGTGTAAGAACTATATGAAAATACTTTTTTCAAATTTTATTAACATAATTTTTTTTGAAATTTTATTTGAACTTAAGGTATATGTTTTGTGCATTTGGAATGGGATTTCATAGGAAGTCAAAAGTCAAAAGTCAAAAATGTCAAAAATGTGGAAAAAACGTATCACCCCCTTTAAAAAAGTGCTTTCTGGACCGTTTTTTGAAATTCTTTCGAGTTTTATGTCAATTACACATGTGTAAGAACTGTATGAAAATACTTTAGTCACATTTATTATCATAATTTTTTATAAATGTTTACTTGTACTTAAGGAATATGTTTTGTGCATTTGGAATGTGATTTCATAGGAAGTCAAAAGTCAAAAATGTCAAAAATTTGGAAAAAACGTATCACCCCTTCATAGTCGAAAATAACATTTTTTTTTAAAAGGCCAAAATGAAGCATTTAAAACTGTATTGAAAATCGTGCGTGGTAACCCAAAACATGAAACAGAATATTTTTTGACTTTTTTTGAAAACCTCCATAAATCACTCAGGCCAGCACCCATTGATTTTTGCCCGTAGTATAGTGCTCCCAGAGCGGGTATGGAAGTCTGGATCCCCCCTAAAAGCATTTAAGGCTCTGTGTGTCTTTAAGCACCATACTTTTTCATTCCATCCTTGCTGTGTGTGTCTGTGTGTGTGTGTGTGAGCTTTTCTTTGACATCTGATTAGAGAAATGACTGATTTACACTTCATGAGGGTTGCCTAATCACACACTTAAAGTTTTGGAAAGATCTGACTTTTTTAACCCTTTGAAACAGCACCTATGACCCCATTTTAAGGCACTTCCGGTTGGCACAGGAAGCTATAAGTAAACACCTATCCTGATCGGGGTATGCTTTTACAGAATCCTGAGTTTTAAGTCTATACGTTAAGAACTGACTGATTTACACAGGGTTGAATGCACTATATATCACAAACTGCTGGTTGGGTAAAACACTTTTAGGGTGATTTTATCACTTCCGGTTGCTCCAGGAAGCTTAGAATCAACACAGGTAGACCTCATAGTGGCTTGATGGATTGTCATTGAAGACAGGTTCATAAGACATTCATAACCCACATAGGGTTTATTTAAAGAATGCACGTTACATTTGCATATGATTCAACAGTGAAAAACATCACATCATATTGCAAACATAACACACTGTTGAATCATATTGCAAACACACACTGTTACATTTGCAATATGATGTGTTGAATCATATTGCAAACATAACACACAGTGTTACATTTGTAATATGATGTGTTGAATCATATTGCAAACATAACACACAGTGTTACATTTGCAATATGATGTGTTGAATCATATTGCAAACATAACACACAGTGTTACATTTGTAATATGATGTGTTGAATCATATTGCAAACATAACACACAGTGTTACATTTGCAATATGATGTGTTGAATCATATTGCAAACATAACACACAGTGTTACATTTGTAATATGATGTGTTGAATCATATTGCAAACATAACACACAGTGTTACATTTGCAATATGATGTGTTGAATCATATTGCAAATGTAACGTGCATTCTTTAAATACTTTAGAAATACAAAATTGAACGTCCTGATGACCTCAGGATGGCCGGGCAGTGTTAGTGGTTCCTCTCCATCGCTCGTTGCGTGGTAATTTCATCATGTCGATTTTGGTGATGGTACCCCCCCGTTGAAACATATTGCAAATGCACAAAAGTCAACTAGCAAGTCAGTGTCCATCAGTCAATTGGATATTGTCAGACACCAAACTGATACCATCTGACACTAAACTCACTTTTTCCAACTCCTTTAGAAGCCAACTATAACATATTTCAGAGCAGGCCCAAAATTCACAGCGCCTTCCATTTAAACCATAATAAAACAAATAATACGTAGTTATGTTCTAGCTGCGGGTCCAGTTCTCACATTATGTTTAGCCCTATGTGAGGCGACCTCGAATCCCAAGTTTCGGCTCGATAGGTCATTCGGTGCCCGAGCAATACCTTAATTGGTGCTGAAAATCCACTTTTTTCATTGCCTTGCTACGGGGTCCTTGAATGAGCAATCAAACAGGCTCGTTGGGGTCTGACTCTATGGGCCGAGCCGGTTTCAATGCACCTAGTCTTGAGACTCTGGGACTTTTCTAAATGTCGTCAGTTTCGTTGAGCTGAAAATGAATTGAAAACATAGCAAATACACGAGGCTGTTTATCGGTCTGAGAACCTTCTAGAGCCACATAACTCACCATGCACAATCGACCTGAGGTCTAGAACAGGTTTGTAAAGTTTCAGAACTCTAAGTCTGACGGTTCTTTAAAAGTTGGAACAAAAGTAACTACCACAGGCACTGTCTGCCTCTTAGCCCCTCAGTGTGTCCCTCCATCATTTCTGTGTGGGTGTGTATTTTTTTTTTTAAATCTGATGGGATGAATGACTGATTTACAGTTCAGGAGGGTTGTCTATTCACATATATGAAGTTTTGGAAAGATTTGACATTTTTAACCCTTCAAAACAGCCCATTTGACACCAATTATGGCACTTCCGGTTGGCACAGGAAGCTGAAAATAAACACATATACTCACTGGAGTATGCTGTTAGAGAATCCTGAGTTTTAAGTCTATATGTTAAAATTTGACTGATTTACATAGGGCTGAACGCACTATTTCTCTCAAACTGCAGGTTGGGTATTGCAAACACTTTTAGGGTGATTTTAACCACTTCCGGTTGCTCCAGGAAGCTTAGAATCGACACAGGTAGACCTCATGGTGGCCTGATGGACTGTCATCAAAGACAGGTTCATAAGACATTCATAACCCACATAGGCTTCAGGTTGAATTTAGAGGTGCACTCAATGCATTCCAATGGGGAGACATGTCATTGTAAACTGTTTTATGTAAACACCTTCTTTTAACTGTCAAGGGTTAATGCCACAAGGTCCAGGTTAGGCTTGCACAGATCGGGAGGACCTTAGGATTGTTCCTGAGGTGAAATTGTGTTTCTAAACTTAACGGTTCTCTCTCTGTCTCCCAAAAGCAAATAAAATTGACATTGAGGTCAAAGGGTCATTTGGGTCCGTTCTCTTGTAACGGTCGCTGCTCTCAGACCGAGCGAGCTACGGTCAAGCGGGGCATCTCGTTGAACTCGGCACGGCCTGGAGATAATAGTCATGCCATTGCAGGCTTTGTGTGTCTTTAAGCACCGTACTTTTTCACTCCATCATTGCTTTTTGTGTGTGTTTGTGTGTGAGAGAGAGCTTTCCTTTGACATCTGCTTAGAGAAGTGACTGATTTACAGTTCATGAGGGTTGTCTAATCACACAAATGAAGTTTTGAAAAGTTCTGACCTTTTTAACCCTTCGAAACAGCACCATGACACCATTTTAAGGCACTTCCGGTTGGCACAGGAAGCTATAGGTAAACACATATCTTGACTGGGGTATGCTGTTACAGAATCCTGAGTTTTAAGTCTATACGTTAAGAATTGACTGATCTACATAGGGTTGAATGCAGTGATTTTCAAAATTGCAAGTCATGTATATCTGGACACTTTTTAGGGTGATTTTAACCACTTCCGGTTGCTCCAGGTAGCTTAAAATCAACACAGGTAGACCTCATAGTAGCCTGATGGATTGTTATCAAAGACAGGTTCATAAGACATTCATAACCCACATAGGCTTCAGGTTGAATTTAGAGGAGCAGTCAATGTATTCCTATGGGGCGAAATGTCATTGTAAAATGTTTGATGTAAACGCCTTCTTTTAACTGTGAAGGGTTAATGCCACAAGGTCAAGGTTAGGCTTGCACAGATCGGGAGGACCTTAGGATTGTTCCTGAGGTGAAATTGTGCTTCTAACCTTAACGGTTCTCTCTCTGTCTCCCAAAAGCAAATGAAATTGACATTGAGGTCAAAAGGTCATTTGTGTCCGTTCTCTTGTAACGGTCGCTGCGCTCAGACCGAGCGAGCTACGGTCAAGCGGGGCATCCCGTTGAACTCGGCACGGCCTGGAGAATATGGCGATGTCATTTTAGTGGTGATTTCAGAATGCTATTTTGGTGCATTCATGGAAGGCGCTGTGAATTTTGGGCCTGCTCTGAAATATGTGATAGTTGGCTTCTAAAGGAGTTGTAAAAAGTGAGTTTGGAGTCAGATGGTATCAGTTTGGTGTCTGAAAATATCCAATTGACTGATGGACACTTGCTAGTTGACTTTTGTTGACACTTGCTAGTTGACTTGCTAGTCGACTTTTGTACATTTGCAATATGTTTCAACGCGGGGGTACCATCACCAAAATCGACATGATGAAATTTCACGCAACGAGCGTTGGAGAGGAACCACTATCACTGCCCGGCCATCCTGAGGTCATCAGGACGTTGACTTTTGTATTTCTAAAGTATTTAAAGAATGCACGTTACATTTGCAATATGATTCAACATCACATCATATTGCAAATCTAACGTGCATTTGCAATATGATGTGATGTTGAATCATATTGCAAATGTAACGTACATTCTCTTAAATACTTTAGAAATGCAAAAGTCAACGGTCTGATGACCTCAGGATGGCCGGGCAGTGATAGTGGTTCCTCTCCATCGCTCGTTTCGTGAAATTTCATCATGTCGCTTTTTCCTCATGGTACCTCCCCGTTGAAACATATTGCAAATGTACAAAAGTCAACGAGCAAGTCAGTGTCCATCAGTCAAATAGATATTTTCAGACACCAAACTGATACCATCTGACTCCAAACTCACTTTTTCCAACTCCTTTAGATGCCAACTATAACATATTTCAGAGCAGGCCCAAAATTCACAGCGCCTTCCATTTAAACCATAATAAAACAAATAATACGTAGTTATGTTCTAGCTGCGGGTCCAGTTCACACATTATGTTTAGCCCTATGTGAAGCGACCTCGAATCCCAAGTTTCGGCTCGATAGGTCATTCGGTGCCCGAGCAAAACCCTAATTGGTGCTGAAATTCCACTTTTTTCATTGCCTTGCTACGGGGTCCTTGAATGAGCAATCAAACAGGCTCGTTGGGGTCTGTCTCTATGGGCCGAGCCGGTTTCAACGCACCTAGTCTTGAGACTCTGGGACTTTTCTAAAGGTCGTCCGTTTCGTTGAGGTCAAAATGAATTGAAAACATGGCAAATACACGAGGCTTTTTATCGATCCGAGAACCTTCTAGAGTCATATAATTCACCGTGCACAATCGACCTGAGGTCTAGAACAGGTTTGTAAATTTTCAGAACTCTAGGTCTGACGGTTCTTTAAAAGTTGGAACAAAAGTAACTACTGCAGGCACTGTCTGCCTCTTAGCCCCTCAGTGTGTCCCTCCATCATTTCTGTGTCGGTGTGTATTTTTTTTTGTTGAAATCTGATGGGATGAAGAACTGATTTACAGTTCATGAGGGTTGTCTATTCACATATATGAAGTTTTGGAAAGATTTGACATTTTTAACCCTTCGAAACAGCCCATTTGACACCAGTTATGGCACTTCCGGTTGTCACAGGAAGCTATAAATAAACACATATCATCACTGGAGTAGGCTGTTACAGAATCCTGAGTTTTAAGTCTGTATGTTAAAAATTGACTGATTTACATAGGGCTGAATGCACTATTTCTCTCAAACTGCAGGTTGGCTATGGCAAACACTTTTAGGGTGATTTAACCACTTCCGGTTGCTCCAGGAAGCTTAGAATCGACACAGGTAGACCTCATGGTGGCCTGATGGACTGACATCAAAGACAGGTTCATAAGACATTCATAACCCACATAGGCTTTAGGTTGAATTTAGAGGTGCAGTCAATGTATTCCAATGGGGAGACATTTCATTGTAAACTATTTGATGTAAACACCTTCTTTTAACTGTTAAGGGTTAATGCCACAAGGTCAAGGTTGGGCTTGCACAGATCGGGAGGACCTTAGGATTGTTCCTGAGGTGAAATTGTGCTTCTAACCTTAACGGTTCTCTCTCTGTCTCCCAAAAGTAAATAAAATTGACATTGAGGTCAAAGGGTCATTCGTGTCCGTCTTCTTGTAACGGTCGCTGCGCTCAGACCGAGCGAGCTACGGTCAAGCGGGGCATCTCGTTGAACTCGGCACGGCCTGGAGATAATAGTAATGCCATTGCAGGCTTTGTGTGTCTTTAAGCACCGTACTTTTTCACTCCATCATAGCTTTTTGTGTGTGTGTGTTTGTGTGAGAGAGCTTTTCTTTGACATCTGTTGGGAGAAATGACTGATTACAGTTCATGAGGGTTGTCTAATCACACAAGTGAAGTTTTGAAAAGATCTGACCTTATTACCCTTCAAACCTGACCCTATGGCACCATTTTAAGGTACTTCCAGTTGACCTAGGAAGCTGAAAGTGAACACATACCCTCCTTGGGGTAGGCTCTTATATAATATTGAGTTTTAAGTCTTTATGTTAAGAACTGACTTATTTAAAGAGGGTTAAATGAGTGTGTGTTATTTCATAAAATCATATAAAATCACAGGATTCTCGCAGAGCATCGAGACCCACTTTAAAAATGTACGTCTGAACACACTGCAACTGGATCTGTGATTTTTTTGAAAAAAAAATTCCTCTTTGTGAACATCACCAAACGGTCAATGTACGATTTCTCTTAAATTACGATAGATAAATGGCTGGTTCTTTTTTTCCTGACACCGTATGCTTATGTACTTTGACATGAAGCGGTCAAATTAGCACCCTACTTGCGTTTTAACCCTTTAATCCCAGAAAAATGGCCATAACTCAAAAAGCGCCGAGGTCTCGACGCCATCTTGTTCGGGGCCAACTGCCCATTACTCCAAACCTACGCTCGCCGAGTTTCGTCTTCGAAATATTTTCAGTTTAGGAGAAAAGGCCGCGCTCGTTTGCCACGTGCTCGTGCGCCTGCAATATGATTTATTTTCCCTCTTGTGGGAATTTTCGAGAATGCAGAAAAAAGTCAAAAATTTGTCATTTTTATAAAACGGAAACCGAAAGTCCGAGACGTTTTTTTGAGTGACTTCCTGAAAGAGCTCTCCGCCGCCCACGGCCCGACGCCGTCCGCGATTTTCTGCGACGTATTAAGACGTCAGGTAAGGGACCGTACATTTGCAATGGGACTTTCTTCACTAACCATACGGCTCCCGTCTCAGAGTTCCCTTAAGGTATGTTAGGTCAGCAACTAGTCACAGAAAGCATACAGTGATTTTCCAACCAAAGAGAGGAGTCACAAAAAGCAGAAATAGAGATAAATTTAATCACTAACCTTTGATATTCTTCATCAGATGACACTCCCGGGACAACATGTTACACAATACATGTATGTTTTGTTCGATCAAGTTCATATTTATATCCAAAAACCTCAGTTTACATTTGGCTTTGCCTCCAAAACATCCCGTGAATTTGCACAGAGCCGCATCAATTTACAGAAATACTCATAATAAACATTGATAAAAGATACAAGTGTTATTCACAGAATTAAAGATATACTTCTCCTTAATGCAACCACTGTGTCAGACTTCAAAAAAACTTTACGGAAAAAGCACACCATGCTATAATCTGAGTACAGCGCTCAGAGCCCAAATAAGCCATAAAGATATCCGCCATGTTTTGGAGTCAACATAAGTCAGAATAGCATTATAAATATTCACTTACCTTTGATGATCTTCATCAGAATGCACTCCCCGGAATCCCAGTTCCACAATGAATGTTTGATTTGTTCGATAAAGTTCATAATTTATGTCCAAACACTTCCTTTTTGTTAGCGCGTTTAGCCCAGTATTCCACATTCATGACACACGATCACTAGGTGCAGACGACAAGTCAAAAAGTTCCGTTACAGTCTGTAGAAACATGTCAAACGAAGTATAGAATCAATCTTTATGATGTTTTTAACATAAATCTTCAATAATGTTCCAACCGGAGAATTCCTTTGTCTTCAGAAATGCAATGGAACTCAAGCTAACTCTCACATGAACGCACATGGTCAGCTCGTGGCACTCTGGGAGAGACCTTACTCAATCCCCTCTCATTCGCCCCCACTTCACAGTAGAAGCATCAAACAAGGTTCTAAAGACTGTTGACATCTAGTGGAAGTGCAATATGACCCCATAGACACTGTATATTCGATAGGCCAAGAGTTGAAAACTACAAACCTCAGATTTCCCACTTCCTGTTTGGATTTTTCTCAGGTTTTCGCTTGCCATATGAGTTCTGTTCTACTCATAGACATCATTCAAACAGTTTTAGAAACGTCAGTGTTTTCTATCCAAATCTACTAATAATATGCATATATTAGCAACTGGGACTGAGTAGCAGGCAGTTTACTCGAGGCACGCTTTTCATCCAAATGTGAAAATGCTGCCCCCTATCCCAAACAAGTTAATGACTCCAACCTAAGTGTATGTAAACTTCCGACTTCAACTGTATGTAAAAATACTTTAAAGTACTACTTAAATTGTTTTTTGGGGTATCTGTACTTTGCTAGTTATATTTCTGCCAACTTTTACTTCAATACATTCCCAATGAAAACATTTACATTTGCTACATTTTCCCTGACACCCAAAAGCACTCGTAACATTTTGACAGGAACATGGTCCAATTCACGCACTTATCAAGAGAACATCTCTGGTCATCCCTACTGCCTCTGATCTGGCGGACTCACTAAACACAAATGCTTCGTTTGTAAATTATGCCTGATTGTTGGTGTGTGCCCCTTACCATCCGTCAATAAAAAAAACAATTGTGCCATCTGGATTGGAATTTCAAATTATTTGTACTTTTACTTTTGATACTTAAAAGTATATTTGAGCAATTCCATGTACTTTTGACACTGAAGTATATTTAAAACCAATTACTTTTAGACTTTTTCAGAAGTAGTATTTTTGATGGTTTTACTGTAATATCAAATCAAACTTTATTTGTCAAATGCTCAGAATACAAGTATAGACCTTACAGTGAAATGCTTGCTTACAAGCCCTTAACCAACAGTGCAGTTCAAGAAGAGTTAAGAACATATTTACCAAATAAACAAAAGTAAAAATAATAATAAAAAGTAACACAATAACATAACAATAACGAGGCTATATACATGGGGTATCGGTACCGAGTCAGTGTATGGGGGTACAGGTCAGAGATCATTTGTACATGTAGGTAGGGGTGTAGTGACTATGCATAGATAATAAACAGTGTGTAGCAGCAGTGTACAAAACAAATGGAGGAGGGGGGGTCAATGTAATAGTCCGGTGACCATTTAATTAATTGTTCAGCAGTCTAATGGGTTGGGGGTAGAAGCTGTTAAGGAGTCTTTTGGTCCTAGACTTGGCGCTCCGGGACCGCTTGCCATGCGGTAGCAGAGAAAACAGTCTATGAATTGGGTGACTGGAGTCTCTGACAATTTTATGGGTTTTCCTCTGACACTGCCTATTATGAAGGTCCTGGATTGCAGGAAGCTTGGCCCCGGTGATGTACTGGGCCGTACGCACTACCCTCTGTAGTGTCTTGTGGTCAGATGCCGAGCAGTTGCCATACCAGGCAGTGATGCAACCGGTCAGGATGCTTTCGATGGTGCAGCTGTAGAACTTTTTGAGGATCTGGGGACCCCTGCCAAATCTTTTCAGTCTTCTGAGGGGGAAAAGGTTTTGTTATGCCCTCTTCACGACTGTCTTGGTGTGTTTGGACCATGATAGATCGTTGGTGATCTGGACACCAAGGAACTTGAAACTCTCGACCCGCTCCACTACAGCCCCATTGATATTAATGGGGGCCTGTTTGGCCCGCCTTTTCCTGTAGTCCACGATCAGCTCTTTTGTCTTGCTCACATTGAGGGAGAGGTTGTTGTCCTGGCACCACACTGCCAGTTCTCTGATCTTCTCCTTATAGGCTGTCTCATCGTTGCCGGTTGTGTCGTCAGCAAACGTAATGATGCTGTTGGAGTCGTGTTTGGCCACGCAGTCATGGGTGAACAGGAAGTACAGGAGGCGACTAAGTACACACGCCCGAGGGGCCCCAGTGTTGGATCAGCGTTGCAGACAAGTTGTTGCCTACCCTTACCACCTGGGAGCGGCCCGTCAGGCGGTCCAGGATCCAGTTGCAGAGGGAGGTGTTTAGTCCCAGGATCCTTAGCTTAGTGATGAGCTTCGTGGGCACTATGGTGTTGAACACTGAGCTGTAGTCAATGAACATCATTCTCACATAGGTTATCCTTTTGTCCAGGTGGGAAAGGGCAGTGTAGAGTGCGATTGCGTCATCTGTGGATCTGTTGGGGCGGTATGCGAATTGGAGTGGGTCTAGGGTATCCTGGAGGATGCTGTTGATGTGATCAATGACCAGCCTTTCAAAGCACTTCATGGCTATCGATGTGAGTGCTACGGGGCAGTAATCATTTAGGCAGGAATCTGTGCTTTTGCGTGTACAATATCTGTGATTTTGCATGTACATTGCTTGGTTGATACCTTTTGTGCTACACAAAGATAGATAACATACAGTTTTCTAAACTAATCCAATCTGTTAGTAATGGGATGTATTGCACCCATTACTGAGATGGTTGTTTCAGTTTAGATGACTGAGGTAGTCTCAGTATTCAATCTCCCATACCCTGGCAGTTATTCTGAATGCAGGTTGTGGGTGATTAACAAGTCCACTTGTTGTATAGCCCAACTCTGGCTGCATTCCAATAGGAATTACCCATCACTTTGCAAGCCAGCATAATGTGACTTGCAGGCCTGATGTGGCTTCTACACCAGAAGATTCCTAACAACACTGTGTCAGGGTATAATTAGGCCCTCAAATAAGGCCATATGATATATGTAATGTATTGTCACCCAAAAATTAATTGGAAAGGCTAATAAGGCTGGAGGAACCGTTCACAGATGGTTCTAGAAAGACCCCTCCAAAGATAAAAAGGTTATCGGTAGAGCCCTTCACAGACGGTTCTAGGAAGAACCTTTAGATGATAAAATGATTTTTGGTAGATCCCTTCATATAGGGTTCTAGGCAGAACCCTTCAAAAAGGGTTCTAGGTAGAGCCATATACAGGGGGTTCTTTAAATAACCCTACATAGAGGGTTCTAGATATAACCCTCTGCAAAGGGTTCTACCCAGCACCAAAAAGGGTTCCCCTATGGGGACAAGCCGAAGAACCCTATATGGTTCTACTTAGCACCTTTTTTTCTAAGAGTGTACAATATTTGCACCCTATTTTCTAAGATGACTCCTCAAACTGGACTCAACCTGAAATCCATCACATGCAATGACTGTGCCACAGGGTTTAGGTTTTAATAAGATTGAGTTATGAATCTCCAACAGCCTATCCTTGGAAGGTAATGGATGGTGGTGTGCAATACTGCCTCAGATGGAAATCACAACTCTTACTTTTTAATGAGGTCTCAAGAGTTGCTCTCCATAAAACATATTCTTGCCCTCAGATACATTTCCTACCACCTCAGCATTGTCCACAGGCTGTTCTGGGCTGTGCTGGGCCAACACTTGTGTATTCATCATCCTCCCTCTTGGATTAATATCCTTATTTATTTGCTGAGCTCAGAGATTGCATGGGAAATGTCAGCACTTGGCTTGTTTGGTCAGTTTTACATATTTCATGCTTCTATAATACATATGTAACACAGACAGACCAATGCAGCTTGTGTATTCAATTCCTTATATATGAATTCAACATGTAATATAGTAGAAGTGTTGCATCTTTGAGCAACATTTGACTGTAAAATAGAATACTGTAGAATATCTTCAGGTTCATTGAACAGTTCTCACATCCACATAGAGACACCCAGCATTTACATTCTCATGTGATAATTGTGGCATATAGATTCATTGACATTTCTATCCAATGGGTGAACCATAACCACAAAATGTTGTAGACCCAGAGTACCAAACACTTAATGCAGGCAGACATACACAACACTGAAATGTGATAAAGCTGTAATTGATCTGCAAATGATCCACTTATGATGTTCCAAATCACTCTTCATATCGAAATTCAAATTGCTTTGGGAGTGAATTGAACAGCTGCTTTATGCGTCTTCACAATCATAAATAATAGACTGAATTGTGATTACGTTTTTTCACATTTTAGCTGAGTTGAACCAAGAGAATGTACTAATGAGTCTTTCATAGGGTATACAGTGCATTCAGAAAGTGTTCAGACCCCTTCACTTTTTTCACATTTTGCTACATTACAGCCTCATTCTAAAATTGCTTAAATTGTTTTCCCCATCCAATCTACACACAATACCCCATAATGACAAAGCAAAAACACATAAGTATTCAGACCCTTTACTCAGTACATTCTTGAAGCACCTTTGGCAGCAATTAAAGCCTCAAGTCTTCTTGGGTATGACGCTACAAGCTTGGCGCACATGTATTTTGGGAGTTTCTCCCATTCTTCTCCACAGATCCGCTAAAGCTCTGTCAGGAGGATGGATGGGGAGCATTGCTGCACAGCTATTTTCAGGTCTCTCCAGAGATGTTTGATCGGGTTCAAGTCCAGGCTCTTGCTGGGCCACTCAAGTACATTCAGAGACTTGTCCCAAAGCCATTGCTGCGTTGTTTTGGCTTAGGGTCGTGTGCTTAGGGTCGTTGTCCTGCTGGAAGGTGAACCACCCCAGTCTGAGGTCCTGAGCACTCTGGAGCAGGTTTTCATCAAGGTTCTCTCTGTACTTTGCTCCGTTCATCTTTCCCTCGATCCTGACTAGTCTCCCTGTCGCTGAAAAACAGCCCCAGAGTATGATGCTGCCACCACCATATTTCACCTTAGGAATGGTGCCATATTTCCTCCAGACGTGATGCTTGGCATTGAGGCCAAAGAATTCAAGCCTGGTTTCATCAGACCAGAGAATCTTGTTTCTCATGGTCTGAGAGTCCTTTAGGTGCCTTTTGGCAAACTCCAAGTGGGCTGTCATGTGCCTTTTACTGAGGAGTGACTTCCTTCTGACCACTCTACCATAAAGGCCTGATTGGTGGAATGCTGCAGAGATGGTTGTATTCTGGAACGTTCTCCCATCTCCACAGAAGAACTCTGGAGCTCTGTTAGTGACCATCAGGGACTTCGTCACTTCCCTGACCAAGTTCCTTCTCCCCTGATTGTTAAGTTTGGCCAGGCGGCCAGCTCTAGGAAGAGTCTTGGTGGTTCCAAACTTCTTCCATTTAAGAATGATGGAGGCCACTGTGTTCACGGGGGCCTTCAATGCTGCAGAAATGTTTTGGTACCCTTCCCCAGATCTGTGCCTTGATATAATCCTGTCTTGGAGCTCTATTGATAATTGTTTTGACCTCTGGCTTGGTTTTCTGCTCTGACATGAACTGTCAACTGTGGGACCTTATATAGACAGGTGTGTGCCTTTCCAAATCATGTCCAATCAATTGAATTTACCACAGGTGGACTCCAATCAAGTTGTAAAAACTCAAGGATTATCAATGTAAACACCTGAGCTCAATTTCAAGTCTCATAGCAAAGGGTCTGAATACTTACGTAAAAAGGTTTTTTATTTTTAGTAAATTTGCCAACATTTCAAAAAATCTGTTTTTGTTTTGTGTTTTGGGGTATTGCTGAAAAAAAATAATTGAATCAATTTTAGAATAAGGCTGTAATGTAACAAAATGTGGAAAAAGTCAAGGGGTCTGAATACTTTCCGAATGCACTGTATATTGTATACACTGTGCTTGTGTATATGTTTACAAGCACTGCTGTTCTTTCCAAATTCCTCCTCTGGTGTATCTGCATAAGCGAAACAGTATATTACGTTCCAAAACTTCCCCTCCTATAAATTCTCCTCTTATTAGTACGATGTCCTTGCTACCTTTGTAGTCGAGCACACCACTCCACTCTTCCAGACAATGGTATACCAGGTTGGTCTTAAGTTAGCGCTTTTACTCAGAGGTCAGTGAGGGCTTGTGAGAGGGCAATGACTCAGGGAAAAACATCCAGTTTGCATTGAGTGCTTATAGAGGGGATCAGCGAATTAATGAGTTTGCGATTGCATTCTCTTAATTTGATTTGACACTTGCTTGTCCTTGTTTTTTTCCATGTCAGCGAGATATGTTTCCACTTTGCAACTATTTGTGGTAAATTCTCAACATGTTGGTAGTTGACAACAAAACATACTTGTTATTGAAGAGGTGAAAGAGAAATAAACAGAACTCATGATTGATTTGATATTGCTTCCTCTCAAAATTAAAGAAAAATCACTGGAATAACAGTGTTGCCTCAGGTGGTGAAAGGCGTCCAGAATAACAGCACATGAGATGTACATCGGATGCAATTGCAGAGGAATGCCCCTCAGAACCGATAGATGAATATGGAGAATGTGAAATGGCTACTACACCATTTGTTATGTTTTCTTTTGTTGTTGCTAAGATTAAATCCTCAACTGATTATGTGAGAATGTCATTACATGGATGAGCGAACAACAGAAGACATACAAGTTTTGTCAATGTTATTCCGAATCAGCTCCACCCTATGGGTACCCATATGCCTCTGCATTCCTTGGTTCTCAAGGGTATTGTTAAGCAATAAGGCACGAGGTGGTGTGGTATATGTCCAGTATACCACGGCTAATGGCTGTTCTTATGCACGACGCATCGCGGAGGGCCTGGACACAGCCCTTAGCCGTGGTATATTGGCCAGATACCACAAACCCCTGAGGTACCTTATTGCTATTATAAACAGGTTACTAATGTAATTAAAGCAGTAACAATACATGTTTTGTCATACCCGTGGTATATGGTCTGATATACCACAGCTGTCAGCCAATCAGCATTCAGGGCTCGAACCACCCATGTTATAATCTCTGATATACTGTTGTTTTGAATTAGAATCTGTTTTCAATCAACTAGCTGTAGGGCTAGGGTCCTTTTTTCTCAATTTCCGCCTTACTGACGTGTCCAAAGTAAACTGCCTGTTGCTCAGGCCCTGAAGCCAGGATATGCATATAATTGGTACCATTGGAAAGAAAACACTTTGAAGTTTGTAGAAATGTTAAAATAATGTAGGAGACTAAAACACAATAGATATGGTAGGAGAAAATCCAAAGAAAAAACAATCAGATTTTATTTTCAGAGCCCATGGTCTTACAATGGAAAGTATAGGGAAATAATTAATTCTAACTCACATGAGGCAATTCCTATAGCTTCCACAGGGTGTCAGCAGGCTGTGTTCAAGGTTTCATGCTTGGAACTTCCAAAACTAGTAAGAAATATGAGTTTTAGTACAGGGAAATTCGTGTTGGGGCATGCGATGAAGACAAGACGTAACTGCTAATATCGGGTTCCTATTGAACATACTTCTTTCCGTATTAAATATTGTAGTTTGATTACATTTTAGTGTATCTGAGGAGTCAATAGAAACATATTTTGACTTGTTTTAACAAAGTTCAGCAGTAGATTTTTGGATTCCTTTCTCTGCATGTTGAACGAGTGGATTACTCAAATCGATGACGCCAACTGAACAGACTTTTTGGGATATAAAGAAGGATTTTATCTAAAAAAACAACACTACATGTTATAGCTGGGACCCTTTGGATGACAAATCAGAGGAAGATTTTCAAAAAGTAAGTGAATATTTAATCGCTATCTGTGAATTTATGAAACCTGTGCCGGTGGAAAAATATTTTGATGTGGGGCACCTTCCTCAAACAATCGCATGGCATGCTTTCGCTGTAATGGCTACTGTAAATCGGACTGTGCAGTTAGATTAACAGGAATTTAAGCTTTCAACTGATTTAAGACACTTGTATGTACAGTTGAAGTCGGAAGTTTACATACACCTTAGCCAAATACATTTAAACTCAGTTTTTCACAATTCTTGACATTTAATACTAGTAAAAATTCCCTGTCTTAGGTCAGTTAGGATCACCACTATATTTTAAGACTGTGAAATGTCAGAATAATTGTAGAGAGAATGATTTATTTCAGCTTTTATTTCTTTCATCATATTCCCAGTGGGTCAGAAGTTTACATACACTCAATTAGTATTTGGTAGCATTGCCTTTAAATTGTTTTACTTGGGTCAAACGTTTAAGGTAGCCTTCCACAAGCTTCCCACAATAAGTTGGGTGAATTTTGGCCCATTCCTCCTGACAGAGCTGGTGTAACTGAGTCAGGTTTGTAGGCCTCCTTGCTCACACATGCTTTTTCAGTTCTGCCAACACATTTTCTATAGGATTGAGGTCAGGGCTTTGTGATGGCCACTCCAATACCTTGACTTTGTTGTCCTTAAGCCATTTTGCAACAACTTTGGAAGTATGCTTGGGGTCATTGTCCATTTGGAAGACCCATATGCGACCAAGCTTTAACTTCCTGTCTGATGTCTTGAGATGTTGCTTCAATATATCCCCATAATTTTCCGTCCTCATGATGCCATCTATTTTGTGAAGTGCACCAGTCCCTCCTGCAGCAAAGCACCCCCACAACATGATGCTGCCACCCCCGTGCTTCACGGATGGGATGGTGTTCTTCGGCTTGCAAGCATCCCCCTTTTTCCTCTAAACATAACGATGGTCATTATGGCCAAACAGTTCTATTTTTGTTTCATCGGACCAGGGGACATTTCTCCAAAAAGTACAATCTTTGTCCCCATGTGCAGTTGCAAACCGTATTCTGGCTTTTTTATGGCGGTTTTGGAGCAGTGGCTTCTTCCTTGCTGAGCAGCCTTTCAGGTTATGTCGATATAGGACTTGTTTTACTGTGGATATAGATACTTTTGTACTTGTTTCCTCCAGCATCTTCACAAGGTCCTTTGCTGTTGTTCTGGAATTGATTTGCTCTTTTCCCACCAAAGTACATTCATCTCTAGGAGACAGAACGCGTCTCCTTCCTGAGCGGTATGAAGGCTGCGTGGTCCCATGGTCTTTATACTTGTGTATTATTGTTTGTACAAATGAACTTGGTACCTTCAGGCATTTGGTAATTGCTCCCAATGATTAACCAGATTGTGGAGGTCAACATTTTATTTTCTGAAGTCTTGGCTGATTTCTTTTCATTTTCCCATGATGTCAAGCAAAGAGGCACTGAGTTTGAAGGTAGGCCTTGAAATACATCCACAGGTACACCTCCAATTGACTCAAATGATGTCAATTAGCCTATCAGAAGCTTCTAAAGCCATGACATAATTTTCTGGAATTTTCCAAGCTGTTTAAAGGCACAGGTCAACTTAGTGTGTGTAAACTTCTGACCCACTGGACTTGTGATACAGTGAATTATAAAATAAATAATCTGTCTGTAAACAATTGTTGAAAAAATTCTTGTGTCATGCACAAAGGAGATGTCCTAACCGACTTGCCAAAACTATCGTTTGTTAAGAAGAAATTTGTGGAGTGGTGGGAAAACGAGTTTTAATGACTCCAACCTAAGTGTATGTAAACTTCCGACTTAAATATCCATAGTTTTTATGATTTTTTATTTGAATTGTTTCACCGGAAGTTCCAGTTTCACCGGAAGTTGTCCCACTAGCGGGACACCTAGCCCTAGGAATTAAAAAAGTAGGTGAACAGATTAAATATATTCAGTTCAGGGGTTTATACTGTATATGTGATTTGTTGTATGACTATGCTGCTGCTTAACAGATTTTTCTTTACAAAGAGATTTATTTGTATACATTTACATGTTGAATGCATCATCAAGTACATTATAAAAACATCTATTGCAGTTTTTACACTGAATTACTGGCAGCACAGTAGCCAGTAGGTTACTGTACATTTACAGGACCTATACTGAAACACAAATTTGCAGAATATAACTGTAACCCCTGACTACAGTTACATGCACTATTTCTAGAATTTACAGTGCATTACTGGAAGCACAGCCGCTAGTAAACTGTTGCAGATTTTCAGTGTCGGCAGCTAGTTGTGCCATTGAAGGGCAGTATTTCGGCCCTATATCAAATACATGTATTTGATATAGGCATTTCAACAGTTTCAATACCTAGTTTATATTTCAATGGCCTGAAGTGCAATTCATGTACACTGAACAAAAATATAAATGCAACATGCAACAATTTCTAATATTTTCCTGAGTTACAGTTCACATAAGGAAATCAGTCAATTTAAATCAATTCATTAGGCCCTAATCTATGGATTTCACATGACTGGGAATACAGATATGCATCTGTTGATCAGAGATACCTTAAAAAAGTAGGGTTGTGGATCCGAAAAACAGTCCGTATCTGGTGTAACCACCATTTGCCTCATGCAGCACGACACATCTCCTTCACACAGAGAAGATCAGGCTGTTGATTGTGGCCTGTGGAATGTTGTCTCACTCCTCTTCAATGGCTGTGCGAAGTTTCTGGATATTGGCGGGAACTGGAACATGCTGTTGTACATGTCGATCCAGAGCATCCCAAACCTGCTCAATGGGTGAAATGTCTGGTGAGTATGCAGGCCATGAAAGAACTGGATAATTTAATTCTTGCGACATGGGCCCTGAATTCTCATTCTGAAACATGAGGTGATGGTGGCGAAAGAATGGCAAGACAATGGGCCTCAGGATCTCGTTACGGTATCTATGTGCATTCAAATTGCCATCAATAAAATGCAATTGTGTTTGTTGTCCGTAGCTTATGCCTGTCCATGCTATAACCCCACCACCACCATGGGGCACTGTTCACAACGTTGACATCAGCAAACCCCTCTCCCACACAACGCCATACACACTGTCAGCCATCTTCCTGGTACAACTGAAACCGGGATTCATCCATGAAGAGCACAATTTTCCAGCATGCCAGTGCCCATTGAAGGTGAGCATTTGACCACTGAAGTCAGTTACGACGCCAAACTGCAGTCAGGTTAAGACCCTGGTGAGGATGACGAGCGCGCAGATGAGCCTCCCTGAGATGGTTTCTGACAGTTTGTGCTGCTCAGAACAGCCTCAATTCTTCGGGGCATGGACTCTACAAGGTGTCAAAAGCATTCCACAGGGATGCTGGCCCATGTTGACTGAAATGCTTCCCACAGTTGTGTCAAGTTGGCTGGATGTCCTTTGGGTGGTGGACCATTCTTGATACACAAACTGTTGAGCGTATAAAACCCAGCAGCGTTTCTTGGGCACAAACTGGTGCACCTGGCACCTACTACCAAAGGCACTTCAATCTTTTGTATTGCCCATTCACCCACTGAACGGTACACATACACAGTCCATGTCTCAATTGTCTCAAGTCTTAAAAATCCTTCTTTAACCTTTGTCCTCCCCTTCACATAAGTGACATCAATAAGGGATCATAGCTTCACTTGGATTCACCTGGTCAGTCTTTATCATGGAAAGAGCAGATGTTCTTAATGTTTGTATACTCAGTGTATTTATGGTATTTTCTCTCATCATTTTGACAGATACTGACTGTATACATGGCATATCTGTGTTTTCTCAGTACATTCAACATATGAACCTATATTGATACCAGATATGCTTATTTTGGCTGAGGTCCATATCCAGATATTGATACCCTTTTTTTTCTTTCATGCAAAAATCTTTTTTGGATTCCCTCTGGATAAAAAAGCAAGCTAAAAGCACTGTAACTGGTAGCCTAGCAACAAGAATCAATTATTTTTTGCTGTGGAATTCCAACTATCATTTTTGAATTTGGGTGCTAAAACCTATTATGCAAATGTTGTGTGGTTGAACTGACAACTGGAGAAACAAAGAAGTGAGAATCTGTTCAGGAAATACCTCAAAGAAGTCAACGCTAAAGTGAGTAGCTAATTTGAGATGTTTTATTTAGCTTCCTAACTACTATCAAGAACATTAGCTAATTTGGCCAGCAGCCAGTAGGGCTAGCTAGCTAGCTAGGCTTGATAGGGGGGTTAAAGCTAACTGGTAGATTAGCTAGCTAACAAATAACGAAATTGCCTTCCCTTCAGGGATTTTGTTGTTGTTGTTGTCAAGCCTCAACGTATTTTTCAGAATTGGATCCTTTGTTCGGACCCACCTGGTCAATTGAACGTATTCCCGAGGCTGATCCAAAACACAGCCGACAGAGAAGAGATATTCGGAGTGGACTTCTAGTACGACTCAGGAGGTGCACACATCATCCACCGCTTCCGAGTATATTACTCGCTAATGTTCGGTCTCTCGATAATAAAGTAGACAAGCTCAGGGCGAGAACCTCCTTCCAGAGAGACATCAGGGATTGTAATATACTCTGTTTCACGGAAACATGGCACTCTCTGGATATACTGTCTTTGTCCATCCAGCCAGCTGGGTTCTCAGTATATTGCACAGACAGGAATAAAGAACTCTACGGGAAGAAGGAAGAAGAAAGGTGGGGGTGTATGTTTTATGATTAACCTGTTTGGCGTGCAAGCCCGACGTCGGTACACTTATGACAACAGCCAGCTCAAAGTGCAGGGCGCGAAATTCAAAAGATATTTTTTTTAAATATTTAACTTTCACACATTAACAAGTCCAATACAGCATATGAAAGGTACACATCTTGTGAATCAAGCCAACATGTCCGATTTTTAAAATGTTTTACAGGGAAGACACAATATGTAAATCTATTAGCTAACCACGTTAGCAAAAGACACCACTTTTCTTACTCCATCAGTTTTTTACTCCATCAGTAGCTATCACAAATTCGACCAAATAAAGATATAAATAGCCACTAACCAAGAAACAACTTCATCAGATGACAGTCTGATAACATATTTATTGTATAGCATATGTTTTGTTCGAAAAATTTGCATATTTCAGGTATAAATCATAGTTTACATTTCAGCTACAATCAGAAATTGCACCGAAAGCAGCCATAATATTTACAGACACCAACGTCAAATAGCTAATTACTCATCATAAAACATTTCTGAAAAATACATAGTGTACAGCAATTTGAAGACAGGCATCTTGTGATTCCAGACAATATTTCCGATTTATCAAGTGTTTTACAGCGAAAACACAATATAGCGTTATATTAGCGTAGCCACAATAGCCAGAAACACAAGCAATTTCCCAGTAGCAAAAGTAAGCGATTGTAACAAACAGGCAAAAGATATATAATTTTTGACTAACCTTGATTTTCTTCCTCAGATGACAGTCCTATAACATCAGGTTATACATACACTTATGTTTTGTTCGAAAATGTGCATATTTAGAGCTGAAATCAGTGGTTACACAGTCTGCTAACGTAGCTACTATTTCCCACAACGTTCGGATATTTTACTGACACTTTTTCTGACACACATATTCTGACCAAATAGCTATTCATAAACATAACAAAAAAATACATGTTGTATAGGAAATGATAGATCCATTAGTTATTAATGAAATCACAGTGTTAGAATTCTAAAAATAACTTCATTACGTTATGCAGCTTCGGTATAGCTTAGAGTAGCCAAAACGTTGGCCGCCCACGACTAGTACACAGTTCGACAGATATATGAAATAGCATCATAAAATGTTTCTTACTTTTGCTGATCTTTCATCAGAATGTTGGACAAGGTGTCCTTTGTCCAGAACAGTCGGTGTTTGGATTTAGAACCTTCATTTTCCCTCTCGATTTAGGAAGCGCACTTGCCAAGTGGCACGGATCTCTCCAACGTAAACAAAGTCAGAGAACGGAACACGGCAAAACTCCCGAAAATTTTTCAATAATCTGATGAAACTATATTGAAAAAACATACGTTACGATGATATGGTCACATGTATCAAATAAAATCTATCCCGGAGATGTTAGTCGTTCATAACGACAGCTAAACAGAAGGCAAATCCATGTCCTCTTTCGCGCGCTCCAGAAACAGGAAATGGACGGTCACGTCAAACAAAGAGCTTTTATTCCACCTCAGACCAAGATAAACACAATTTTTTTTCTCTCACCGCCTCTTGACAACCAGGGGAAGGTGTATGAAGTGTACGTAGACTCTTACGTATCATGCCCATGTATAGGCAGGAAGTTGAACAGAGCATCGATTTCTGACATTCCACTTCCTGGTCAGGAAGTGTGCTGCAGAATGACTTCTGTTTCACTCAGAGAAATAATTCAAACGGTTTTAGAAACTAGAGAGTGTTTTCTATCCAATAGTAATAATAATATGCATATTGTACGAGCAAGAATTGAGTACGAGGCCGTTTGAAATGGGCACAATTTAACTGGCTACTCAATACTGCCCCTTGCAGCCATAAGAAGTTAACCACTCATGGTGTGATTGTGATAACATACAGAAACTCAAGTCCTTTTGTTCACCCGATCTAGAATACCTCACAATCAAATGCTGACTGTGTTACCTCCCAAGAGAATTCTCTTCAGTTATAGTCACAGCCGTGTGTATTCCCCCTCAAGCTGATACCACGACGGCCCTCAAAGAACTTCACTGGACTTTATGCAAACTGGAAACCACATATCCTGAGGCCGCATTTATTGTAGCTGGGGATGTTAACAAAGCAAATTTGAGGAAAACTTGACCGAACTTCTATCAACACATTGACTGTAGTACTCGCACTGTTAAAACACTCGACCACTGCTACTCCAACTTCCGGGATGTCAACAAGGCCCACCATCCCTTCGGAAAATCTGATCACGACTCCATTTTGCTCTTCCCTTTCTATAGGCAGAAACTCTAACAGGAAGTACCCTTGCTAAAGACTATTCAACGTTGGTCTGACCAATCGGAATCCAAGCTTCAAGATTGTTTTGATCAAGCGGACTGGGATTTGTTTCCGGGTAGCCTCTGGGAATAACATTGACGAATACATGGATACGGTGACTGAGTTTTTCAGGAAGTGTATAGGAGATGTTGTGCCCACTGACTATAAAAACCTACCCTAACCAGAAACCGGGGATAGATGGAAGCATTCGCGCAAAATTGAAAGCACAAACCACCGCATTTAATCATGGCAAGGTGACTGGGAATATGGCCGAATACAAACCGTGTAGTTAGTCCCTCCATAAGGCAACTAAAACCAGGCAAAACATCAGTATAGAGACAAAGTGCAGTCGAAATTCAATGACTCAGACACGAGCTGTATGTGGCAGGGTCTACAGACAATCACGACCTACAAAGGGAAAACCAGCCACATCGCGGACACCAACGTCTTGCTTCCGGACAAGCTAAACACCTTCTTTGCCCGCTTTGAGGATAACACAGTGCCACCGACGCGGCCCGCTACCAAGGACCGTAGGATCTACTTCTCCATGGAGTAAGACATTTAAACGTGTTAAACCGAGCAAGGCTGCCGGCCCAGAAAGTATCCCTAGCCGCGTCCTCAGAGCATGCGCAGACCAGCTGGTTGAAGTGTTTACGGACATATTCAATCTCTCCCTATCCCAGTCTGCTGTCCCCACTTGCTTTAAGATGTCCACCATTGTTCCTGTACCCAAGAAAGCAATGGTAACTGAATTAAATGACTATTGCCCCGTAGCACTCACTTTTGTCATCATGAAGTGCTTTGAGAGGCTAGTTAAGGATCATATCACCTCGACCTTACCTTACCTTACCTGACACCCTAGACCCAGTTCAATTTGCTTACCAACCCCATAGATCCACAGATTCACAGGACAAGAGGAATACCTATGTAAGAATGTTGTTCATTGACTATAGCTCAGCATTCAACACCATAGTACCCTCCAAGCTCATCATTAAGCTTGAAGCCCTGGGTCTGAACCCCGTCCTGTGAAACTGGGTCCTGGACTTCCTGACAGGCTGCCCCCAGGTGGTGAAGGTAGGAAACAACACCTCCGCTTCGCTGATCCTCAGCACATCCTGTTCACCCATGACTGCGTGGCCACGCACGTCTCCAACACAATCATCAAGTTTGCAGAAGAAACAACAGTAGTAGGCCTGATTACCAACAACGACGAGACAGCCGACAGAGAGGAGATGAGGGGCCTGGGAGTTTGGTGCCAGGAAAATAACCTCTCACTCAATGTCGACAAAACAAAGGAGCTGATCGTGGACATCAGGAAACAGCAGAGGGGGCACCCCCCTATCCACATCGACGGGACCACAGTGGAGCAGGTGTAAAGCTTCAAGTTCCTCGGCGTACACATCACTGACGATCTGAAATGGTCCACTCACACAGACAGTGCCTCTTCAACCTCAGGAGGCTGAATAAATTTAGCTTGGCACCTAAAACCCTCACAAACCTTTACAGATGCACAATTGAGAGCATCCTGTCGGGCTGTATAAGCGCCTGGTACGGCAACTGCACTGCCCGCAACCGCAGGGCTTTCCAGAGGGTGGTGCAGTCTGCTCAACGCATCACCGGGGGCAATCTACCTGCTCTCCAGGACACCTACAGAACCGAACATCACAGGAAGGCCAAAAAGATCATCAAGGAGAACAACCACCCGAGCCACTGCCTGTTTATCAACCAGAAGATGAGGTCAGTAAAGCTGGGACTGAGAGTCTGAAAAACAGCTTCTATCTTAAGGCCATCAGACTGTTAAAATAGCCATCACTATGCGGTTTCCACCCGGTTATGTAACCCTGCACCTAAGAGGTTGCTGCCCCATACACATAGACTTTAAATCACTGGCCACTTTAATACTGTTTACACATTTTAGCTTTACTCATCTCATATGTATATACTGTATTCTATTCTACTGTATTTTAGTCTAGGCCACTCTGACATTGCTATTCCTAATATTTATATATTCCTTAACTCAATTCTTTTACTTTTAGGTTGTGTGTATTGTTGTGAATTGTTAGATATTTCTGCACTGTTGGAACTAGAAACACAATAATTTCACTACACCAGAAGTAATATCTGCTAAACATGTGTATGTGGCAAATACAATTTGATTTGATTTTAGCTAGCAAATTAACTAGCTAGCTTGTTCCAGTTAGTTTTCTCGTCATGAATGAAGCAGGTAGAGTAGCTACCTTGTGGTATGGTTATGTTAAATGACATCACCAGGATCAACACAGACTGCTGGTGCAGTTGGGGCAATTGAGGAATGCCGCAAATGAGGTATGTCTGTACTTCATATAATTAGAATATGTTGATGAGGAGCAATTAGTTTGCTTTTGTGACCATGGGGATTATGCTGCCCGTATACGGTCTGGTGTCCTGGTGGAACGCACCCCTGTTCCAGCTGGACCAAATGGAAAGTTATCGAAGGAATAAGTAGCTAAACTTTACTTTATTGAATGATCACTTACCATAAACCTCTATGGACTGGGCCTTTCGTGGGTTTTATGTTTTCACATTAGCCCAAAACACTATATAGCCTGTGTTTATTTATCACAATGTTTTCTGGATATTCTATTCTGCAATGTAAGGTGCAACAATGTCTATTGTCTCTCAACCCCCTGTCATAAATACATAGAGCACATGTGCTAGCCTGTGGAGCACCTAGGCCTAAATGACTACATGATATGGTGCAATGGTAATAACACAATAATAACACTGTGACCTTCAAGAATCAGGCAAGATACCTCTGCACACTTGCTTTGCCTGATCACCGACAACAATGAAACAGCCTATAGGGAGGAGGTCAGAGACCTGGCAGTGTGGTGCCAGGATAACAACCTCTCCCTCAACATGATCAAGACAAAGGATATGATTGTGGACTACAGGAAAGGAGGACCGAGCACGCTCCCATTCTCATCGATGGGCTGTAGTGGAGCAGGTTGAGAGCTTAAGTTCCTTGGTGTCCACATCACCAACAAACTATCATGATCAAAACACACCAAGACAGTCCTGAAGAGGGCACGAAAACGCCTATTCCCCCTCAGGAGACTGAAAATATTTGGTATGGGTCCTCAGATCCTCAAAAAGCTCTACAGCTGCACCATCAAGAGCATCCTGACTGGTTGCATCACCGCCTGGTATGGCAACTGCTCGGCCTCCGACCGCAAGGCACTACAGAGGGTAGTGCGTACAGTACATCACCAGTACATCACTGGTGCCAAGCTTACTGCCATCCAGGACTTCTATACCAGATGGAGGAAGGCCCTAAAATTTGCCAAACTCCAGCGACCCAAGTCATAGACTGTTCTCTCTGCTACCGCACGGCAAGCAGTCCCGGAGCCCCAAGTCTAGGTCCAAAAGGCTTCTTAATAGCTTCTACCCCCAAACCATAAGACTCCTGAACAGGTGCTCAAATGGCTACCCGGACTATTTGCATTGTCATCCCCCACCCCCATCCCACTTTTACGCTGCTGCTACTCTGTTTATTATCTATACATAGTCACTTTACCTCTACCTACATGTACATATTACCACAATTACCTCGACTAACCTGTGCCCCTGCACATTGACTCTTTACCGGGTACCCCCTCTATATAGTCTCGCTACTGTTATTTTATTGTTGCTCTTTAATTATTTGTTATTTTTCTATTTTCTTTTTTTCTTCTTTTATATTTAAATATATTATTTGTATTTCTTTTTTAAATTCTGTTTATTTTAGGAAATACTTTCTTAACACTTATTTTTCTTAACTGCATTGTTGGTTAAGGGCTTGTAAGTAAGCATTTCACAGTAAGGTCTACACCTGTTGTATTTGGTAAATGTGACAAATACAATTATATTTGATTTGTTGCTTTCTCTTCTCAAATGCGCCTTTGTGTTTTGGCACTGCGCCAGATCCAGTCCATGAAAACGCGGTAGCAACAGCTGTATCTTTTGGTATACTTCGGTCTCCTTTAACCCAGCATTTTTTAGAGTGTAAGCTACTATATGCAGAATGGTTCTGTCTTACTCTCTTTCTCTATCCCTCTTGCACACACTCACTCACGAGCGAGATGTTTTTATGTCTAATTATATTAATTATGTTGGCTTATTGAAGCAGAGGCTGTGGAAATACTAGAACACACATTAACACTGGCTGTGAATATTTACTCCCTGCGTTCCTTGTAGCTATAGAGCAGTTGAGTGTGGTGCAGTGCCACGTTAACCCTGAGTGAACTTGTGGCAGTCTGCCATGCACTGAGCCTCTCTCCACTTCTCTCCCTTCTCCCCCTGCCCCCTCCTCTCTTCCTTTTCCCCAGACCCACAGCACAAAACTGTCGGACATAAGCACCACTGACAAAGAAGATGAGAATGAAGCAAAACATTCCATCTCCCTCAGAATGAGTCAAATAGAGCTCTGTATACAGCCTCCATGCAAACATTTGTTCACGTTTATATGCTGAATTGTATTTGCTAGCAGTGTGTTAGTACTGTATGTTTCTGGCTGTGATAATATTGACAGGCGCTACAGCTTGTCTCTAAATGTTGCTCAAGGTGCACTCTATCCATGCTTGACTTCCCCTTGTCTGTGCCTCAAAGTGTAACCATCCCACGTAGGACCTCTTTTTTTAAGAGGAAGGAGATTTGGTAGCTTTGGGGTGGTATTTACCCCAACTGAACAGGAACCTGACTAAGGATAATACCATTCAGTGATGCAGTACGGCTGTCTGTGTTGTTGTGTACAACACCATTGATTAACTTATTTCCTGACTAATGGCCACTTCCCCTCCCTAAGAGAAGAAAGTGAATCTCTGTCAGGTACTTCACCCTCTCCGCCTCCAGAGATGTAGCTAAGGTCAAAGAAAGATATCCCTCCACAGTTTCTGACTTAGGGTGATGTGGACAGGAACATCTACTCCTTGGGATTTAAAACTATTAGTTTCCATGAGCCTTATTAAGATGGGACAGATTTCGACTCAACAAATATCTGTTATAATATCTATTATTTTATTTATTTCACCTTTATTTAACCAGGTAGGCCAGTTGAGAACAAGTTCTCATTTACAACTGTGACCTGGCCAAGATAAAGCAAAGCAGTTACACATAAACAAACGTACAGTCAATAACACAATAGAAAAATCGATGTGCAGTGTGTGCAAATGTAGAAGATTAGGGAGGTAAGGCAATAAATAGGCCATAGAGGCGAAATAACTACAATTTAGCATTAACACTGGAGTGATAGATGTGCAGATGATGATGTGCAAGTAGAGATACTGGGGTGCAAAAGAGCGAGAGGATAAGTAACAATATGGGGATGAGGTAGTTGGGTGTGTTATTTACAGATTGGCTGTGTACAGGTACAGTGATCGGTAAGCTGCTCTGACAGCTGATGCTTAAAGGTAGTGAGGGAGATATGACTCCAGCTTCAGTAATTTTTGCAATTCGTTCCAGTCATTGGCAGCAGAGAACTGGAAGGAAAGGCGGCCAAAGGAAGTGTTGGCTTTGGGGGTGACCAGTGAAACTGCTGCAGTGCGTGCTATGGGTGAGTGTTGCTATGGTGACCAGTGAGCTGAGATAAGGCGGGGCTTTACCTAGCATAGACTTATAGATGACCTGGAGCCAGTGGGTTTGGCGACGAATATGTACTGAGGGCCAGCCAACAAGAGCATACAGGTCGCAGTGGTTGGTAGCATATGGGGCTTTGGTGAAAAAACGGATGGAACTGTGATAGACTACATCCAATTTGCTGAGTAGAGTGTTGGAGGCTATTTTGTAAATTACATCGCCAAAGTCAAGGATCGGTAGGATGGTCAGTTTTACGAAGGTATGTTTGGCAGCATGAGTGAAGGAGGCTTTGTTGCGAAATAGGAAGCTGATTCTAGATTTAATTTTGGATTTGAGATGCTTAATGTGAGTTTGAAAGGAGAGTTTACAGTCTAACAGACACCTAGTTGTCCACATATTCTAAGTCAGAACCGTCCAGAGTAGTGATGCTAGTCGGGCGGGAGGGTGTTGGCAGCAATCGGTTGAAGAGCATGCACTTAGTTTTACTGGCATTTAAAAGAAGTTGGAGGCCTCGGAAGGAGTGTTGTATGGCTTTGAAGCTTGTTTGGAAGTTTGTTAGCACAGTGCCCAAAGGGCCAGATGTATACAGAATGGTGTCGTCTGCATAGAGGTGGATCAGAGAACATCATTGATATATACAGAGAAAAGAGTCGGCCTGAGGATTGAACCCTGTGCCACCCCCATAGAGACTGCCAGAGTTCCGAACAACAGGCCCTCCGATTTGACATACTGAACTCTATCTGAGAAGTAGTTAGTGAATCAGGCGTGGCAGTCATTTGAGAAGCCAATGCTATTGACTCTGCCGATAAGAATGCAGTGATTGACAGAGTCGAAAGCCTTGGCCAGGTCGATGAAGACGGCTGCACAGTACTGTCTTTTATCGATGGCGGTTATGATATCGTTTAGGACCTTGCACGTGGCTGAAGTGCACCGATGACCAGCTCGGAAACCAGACTGCATAGTGGAGAAGGTACGGTGGGATTCGAAATGGTCGGTGATCTGTTTGTTAACTTGGCTTTCGGAGATTTTAGAAAGGCAGGGTAGGATGGAGATAGGTCTATAACAGTTTGGGTCTAGAGTGTCTCCGCCTTTGAAAAGGGGGATGACCGCGGCAGCTTTCCAATCTTTGGGGATCTCAGACGATATGAAAGAGAGGTTGAACAGGCTAGTAATAGCCCAGTTGATTTGTAGGGATCCAGATTTTGTAGTTCTTTCAGAACATCAGTTGTATGGATTTGGGTGAAGGAGAAGCGGGGGGGAGGGGCTTGGGCAAGTTGCTGCAGGGGGTGCTGAGATGTTGGCCGGGGTAGGGGTAGCCAGGTGGAAAGCATGGCCAGCTGTAGAAAAATGCTTATTGAAATGATCAATTATCGTAGATTTATCGGTGGTGACAATGTTTCCTATCCTCAGTGCAGTAGGCAGCTGGGAAGAGGTGCTCTTATTCTCTATGGACTTTACAGTGGCCCAAAACATTTTGGAATTAGTGCTACAGGATGCACATTTCTGTTTGAAAAAGCTAGCCTTAGCTTTCCTAACTGACTATCTGAGTATATTGGTTCCTGACTTCCCTGAAGAGTTGCATATCGTGGGGGCTATTCGATGCTAATACAGAACGCCACAGGATGTTTTTGTGCTGGTCAAGGGCAGTCAAGTCTGGGGTGAACCAAGGGCTATATCTGTTCTTAGTTCTACCTTTTTTGAATGGGGCATGCTTATTTAAGATAGAGAGGAAAGCACTTTTAAAGAGCAACCAGGCATCCTCTACTGACAGGATGAGGTCAATATCCTTCCAGGATACCCGGGCCAGGTTGATTAGAATTGCCTGCTCGCTGAAGTGTTTTAGGGAGCGTTTGACAGTGATGAGGGGTGATCGTTTGACCGCAGACCCATTACGCACGCAGGCAATGAGGCAATGATTGCTGAGATCCTGGTTGAAGACAGCACAGGTGTATTTAGAGGGCAAGTTGGTCAGGATGATATCTAAGAGGGTGCCAATGGTTACGGATTTAGGGTTGTACCTGGTAGGTTCCTTGATAATTTGTGTGAGATTGAGGGCATCTAGCTTAGATTGTA
The DNA here is from genome assembly GCF_016432855.1 of Salvelinus namaycush. NCBI lineage: Eukaryota > Metazoa > Chordata > Actinopteri > Salmoniformes > Salmonidae > Salvelinus > Salvelinus namaycush. The sequence goes on from NC_052313.1 coordinate 22,878,228, forward strand.
GGACGGCCGGGGTGTTAAGCATGTCCCAGTTTAGGTCACCTAACAGTATGAACTCTGAAGATAGATTGGGGGCAATCAATTCACATATGCTGTCCAGGGCACAGCTGGGGGCTGAAGGGGGTCTATAACAAGCGGCAACGGTGAGAGACTTGTTTCTGGAAAGGTGGATTTTTAAAAGTTGAAGCTCAAATTGTTTGGGCACAGACCTGGATGGTATGACAGAACTCTGCTGGCTATCGCTGCAGTAGATTGCAACTCCGCTCCCTTTGGCAGTTCTATCTTGTCGGAAAATGTTATAGTTAAGGATGGAAATTTCAGGATTTTTGGTGACCTTCCTAAGCTAGGATTCAGACACGGCTAAGACATCCGGGTTGGTGGAGTGTGCTAAAGCAGTGAATAAAACAAACTTAGGGAGGAGGCTTCTAATGTTAACATGCATGAAACCAAAGCTTTTACGGTTACAGAAGTCAACAAATGAGAGCGCCTGGGGAATGGGAGTGGAACTAGGCGCTGCAGGGCCTCTACATCACCAGAGGAACAGAGGAGGAGTAGGATAAGGGTAAGCGAAAGGCTACAAGAACTGGTCGTCTAGTGCGTTCGGAACAGGGAGTAAAAGTAGCAGATTTCTGGGCGCAGAAGAATAGATTCAATTCATAATGTACAGACAATGATATGGTAGGATGTGAGTACAGTGGAGATAAACCTAAGCATTGAGTGACGATGAGAGAGGTTTTGTCTCTAGAGGCACCATTTAAGCCAGGTGAGGTCACCGCATGAGTGGGGAGGTGGAAAAAAGGGGTAGCTAAGGCATATTGAGCAGGGCTGGAGGCACTAAGACAATAACCACTAACCAAACAGCAATGGACAGACATATTGACATTTGGGTGAGGCATGCGTAGCCGAGTGATCATAGGGTCCAGTGAGTAGCTAGGCAAACCTGATGACACAGCGATTCAGACAGCTAGCGGGTCGGGGATAGCAGGCTAGCAGAAGGGCCTTTGGGGGACGTCATGATGCAAGAGCCTGTTTAGACCCCCTCGGACGGTTACATCGGCAGACCAGTCGTGATGGATCGACAGGGCTCCTTGTCGGCAGTAAACATACATTGTATGTCATTTTAGTATCCACTAGTTAAAGTCTTGAAGATAGGGACTTCTACAATAGATAATCAACGTTCTTATTGGAATAGAATCACCAGAAGAGAGACAGGAAAATGGAAAAGGTCAAATAAACACAGTGGCTGTGTTTAGCCCTCCTCATTTTAGATTCAAAGGCTCATGTGTGTGATCACTATTACCTGCAGTCTCTCTACATAGGCCCACACTCGGATCTCTTAATGCTGCTTAATGCTGCTCTCATCCTCCCCCTTTCATTCCTCTGCCTCCCCATACTAGAACATAACCCTTACCGCATCCCTATGGGACTACTGCACCACTTCAAATCAGCACTTCCACTGTAATTCGTTAATTATCCACCGCTTTTGATTTTCAACAGCATGCAGCCATGCACATGCTCACACTGTGAAAATAAGCAGAGTTGGTGTTAAATTGTAATGCTACACTAACTTTCTTCAAAACCTCAAAACCTCTAATGAAAACCTCTAATTCCATCATGTCCATGCCATTTCTCTGCCAAGTAACAATTTATGTAGTGTTTACAATGTAACGGTCAGATACAATATGATTTGTGGAAACACCGTAGCATTCAAAACTCATTTGGAAATAAATGTTCTGCATGAGTTCTTATTCTAGCTGCATGCATATTCCTTTACTGTGCATATTGTTTGTCTTTGAGACATACCGTATTTGAAGTGGTTTTACCAGACTTGACAATAGTTGGCCATCACAAGTGCATGATGTTGCACACACAAAGCAGAAAGTTGAGGTAGTCTCTTGCATCTGAATGTAGATCCCTCCCTAAACAGACGGAATATTTCCTCTTTGTCTATTCTCATCTATAATCCACATTATCAGTGTCAACCGGCTAAATAATCAGTTATACACTGAGTGTAGAAAACATTAAGAACACCTTCCTAATATTGAGTTGCATCCCCTTTTGCCCTCAGCACAGCCTCAATTCATCGGGGCATGGACTACAAGGTGTCGAAAGCGTTCCACAGGGATGCTGGCCCATGTTGACTGCAATGCTTCCCACAGTTGTGTCAAGTTGGCTGTATGTCCCTTGGGTGGGGGGCCATTCTTGAAACACACGTGACATTGTTGAGCAGGAAAAACCCAGCATCCTGGCACCTACTACCATACCCCATCCATACCACCTACTACCAAAGGCACCTAATTACATATTTTGTCTTGTCCATTCACCCTCTGAATGGCACGCATACACAATCCATGTCTCAATTGTCTCAATGCTTAAAAATCCTTCTTTAACCTATCTTCTCCCCTTCATCTACACTAATTGAAGTGGATTTAACAAGTGACATCAATGAGGGATCATAGCTTTCACTTGGATTCACCTGGTCAGTCTGTCACGGAGAGAGGTGTTCCTAATATTTGTACACTCAGTGTATGTTTCCCCACATGCACGCAAACAAATGCCTCTACTGAACATGACAGATGGGCATGACAAATTATCCTGCCTTGTAATCTGATGAAGCCTTAATCACAACACAAGTGCACAACAACAGTATAATCAATGTCTGATTGAAGGATGTTTCCTCTCCTCAAAAAGCAGAAGTGAAAGGAACTAGTAGGACGTGTGAACAATGGTGTTGATCCTCAACAGTGTGATGATGGAACTAATTATAATGTTTTCACCATCAACCCCAAACAACATATTCATCAAATTGTAATTCCATGTAATCAATATAAGAAATGTGTTGTTTGGTTGATGACAGGACATTGGCCTAACGCAACAATAGATAGAGCTGCGGTCAAATATATTGGCACCCTTGGACGATTCACTAATTCTTCTAAAATAAGTTAAAATTGAAAAAACTTTGGGTGTTCACACATGTATTTGTTTGATGTACAACTGCACAGGACCAATTAAAAAAAATCTGAACTGAAATTTTTCAAAAAAATTCACTTCAAAGTTAAAAAAAATAGACTGTACTAAATTATTCAGAATTCATATTAATTTGGTTGCAGGCAAGTGATGATTGATTACTGTGTAATTTATCTCACCTGTGGTAAGTTGCAGGTGCCTACTGTACAGCGTAAAAATATCCATTCGACCAGTTTTGGAAAGAGAAAACAGAACATTCTGCTCTATTGCACTCCATTGTAAAGTGCAAAGGTGCCAATATATTTGACCGCAACTATATGTATAGTCTAGTGATGGGTCTTTTGTGTCATAGTTGCAACCTATTTGCTGGTACTACTGAACAGAGGATGAACATTTACAACTTATAGCTCAGACACACAGGTAGGATTGTCAAACGTTTGCCTGCCGATAGTACTTAGCACCTTTGAACAGTGTCGGCTGTTCATTGTTTTTGTGTTCAGGCAGCAAAGACCTTGAAGTCGACAGCCACTCAGACTTGTTAAAATACTCAACCAGATGGTGTTAGTAGAGTTGTTTGGCAATGCATGGCCGTGTGTGGTGCTTAGTTTATGTTCTAGATTCCAATGTTAGCAAGCTAGCTAGCTAGCTGTGCCCTTATTGATACTAACCAGATGGCCACAGCTAGATAACTATCCAGGAAGATGACAAAGAACCAATTTAATTCACTCTCCATAATAACATACTGCCAGTGACAGCCCATTGCCAAATGTTTAGCTAGCACAACATAGCTAGCTAGCTAAGGACACTGCACTAACTCGGCAGCTAACACAGGCAGTTTCATGGAAACTCATCCATTGTGATTTAATTATATTGTCAATACTAGCTACAGTGGTTAGCTAGCTTGGAGGAAGCATTTAGTGTTGTGTGCATTGCGTCTGTGCACTTAGCAAGCTACCATCCCTTAGCCTACATTGCATATGAAGTGTGACTGGCTCATGACATTTAACTGTGGATGTACTGAGAAAATGCCTTATTTTTTCCTTTTTCTAGTCAATGCTGTTGGCTTCCCCACGAGGGGTTCATGCTCTCTGATTGACTCAATGTCAAGTTGTTGGCAACTGACGAGAATTGCGATTCTACAATTAGAAACGGCAGGTTCGTCGCTATCGGGTTGGCACGCAGCAGGTACCGCTTTTGTTCTAGCAAGAGAAGGAACGGCCTCCCACTGGGATAAGTACCTATCGGCAGTCTATTGTCAGTGAGATTCTCGGTGTGTTTCATGCATTAAAAGTTGAGAGTAATCCAACAATCTGACATTACTAGACTTCCCTCCATCTGACATTGGTACAGTAAATCCATACCAGTGATGCTAATGATACACCATCACACCATTACTATCTTCTCCTATCCTCGTCATAATCAGATAAACCCTAACTGCCATCTATGTACACACTGGCCTCCTGTTCTGGATTACTTGGTGGGGCTGCCAACATTCCGGAACAAAATGTAGGAACAAACAGGGGTGAATACAATGGCTTGGGTTATATATGGAGCTTTGTTCAAACAATACCAGATTTCTGCTGTTATGACGAGATTAAGACACTGTAAATGTCCAATCAATCTCGATTGCATAGAATCACTGAACCTGTGTTGCTTGACATGGGTATATCTCGACTATGAAAATGTGCACTGGAGAGGGAGGACACTTTTTGAAAGAGGACATAGGCATAGGCATCAGTCTGGGCCCAGATTTAGAATGGCAAAGAGAAAACACCCGTGGCATCCCTGCATCTGGAGTTCTCTCTGTTTTCCCCATCTTGTTTTGTCATCCATGTAATGCCATAATCAGTTGAGGATTTCATCTTGGCATAAGGATTCAAAAAGAAATGGAGCAGCAGCCGTTTTGCATTCTCCACATTTATCTATCTTCGTATTGTATTAGAAATCATTCGGTGGTTCCTCTAGCTCTCCTTCAATCCAATACACATTTAATTTGTAGTTCCTCTGGATACCTGTTGAATTTTAACTCAGCACCCGAGACTGGATATTCCAGTGATAATGCACTCATTTTGAGAGGAAACAATATAAAATAAATCATGACTCCTGTTCACTTCTCTGCCTCTCCGGCTCAACATATTTTTCGCTGTCAGTTACTCACCAACAACTTTCAAATGTACCTGAAGGGTTTCCAAGTGGAAACAGATCCGGATGACAGGGAACCAAGGTAAACACAGCCGACTGTCAAATCAAATGAAAGGGAGACTGAACGCAATCACAAACTCATTACAAGGCTGAACCCGCCTTTAAGCACTGCTGGATACAAACACAGGCTGTTTTTCCCTTCCTCATTGTCCCCTCACAAGCCCTCACTGACCTCTGAATAAAAGTATCCTCTTTGGGATATACAGTGCATTCTGAAAGTACTCAGACCCCTTGACATTTTCCACATTTTGTTACGTTACAGCCTTATTGTAAAATTGATTAAATTGTTTTTTTTCCTCATCAGTCTTCACCAGGTATTCCCAAACTGGCGTCAGTGGTACGCATTTAATTTAAAAAAAACTATTCTTCACATTTTCAAACAGTCCATTTATATTTTCCAACGGGGCTATACATTTGGGTGTGGTTTTTTTCTCTCCTGAGTAGCCTCGTTTCACTGCCAAAAATACAATTAAACCATCTAGTGTTCAGAAATAACAACACAATGTCAAATACAGGTAGCCTCGTCAAATAGTTAAAACCTCTCTGGGATATGTGGGACGGTAGCGTCCCACTTGGCCAATAGCCAGGGAAAATGTAGAGCGCCAAATTCAAAAAAATTATATAAAATCAAAGTTTCATTAAATCACACATGTAAGATACCAAATTAAAGCTACACTCGTTGTGAATCCAGCCAACATGTCAGATTTCCAAAAGGCTTTTCGGCGAAAGAATAAGATGCTATTATCTGATGATAGCACAACAGTAAACAAAGAGAGTGTAGCATATTTCAACCCTGCAGGCACGACACAAAACGCAGAAATAAAATATAAATCATGCCTTATGTCCCATAAACATCACAAATGGTCCTTTTGTTCGATTAATTCCGTACATATATATCCAAATTGTCCAGTTTGATCCAGAAAAAAACAGCTTCCAATTTGCGCAACGTCACTACAAAATATCTCAAAAATTACCTCTAAACTTTGCCAAAACATTTCAAACTACTTCTGTAATACAACTTAAGGTACATGTAAACGTTAATAATCGATCAAATTGAAGACGGGTCTATCTGTTTTCAAAACAGGAGATCAACAAACTAACGCTACTTTTCTAGTCTTGCGCAACTCTCAAACAGTACACATGACGTTACACTGTTTCCAGGTGGCCTTACTTCTTCATTGCACAAAGGAATAACCTCAACCTATTTCCAAAGACTGGTGACATCCAGTGGAAGCGGTAGGAACTGAAAACAGGGTGATTAGAAATCCAGTATTCAAAAGAAAAATCATTGAACAGACAGTGACCTAAAAAAAATTAAAAATGAATGGTTAGTCCTCGGGGTTTTGCCTGCTACATAAGTTCTGTTATACTTACAGACATGATTCAAACAGTTTTAGAAACTTCAGAGTGTTTTCTATCCAAATCTACTAATAATATGCATATCTTATATTCTGGGGATGAGTAGAAGGAAGTTGAAATTGGGCACGCTATTTATCCAAAAGTGAAAATGCTGTCCCCTATCCTAGAGAAGTTTGAACATCCAATCACATTAACCGTTACTCTCTCGCGGGAATTCCACTAACGATCCGTATGAAGCCAAACGTAGCTGCTGCTCATTCCGTTTGCTCGAAAATGTATAAATGGTTAAAAAAAGTACGGCTGTTACTAACAGCAGTACTACACTTGCACCTGTCGACGACACAAGTTGTTCTGCTTCCATGAGCACATCCAATGCTAGCTCTACATGTGTTGTTAGCCCAGCTAGCATGGACACTGACAGGTGTGAATCTGATGCAGCTGAAGAACTACTGCCCCCTTACCCGGGAAAGCACCGAACAACAGAGAAGGATGTTGGACCATTGAAGAGGCGCAAATTTGATGAGAACTACATTGATTTGGGGTTCACTTATATTGGGAGTAGTGCCTTTCCTCAGCCACAGTGTGTTGTATGTGCAAAGTACTATCTCACAACTCGATGAAACCTTCACTCTTGCGCAGACATTTAGAAACAAAACATGCCAATTTGAAAAATAAGCCACAGGAATTTTTTGAAAGAATTAAAACAACTTTCGAGTAGTAAGACATGAATAAAAGCAACAGATACCGTTAATAAGAAGGGGCTAGAAGCGTCTTATATGGTGAGCTACCGAGTGGCTAGGATAGGCAAGGCCCATACTATTGTGGAGAATTTAATTCTTCCTGCTGCTGCGGATATGGGACAATGGGACAATGCTGGGGGAAAAGGCCAAAAAAACTATACAGACAATGCCTTCATCCAACAACACTGTTTCACGACGCATCAGTGACATGACAGGAGATGTTTTGAAACAATTACTGCTTCGCATACAAGCTAGTGAATTCTATGGGTTACAGCTGGATGAGTCAACAGACATGGCGGCCTAGCACAGCTCCTGGTATATGTCCGTTACGTTTATGGGGGTCAATTAAGGAAGACATCCTCTTCTGCAAACCACTGGAAACAGGACAACAGGAGAGGATATTTTTAAAGTACTGGACAGCTTTGTGACATCAAATGGACTTTGGTGGTCAAGATGTGTTGGTGTCTGTACTGATGGCACAAAAGCCATGACAGGGAGACATAGTGGAGTGGTAACGCACGTGCAAGCATTTGCTTCCGATGCCACTTGGGTACACTGCAGCATCCACCGAGAGGCTGTTGCTGCGAAAGGAATGCCTGGCAGCTTGAAAGACGTTTTGGACACTACAGTGAAAATTATTAACTTTGTTAAAGCAAGGCCCCTGAACTTGTGTATTTTCTGCATTATGCAATGATATGGGCAGCGACCATGTAACGCTTTTACAACATACAGAAGTGCGCTGGTTATCAAGGGGCAAAGTTTTGACACGTTTTTTTAAAATTGAGAGACGAGCTTAAAAAAAACAACTTCTTCTAACTAGGGGGCGCAATTTTAACATTTGGCAAAATATGCGTACCCATTTTAAACTGCCTATTTCTCAGCCCCCGAAACTAGAATATGCATATAATAGTCAGATTAGGATAGAAAACACTCTGAAGTTTCCAAAACTGTAAGAATTTTGTCTGTGAGTTAAACAGAACTGATATTGCAGGTGAAAACCTGAGAAAATTTCAAGCAGGAAGTGGCACTCATTTTGAGAGCTCTGTGTTCCAATGCCTTCCTATCGCATATGTGAAGTCTCATCAATAAGACCTCTTTTTCTATGTCTTCCCTAAGGTGTCAACAGCCTTTAGACGTAGTTTCAGGCCTTTATTTTGAAGGATGAGCCTGCAAGAGCACATTGGGTAAGTGGACAGGTGGGGGCTCTCCGGGTGATTTTTGCGCAATTCTGAAAGGTAGCCATTGTCTCTCTCGCTCCTAGTGAAAAGCCAACTGTCCCGGTTGATTTATTATCGAATAGATATGTGAAAAACACCCTGAAGTTGGATCAAAAACAACGTTTGACATGTTTATGTGGACATTATGGATATAATTTGGAATTTTTTCCGCCGTTGTCGCGAACGCTTTTTCCGGTGGATTCCTTGTGATGACGCATCAAACAAACGGAGGTATTTGGATATAAAACGTATCTTTATGGAACAAAAGGAACATTTGCTGTCTAACTGGGAGTCTCGTGAGTGAAACCAACCGAAGATCAACAAAGGTAAACGATTAATTTGATTGCTTTGCTGGTTTTTGTTACCGAGTTACCTGGCGCTAGCTGTTCTTATTGTTTTGTCGAGCAATCGATACATTTACACAAATGCAAGTATTGCTTTCGCTGGAAAGCATAATTTCAAAATCTGAGACGACAGATGGATTAACAAAAGGCTAAGCTGTGTTTTGCAATATTGCACTTGTGATTTCATGAAATTATATTTTATGATTACCCTCTGGCGCTAGGCTACGCTATGCTAGTCAGGGTTTTTAATGACAAAAATCCCGGATCCGGGATGGGGATTTCAGAAAGGTTAAAGTTTTCTTTACTGACCATCATTTTCACTTGTCTGACCGCTTGTATGATGATGAGAATCTCACATGACTGGCCTATCTGGGTGATGTTTTTTCTCGCCTGAATGATCTGAATCTAGGATTACAGGGTCTCGCCGCAACTAAACCCAGAAAAAAAGATAAGTCATTTTTTCAGGACCCTGTCTTTCAAAGATAATTCGTAAAAATCCAAATAACTTCACATATCTTCATTGTAAAGGGTTTAAACACTGTTTCCCATGCTTGTTCAATGAACCATAAACAATTAATGAACATGCACCCGTGGAACGGTAGTTAAGACACTAACAACTTACAAATGGTAAGCAATTAAGGTCACAGTTATGAAAACTTAGGACACTAAAGAGGCCTTTCTACTGACTCTGAAAAACACCAAAAGAAAGATGCCCAGGGTCCCTGCTCATCTGCGTGAACGTGCCTTAGGCATGCTGCAAGGAGGCATGAGGACTGCAGATGTGGCCAGGGCAATACATTGCAATATCCGTACTGTGGGACGCCTAAGACAGCGCTACAGGGAGACAGGACTGACAACTGATCGTCCTCGCATTGGCAGACCACATGTAACAACACTTGCACAGGATCGGAACATCTGAACATCACACCTGCGGGACAGGTACAGGATGGCAACAACAACTGCCTGGGTTACACAAGGAATGCACAATCCCTCATCAGTGCTCAGACTGTCCGCAATAGGCTGAGAAAGGCTGGACTGAGGGCTTGTAGACCTGTTGTAAGGCAGGTCCTCACCAGACATCACTGGCAACAACGTCACCTATGGGCACAAACCCACCGTCGCTGGACCAGACAGGACTGGCAAAAAGTGCTCTTCACTGACGAGTCGCGGTTTTGTCTCACCAGGGGTGATGGTCGGATTCACGTTTATTGCCGAAGGAATGAGCGTTACACCGAGGCCTGTACTCTGGAGCGGGATCGATTTGGAGGTGGATGGTCTGTCATGATCTGGGGCGGTGTGTCACAGCATCATCGGACTGAGCTTGTTGTCATTGCAGGCAATCTCAACGCTGTACCTCATGTGGTACCCTTCCTGCATGCTCATCCTGACATGACCCTCCAGCATGACAATGTCACCAGCCATACTGCTGGTTCTGTGCGTGATTTCCTGCAAGACAGGAATGTCAGTTTTCTGTTATGGCCAGCGAAGAGCCCAGATCTCAATCCAATTGAGCACGTCTGGGACCTGGTGGATTGGAGGGTGAGGGCTAGGGCCATTCCCCCCAGAAATGTCTGGGAACTTGCAAGTGCCTTGGTGAAAGAGTGGGGTAACATCTCACAGCAAGAACTAGCAAATCTGGTGCAGTCCATGAGGAGATGCACTGGAGTACTTAATGCAGTTGGTGCCCACACCAGATACTGACTGTTACTTTTGATTTCAACCGCCCCTTTGTTCAGGAACACATTATTCCATTTCTGTTAGTCATATGTCTGTGGGACTTGTTCAGTTTATGTCTCAGTTGTTGAATCTTGTTATGATCATACACATATTTACACATGTTAAATTTGCTGAAAATAAACGCAGTTGACAGTGAGAGGACATTTCTTTTTTTGCTGAGTTGATATTCAATGTGCGGGACAAAATTGAGGCTATGATTAAGAAGTTGAAGCTCTTCTCTGTCTGCATTAACAAGGACAACACACAGGTCTTTCCATCATTGTATGATTTTTCTGTGCGCAAATTAACTCAAGCTTATGGACAATGTCAAATGTGATATATCGAAGCATCTGAGGTAGTTGGGTGCGCAATTACGCAGGTACTTTCCCAAAACGGATGACACAAACAACTGGATTCGTTATCCCTTTCATGCCATGCCTCCAGTCCACTTACTGATATCTGAACAAGAGAGCGTCATCGAAATTGCAACAAGAAAATTTTATTTTATCAGAAGCCACAGCCAGATTTCTGGATTGGACTGCGCTCAGAGTATGCTGCCTTGGCAAAGCGCGCTGTTAAGACACTGATGCCCATTGCAACCACGTACCTATGTGAGAGTGGATTCTCGGCCCTCACTAGCATGAAAACTAAATACAGGCACAGACTGTGTGTGGAAAATGATTTAAGACTGAGACTCTCTCCAATACAACCAAACATTGCAGAGTCATGTGCATCCTTTCAAGCACACCCTTCTCATTAACCTGTGGTGAGTTATTCATAATTTTCGATGAGAAAATAACATTTTATATGTAAGATGGCTAAAAAAAAGAGCAAAATTATTGATTATTATAATATTATTATTTGTGCCCTGGTCCTATAAGAATTCTTTGTCACTTCCCACGAGCCGGGTTGTAACACAAACTCACACTAATTCTTATGTTTAATAAATGTATCGTATAGTGTGTGTGTGGCTGGCTTACAATGATGGCAAAAAACAACATTTGAGAATGCGCTGACCCTGGTGGGGTGCGCAGCTGGAGGCTGAATGTTTGAAGGGGTACGGTACTATAAAAAGTTTGGGAACCACTGATCTACACAATAGCCCGTAACAGTTTTAATTTATTTTATTTTAGCAAATGTATTAAAAATAAAAAACAGCAACACCAGTATTCAGACCCTTTGCTATGAGACTCGAAATTGAGCTCAGGTGCATCCTGTTTCCATTGATCATCCTTGAGATGTTTCTACAACTTGATTGGAGTCTATCTGTGGTAAATTCAATTGATTGGACAGGATTTGGAAAGGCACACAACTGTCTATATAAGGTCCCACAGTCGACAGTGCATGTCAGAGCAAAAACCAAGCCATGAGGTTGAAAGGAATTGTCCTTAGAGCTCCAAGACAGTATTGCGTCGATGTACAGATCTGGGGAAGGGTACCAAAACATTTCTGCAGCATTGAAGGTCCCTAAGAACACAGTGGCCTCCATCATTCTTAAATGGAAGATGTTTGGACCCACAAGACTCTTCCTAGAGCTGGCCACCCGGCCAAACTTAGCAATTGGAGGAGAAGGGCTTCGGTCAGGGAAGTGACCAAGAACCCAATGGTCACACTGACAGAGCTCAAGAGTTCCTCTGTGGAGATGGGAGAAACTTCCAGAAGGACAACCATCTCTGTTGCCCTCCACCAATCAGGACTTTACGGGTAGAGTGGCCAGACGGAAGCCATTACTCAGTAAGAGGCACATGACATCACGCTTGGAGTTTGCCAAAAGGTACCTAAAGGACTCAGACCATGAGAATCAAGATTTTCTGGTTTGATGAAACCAAGTTTGAACTCTGTGGCCTGAAAGCCAAGCATCACGTCTGGAGGAAACCTGGCACCTCCCTACGATGAAGCATGGTGGTGGCAGCATCAGCAGCAGGGACTGGGAGACTATACAGGATTGAGGGACAGATGAACGGAGCAAAGTACAGAGAGACCCTTGATGAAAACCTGCTCCAGAGCCCTCAGACTGGGGCGAAGATTAACCTTCCCACAGGACAACAACCCTAATCACACAGTCAGGACAATGCAGGAGTGGCTTCGGTACAAGTCTCTGAATGTCCTTGAGTGACCAGGCCAGAACCCAGTCTTGAACCCGATCGTACATCTCTGGAGAGACCTGAAAATAGCTGTACTGCGACGCTCCCCATCCAACCTTACAGAGCTTGAGAGGATCTGCAGAGAAGAATGGGTGAAACTTCCCAAATACAGGTGTGCCAAGATTGTAGCATCATACCCAAGAAGACTCGACTTTGTAATCGCTGCCAAAGGTGCTTCTACAAAGTAATGATTAAAGGGTCTGAATACCTACAGTACTACTTTTACCACTTTTAGTCTTAATCTTTACTACACTCACTGTTTAGCACATGACCTCACATGTGAATCCTTAAAGAGATGGTTGGGGCTGGCTTAAGAGGGTGTGAACAATGCTGAATGGGTGTAGACAAAGGAGAGCTCTCCTTTAGTAGTACCAAAAATTCAAAGGCCATTTTCTCAAAATTGAGGTTTCAAGTTAATCAACTTTCAAAGCAGAATTACTTTCCCATTGCTCCTCAAATGCAGAGTATCATAAGACCCAATAAAGTTGGTCGATCACAATTGAATTTACCACAGGTGGACTCCTAACAAGTTGTACGAACATCAAGGATGATCAATGGAAACAGGATGCACCCGAGCTCAATTTTGAGTGTCATAGCAAAGGGTCTCAATGCTTATGTAAATAATTCTTTATTTTATACATTTTTGGGATATTGTGTGTAGATTGATGAGGAATATAATACAATTGTATCCATTATAGAATAACATGCTGACCAGACTGCTTCTGCATGCGCCATCGTGCGCAAGTTTATTTTTTTTCACCTACACCAGACGCTGTCAGGACACGCAGGTTGAAAAATCTAATCAAACTCTGAAACAATTATATGAATTTCTTCTGAGATATAAACATTGGGTTGTTATTTTACCTCTACTCCGTCAATTAATCCACAGATTAAACAGTAAACCGAATTAGTTTCTAGTCATCTCTCCTCCTTCCTTCAGGCTTCTTATTCTTCTTTGGACTTTATATGGCGGTTGGCAACCAATTTTAAGGTGCATTACCACAACCGACTGGATTCTGGACCTCAGTTCATATTTCAATCACCCACGTGGGTATATGCGCCTAAAAACCAATGAGGAAATGGCACGTGGGTATATGTTTCTAAAAAGCAATGAGGAGATGGGAGAGGCAGGATTGCAGCACGTTGAGCGCCACAAATAGAACAAAGTTCTATTTTAGTGCCTGGCTTCGCAGATGCTTGTTGACGCGTGTGAGCAGTGTGGGTGCAATGATTGAATAACATGTTTGTGTACATTTATTTTGCAACGCTCGCGCATGCGACCCGTACCGGTCTGGTCAGCATATGAGGCTGTACTTTTTGAATGCACTGTATCATATCAACTTTAAGACTAAAGACACAATTGGAGAGGCTATTGTTTGAGGCGAGTATAACGACAACCCATCTTTTGGCAGAATTCAGCATTCAACACCGATCATTCTTCATCATTAAAACATAATCAATCACCAATGTCACAAACTATAGCATGACAAATGAAATGTCACCTGCAAATGGTGTAAAGAAAATACTGTGCTCACAGGAAATTCTCCAGTGTTAAATCAACGCTGATAGTGTCCAATTTAACACTGGTCCAGTGTATCTACGGGTCCACACTTTCAGTGTTAAATGAACACACTGCTTAGAGTTTCTAATTTGCCAAGATAATCTATCCACTTGACAGGTGTGGCATATCAAGAAGCTGATTAAATAGCATGATCATTACACAGCTGCACCTTGTCCTTTGGACATTTAAAGGCCACTCTAAAATGTGCTGTTTTGTCACACAACACAATGCCACAGATGTCTCAAGGTTTGAGGGAGAGTGCAATTGGCATGCTGACTGCAGGAATGGCAACAGAGCTGATGCCAGAGAATTGAATGTTCATTTCGTTTCAGAGAATTTGGCAGTACGTCCAACTGGCCGCATAACCCATGTCTAACTATGCCAGCCCAGGACCTCCACATCCGGGTTTCTTCACCTGTGGGATTGTCTGATGAGTGTGGGGTGCTGCTGAGGAGTATTTGTGTCTATAATAAAACCCTTTTGTATGGAAAAACATTCTTATTGGCTGGACCTGGCTCCCCAGTGGTTGGTCCTCTGCCCTCCCAGGCCCACCCATGGCTGCGCCCTTGCCTACTCATGTCAAACCCATAGATTAGGGCCTAATGAATTTATTTCAATTTACTTATATCCTTCTATGAACTGCAGCTCAGTAAAATCTTTGAAATTGTTGCATGTTTATATTTGTTTTCAGTATACATGCAAAACATAGATTCTAAAATTCTACCTGCAATAGAGAATGCTGGTAAATGATAATGATGAGTGTGGTTTTTCTTTATTGCTGGTTATTAACACCAACACTTGGATACTTTTACACCAAAGAGTGTTAATTTAACACTTACAGAGTAAACTTAACAACTGAATCAACACTAGGAATGTTACACAGAAAACGTTATACCAGGTAGCAATTTGCTGTTCTGAATTCCATGGTCAAAGACACATTTAATAAAAAAGTTATTTCAGATACGCTCTTCCCCCCTGGCGCTCGAGGGCGCCGGGCTCCCCAGCATTACGTACTCCTGCCACCATCATTACGTACACCTGCCTTCCCCCTTCACGCGCATCAGTGATTATTGGACTCACCTGGACACTATCACCTCTGTCATTACCTCCCCTATATCTGTCTGTTCCCCCACTCTGTTCCCCGCTACAGCAAGGATTGTCTTATGTCCTTGTATACCCGTGTGCTGACGCTGTTCCTGTCTTGTTTCATGTCTGTTCCTGATTAAATGTTTGACTCCCCGTATCTTCTTCTCTACTCCAGTGTCGGTCCTTACAGATACATGTCTTTCCCATCCTCAACGATATACCTGCGCTCAGAAGTGGCTCATTGTGCACTTTAAGATATTCTCTACTAATTACGGAATTTATGGCAATTTTTATTCATGATAAAAATGCGAGCAGTTAATCTTCATTATGCTCTTTGATTATTTGCATAGTGATTTTCTGTCTTTAAAAAGCAGTGTGTGTGTAGCAGAGATTGTGCCTCTGTGTGTAAGGTTACTGCTTTTCTTTACAGTCCTTTTTCAAGAGTTACTTCATGGTATCTACAGGAAATTATGCGGTTACAATGGATACTTTCTTGTATTTCCTCCAAATAAGAACTGTCTGGGATTGACTTCAAAGAATTCGACAAGATTACTAATCTGTTTATGATACCATTGCAAAGTAAAATCGAATCCTATTGTATTGGTCGCGTACACATATTTTGCAAATGTTATCTCGGGTGTAGCGAAATGCTTATGTTCCTAGCTCCAATGGTGCAGTTATATCTAACAATACAAAACAATACACGCAAATCCAAAAAGAAAAAGAAAGGAACTAAGAAATATAGAAATATTAGAAAGAGCAATGTCAGAGTCCGGAATATAAATATATATGTCTATGATGTCATGCGTCATTCTATGAGTCATATGAAGAGACATAATATGGGTCTTTGTCACTTTTTAAAACAACATATTTTTCTTCCACTGTGTTGATGCATACTCAACAAACCAATACTATGACTACAGTTATGCAGAGGGATTCCCTCTACTTCACAAGCCCTCATCAGAGTGGCAATTAACTGTGCAACTAAGGAATTTTCTGATTTGTAATTAAATGATTAATGGCTTAGTGTTCCATATGGAAGTTAAAATCACTGCTTGTTTAGATGCAAGTCTTTTGGAATAATTAATGGACACCCACGATTTAGGCTTTCGCTCAGTGTGTAAAATGATGCTTTATCTATGAAGGTGATCCCTCTTTGCAAATTTGAATTAACAGTATGCAAACAACGTCAACATCTTCCCCTGAAGTAATAACCATCATTGGGTGACACGTCATTGCATGGACAGTGGGGACCTGATCCTAGATCAGCACTCCTACTACGAGATACTTTATGGATCGGGATAGAGTTCCAATTTTCAGCCTCAACACGACAGGGCCCGATGATCTTATACCAAGTCGGCCTCAAATTCTGAAAATGTATTTGGGCCTGGCGAGTTTCTGGCTTGCCGCACTATGCTAAGAAAAAAAAAAGACTGTCCATATCTGCTCACCTTTTATTATTGCTCTCTCATAGCAACAGCAGCAGCAGTTGCAGCCACTAGTGGCGCCTGAATTCCAATATTGAGCCAGAGACATTTGTGGCCATGACGAAACTTATTTTTCTGATGATTGAATAGTTTCAAATTGCTATAGGAATAGGCTGGATTGCACTTGGGAGAATGATGATTCACGAGACCACGATAGGCAGCGCATCTCAGAATCAGGGAAGGCCAATATTCCAATGGCATCTGTTAACGGTGATGCATCTTAATTAAATACAACTTATGACTGCTAATGTGCCAGTAAACTACCCGAAAGTAGACCCATAACTGATCGAAATGTTTTCCTATTCAGGCATTGGCTTGATGCAGTTATTTTCAGAACGAAGCAGGCATTCAAAACACAGGACTTTTGAGCAAATTTTTTATGATGGATGTTTGGCACAAAATCAAGTTATTTATTTATTGTTTAATTATTGAAGGCTCCCTTATTTCAATTTCAAAATAAAATGCTTTATTATTTTGAAAGGCATGAATGACTTGTGCGCAGTGTGATGACATGAATGAATGATTGATTGAGATAGGCCTAGAAATTACGTTAAGAAACAGGACGCGCTCTTAGCTCGATTGTGGATAGATTTTATAAGGCTACTATAGCCTATAGGTCTAGTAATGATGATAATAATACTAAGTAGGCTATTATATTGATGATAATAATAATTGTAATACTAATTATAACAATAAAAAGAAGAATTTCAAAGAAGAACAATGAGGAGGGTAGGGGCGAGTGCTGAGTGTGTATTCTGTGTGATGAACTGGTTTTGGATTAAAACACCACATTGTTCTCAACACCAGTTTAAATCTAGAAGTCTGAACTATTTTTGGGGGGTTTGGGTTCATGACATTTCTGTGATATCAGACCGGGCCTGTGCTTCAGCTCACCTGTCTTGGGTAAG
This sequence comes from Salvelinus namaycush, assembly GCF_016432855.1. Taxonomy (NCBI): domain Eukaryota; kingdom Metazoa; phylum Chordata; class Actinopteri; order Salmoniformes; family Salmonidae; genus Salvelinus; species Salvelinus namaycush. Next base: position 22,895,956 of record NC_052313.1, read on the forward strand.
ACCCAGCTAAAACGAATAGGGGCCCAGGTCGATTTAGTCATGGGGCATTTCCAGGCAGTTGGGCTGTAGATGTAACAGTGCAATCCAAACATTACCCTACCCCTTTGCCAAAAGTAGTTGTGAACATTTAGTTGACTGTGGGTTTTATCGTAATACGGGTATTGACATGTTAGAATCCAATTAGGGGTAATCGGGTCTGATGAACCCTGCACAGATTAAATCAGGGAAGACGTCTCCACTCAGATGTTTAGAAAGTTAATTAGAGAAATACACTTTTGTCAAGTAGTGAATTATGCCTGCTCAAGCTATAAATAAGAGAAAATATACCAGAGAGAAACCAAGCTAGATGGTGACCCAGTTTTAAAGTATGTCCTGCAATACAACATGCATTTATTTTAAGCACATTCTAACTGGGTATGCAGTTGCAGGTCCTGCAGATGCTATTTACCCTATTTACCCCATTAGTGTGTGTAGTTCAGCCAGAGGTTGCAGTAATCCCCATTGCGCTCGGTTGCCTGATCTACTGTACCACTGCATATTGAGTGGATGGAGGGAAGGTAATAGGTTGTCATTTTCCGAGCCAAGCTTTGTGTTCCCTAATGTGGCTTTGAGTCTATTGGCAAAAATAACAATGCAGGATTATATGAAGTTGTACCAGAACTGCTTGCCATTGTTTCATTAACCATCACCATGTCATCTTTTATCTTTTATTTATTTCTACTGAATAAAAAATGAAACGATAGCTGTAAAAAAAAATCAAAAAAATACGAAGGGCAGTAAAACAGGACATATAGAAAAACCGTCAATATCTGAGATGATTATGAATGACTCCCCGTAGAGTCTAAGGGCCTGTGGCTGGGTTTCTAAGCTAACATATGGAATTGTTTTAAGATGGTCATACTAAAGATCATTTAGCTATTTAATTTTGAATTTTAGGATTCCTTTAGGTATAATTTTTGCATTTTTATTTGATGAAACATTGGATTTGGCCATACTGCTATTAGCCCATAGAAACGCATTGAATAACATATTCATACATGGGAAAGTGTCTGTCCTATATCTGACCGATAAAAGAAAGCTCAGGAAACAAAACAAATGCCCTATTCACTTCCATTCATTTTTTGTCCGGGTACCAGGTTACCTTCAGACGAGTCCCCTGACACTTGTGGGGGTTGTAGAGCAAAACGAAGAACACCATCTTGTTCTTGAGAGTCTCATCTTTCCACAGAGGGAGAAGATCGATTTTCAGGATATCTCCAGGTCTGACAAACACCGCTGTTGCTCTGCCACCTTCCACCGCAGATGGGGCTAGGCCGAAATCGGCAGAAGCGGTAGGTTGAGACGCAGCCCATGCAAAAACATTTTTTATTTTACTAGGCAAGTCAGAACAAATTCTTATTTACAATGAGGGCCTACCCCGGCCAAACCCAGACGACACTGGGCAATTGTGCGCCACCCTATGGGACTCCCAATCACAGCCAGATGTGATTCAGCCTGGATTCAAATCAGGGACTGTAGTGACACCTCTTGCACTGAGATGCAGTGCCTTAGACCTCTGCGCCACTCGGGAGCCTTAAATATCTCTAGTTTAAACAAACTGACTTTGATGTTTTTTTATTTATTACACTAATACGATTTCCGGATATCTCATATAAGAATTATACATGCTGCAGATACGCATGTCCTTAATTTCATATACAGACTTAGGATATTCTCCGTAATTGGACAGCTTCTACATGCATCCAATCCAGACTAGAGGTCGACCTATTATGATTTTTCAATGCCGATACCGATACCGATTATTGGAGGACAAAAAAGCCGATACCGATTAATTAAAAAAAAAAATTGGGGAATATATATATATATATATCATACACACACACACATTTTTGTAATAATGACAATTGCAACAATACTGAATGAACAATGAACACTTTTATTTTAACTTAATATAATACATAAATACACACACGCACACAGCTCTGAAGTGACAATGATACTGAAGAGTCTGCTTAGGAGACAAATACTCTCAACTGTTTGAATAAAAATAGAGTTTAAGTTACCTGTGATGAATGTTGAAAACAAACTTTAATTTCTATATGCAGGAAATCCTATTTTAATAATGGGTATGGTAAGAATTGACAACCAAAGTGCGAGTCATAATTCCCATGACACCTAGCAAAATCTGAAAAGCGGTTCCTTCATTTATTCCATAGGATATTTTTAGATTCACTTAAAATAAGGTCTGTGTTTCGTGTAGGCTTACATCACCGTGCCAATTTTATAACTGTGTAGATATCCATAGGACAAGGTAACTCTGATCAATATTGGCTAAATATAAGCGAAGATAAAAAAAAATTGTAGAGTGGATTTATGAAAATATGTTGACAAACGTTACCTTATCCTAGTGAGATTTACATGGGTATCAAAACGTCGAGGCGGTTTAAGCCTGCACGAAACACAGACCTTATTTGAAGTAGATCAAGACATTCTCTATGGAAGACATGAACGGTAAAATAACGAAGGAACCCCTTTCAAATTCAGCCGCAAGTTATTACAGGAATTATAACGCGTCGACTATTTCTCTCTAAACCATATACCTTTGACTAATCTGGAAACTATCACCTCGAAAACAAAACGTTTATTCCGTTCCGTATTTTATCTAACGGGTGGCATCCATGAGTCTAAATATTCCTGTTACATTGCACAACCTTCAATGTTGTCATAATTACGTAAAGTTCTGGCAAATTAGTTCGCAAAGAGCCCAAACTGTTGCATATACCCTGACTCTGTGTGCAATGAACGCAAGAGAAATGACACAATTTCACCTGGTTAATATTGCCTGCTAACCTGGATTTCTTTTAGCTAAATATGCAGGTTTAAAAATATATACTTGTGTATTGATTTTAAGAAAGGCATTGATGTTTATGGTTAAGTACACATTGGAGCAATGACAGTCATTGATTGATTGTTTTTATAAGATAAGTTTAATGCTAGCTAGCAACTTACCTTAGCTTACTGCATTCGCTAACAGGCAGGCTCCTCGTGGAGTGCAATGTAATCAATGCAAGATTGGATCCCCCGAACTGACTAGGTTAAAAATCTGTCGTTCTGCCTCGTTTCCGTCATTGAAAATAAGAATGTGTTCTTAATTGACTTGCCTAGTTAAAGATTAAATAAAGGTGTAAAAAAAAAAGATTAAAAAAAAGAAAGAAAAAAATTCGGCAAATCGGCGCCCAAAAATACCGATTTCCGATTGTTATGAAAACTTGAAATCGGCCATTCCGATTAATCGGTCGACCTCTAATCCAGACCTCTGAAATCTCCCTGTATAGAGCCTCACAGTGGAGGTGTCATAATACCAATAAAACCTAGTGGTCAAACAGGGAAATGGTTACAATAGTTTTTCCACCATTCATTTTTTCCATATGGCATTTTAGAAACACTTAAAATAAGGGATGTGTTTCGTGTAGGCTTACCCTGGCTTGACATTTTGATAACCATGTAAATCTCTCTTGGACAAGGTGACTTTTATTATTATATTTGTCTCTATTTACTTTCATGTTAATTAGCATCAAAGTAGACATCATGCAAAAACTACAAATCCCTGCAAGCTCCTGCACGTCATCTCTAACCGACACCTTTGCTAACAGGTATTGTGTCATTTTAAAACTTGCACAAGACAGTTCACAGAATTGTCAATTTAAAGAAATTAGATAGTTAATCCAGAGATTCTTACCTTTGCCTCGATTTGGCTGTCTCATCCAGATCATTATGGCATTTGTAACTTCTTTATGATAGCCACATTAGCAGCTAATTAGCATTTCATTTTGGGGGTTAAATACAGGTGAAAATATTGATTAAAGTCACCTTGTCCGAGAGAGATTTACACGGTTATCAAAATGTCAAGGCAGGGTAAGCCTAAACAAAACACAGCCCTTATTTCAAGTGTTTCTAAAAAACCCTATGGGAAAAATGAATGGTACTCTATGAGTCCAGGGAGATGCAGGTCTCTGGGGTGAGATACATTCATGACACGCACCTGATGCGTGTGCACCCGCTTAGCTTCCAAAATATTATTTACATTGGTGTGGAGTGCCAAGATGGAGGTACGTTGGCTTCAACACAGCACCCCCTATCAGTCATCTAGTGTATATGCTGTACAAATCCTTGGCGACAACTAAAATTTACTCAACAGGCAAGGCTTTCTACCAAAGGTCTCCAACAGGTTGATCGCAAGCTACCAGTAGCTCACAGCCTGCCTATGAGTAACTCGCCAAACATTTCTGAAAGTACATGCAATTTTCACGTGTCATTAACAAGTCTCATAAGTATCAGACACCGCAAGCTTCCAGCTACTAGCTAATCAACGCAACATTGACATTATCCCACCCCTGGTTAGCCACTATCGGCTTAAAAAGCCAAACTTAACACACTAGCTACCAATTCATTTCCAGCAATATTGCCCCTGTCTGTGTGATGTGTGCGTTTGTCTCTCTGTGTGTGACCAGTTGATGTGATAACCGTCTTGTGGGTTGACAGAAATGCTTTCGCCAAAACCTTCAAAGTCTATCATTTGTATGTACTTTCTGTCATTTGCAGACTTTGCCATGAAATGAGCAGCAGCAGTACACTCTTAGAAAAAATGGTTCCAAAAGGGTTCTTTGTGGAGGGATAGGGTTCTACCAAGAACTGTTTTGATCAGAAGAACCCTTTTATGAAGACAATGGTTATTTGTAAGGCAAAGGGTTCTACCTAGAACCTTTAACATCCTATGAACTGTCTTTGGAAGAAAGGGTTCTTTGAAAGGCAAGACGGGTTCTACATAAAACCATATATAATATTTCCCAGCATGCTCTATTGCAGGGAGATTTTCAGAATTGTTTGTTGCACTGTAAAATCTGTGTTTTTGCATGTACATTGCTTGGTTGATTAATTGATTAATAGTAGTAATCCGGCGCCGAAAAGAGATGGCCGCCTCGCTTCGCGTTCCTTGGAAAATATGCAGTATTTTGTTTTTTTATGTGTTATTTCTTACATCGGTACCCCAGGTAATCTTAGGTTTCATTACATACAGTCGGGAGGAACTACTGAATATACGATTAACGTCAACTCATCATCGTTCCTACCAGGAATATGACTTTCCCGAAACGGATCCAGTGTTTTGCCTTCCACCCAATACAATGGATCTGATCCCAGCCGGCGACCCTGTGCGACGCCGTAAAAGGGGCAAACGAGGCGGTCTCCTGGTCAGGCTTCGGAGACGGGCACATCGCGCTCCACTCCCTAGCATACTACTCGCCAATGTCCAGTCTCTTGACAATAAGGTTGATGAAATCCGAGCACGGGTAGCATTCCAGAGAGACATCAGGGATTGCAACGTGCTCTGCTTCACGGAAACATGGCTAACTCAAGAGACGCTAACGGAGTCGGTGCAGCCAGCTGGTTTCTTCATGCATCGCGCCGACAGAAACAAACATCTTTCTGGTAAGAAGAGGGGCGGGGGGGTATGCCTTATGATTAACGAGACGTGGTGTGATCATCATAACAACACACAGGAACTCAAGTCATTCTGTTCACCTGATCTAGAACTCCTCACAATCAAATGTCGACCGCATTATCTACCAAGGGAATTCTCCTCGATCATAATCACAGCCGTATATATTCCCCCCCAAGCAGACACATCGATGGCCCTGAACGAACTTTACCTGACTCTTTGTAAACTGGAAACCACACACCCTGAGGCTGCATTCATCGTAGCTGGGGATTTTAACAAGGCTAATCTAAAAACAAAACTCCCTAAATTCTATCAGCATATCGATTGTGCTACCAGGGCTGGAAAAACCCTAGATCATTGTTATACTAATTTCCGCGACGCATATAAGGCCCTCCCCCGCCCCCCTTTCGGAAAAGCTGACCACGACTCCATTTTGTTGATTCCAGCCTACAAACAGAAACTAAAACAACAAGCTCCCGCGCTCAGGTCTGTTCAACGCTGGTCCGACCAATCTGATTCCACGCTTCAAGACTGCTTCGATCACGCGGATTGGAATATGTTCCGCATTGCGTCCAACAACAATATTGACGAATATGCTGATTCGGTGAGCGAGTTCATTAGGAAGTGCATTGACGATGTCGTACCCACAGCAACGATTAAAACATTCCCAAACCAGAAACCGTGGATTGACGGCAGCATTCGCGTGAAACTGAAAGCGCGAACCACTGCTTTTAACCAGGGCAAGGTGACCGGAAGCATGACCGAATACAAACAGTGTAGCTATTCTCTCCGCAAGGCAATCAAACAGGCTAAGTCCCAGTACAGAGACAAAATCGAGTCGCAATTCAACAGCTCAGACACAAGAGGTATGTGGCAGGGTCTACAGTCAATCACGGATTACAAAAAGAAAACCAGCCCCGTCGCGGACCAGGATGTCTTGCTCCCAGACAGGCTAAACAACTTTTTTGCCCGCTTTGAGGACAATACAGTGCCACTGACACGGCCCCCTACCAAAACCTGCGGGCTCTCCTTCACTGCAGCCGAGGTGAGTAAAACATTTAAACGTGTTAACCCTCGCAAGGCTGCAGGCCCAGACGGCATTCCCAGCCGCGTCCTCAGAGCATGCGCAGACCAGCTGGCTGGTGTGTTTACGGACATATTCAATCAATCCTTATCCCAGTCTGCTGTTCCCACATGCTTCAAGAGGGCCACCATTGTTCCTGTTCCCAAGAAAGCTAAGGTAACTGAGCTAAACGACTACCGCCCCGTAGCACTCACTTCCGTCATCATGAAGTGCTTTGAGAGACTAGTCAAGGACCATATCACCTCCACCCTACCGGACACCCTAGACCCACTCCAATTTGCTTACCGACCCAATAGGTCCACAGACGACGCAATCGCAACCACACTGCACACTGCCCTAACCCATCTGGACAAGAGGAATACCCATGTGAGAATGCTGTTCATCGATTACAGCTCAGCATTTAACACCATAGTACCCTCCAAACTCGTCATCAAGCTCGAGACCCTGGGTCTCGACCCCGCCCTGTGCAACTGGGTCCTGGACTTCCTGACGGGCCGCCCCCAGGTGGTGAGGGTAGGTAACAACATCTCCACCCCGCTGATCCTCAACACTGGGGTCCCACAAGGGTGCGTTCTGAGCCCTCTCCTGTACTCCCTGTTCACCCACGACTGCGTGGCCATGCACGCCTCCAACTCAATCATCAAGTTTGCGGATGACACTACAGTGGTAGGCTTGATTACCAACAACGACGAGACGGCCTACAGGGAGGAGGTGAGGGCCCTCGGAGTGTGGTGTCAGGAAAATAACCTCACACTCAACGTCAACAAAACAAAGGAGATGATTGTGGACTTCAGGAAACAGCAGAGGGAGCACCCCCCTATCCACATCGACGGGTCAGTAGTGGAGAAGGTGGAAAGTTTTAAGTTCCTCGGTGTACACATCACGGACAAACTGAATTGGTCCACCCACACAGACAGCGTCGTGAAGAAGGCGCAGCAGCGCCTCTTCAACCTCAGGAGGCTGAAGAAATTCGGCTTGTCACCAAAAGCACTCACAAACTTCTACAGATGCACAATCGAGAGCATCCTGTCGGGCTGTATCACCGCCTGGTACGGCAACTGCTCCGCCCACAACCGTAAGGCTCTCCAGAGGGTAGTGAGGTCTGCAGAACGCATCACCGGGGGCAAACTACCTGCCCTCCAGGACACCTACACCACCCGATGTCACAGGAAGGCCATAAAGATCATCAAGGACAACAACCACCCAAGCCACTGCCTGTTCACCCCGCTATCATCCAGAAGGCGAGGTCAGTACAGGTGCATCAAAGCAGGGACCGAGAGACTGAAAAACAGCTTCTATCTCAAGGCCATCAGACTGTTAAACAGCCACCACTAACATTTAGCGACCGCTGCCAACATACTGACTCAACTCCAGCCACTTTAAAAAATGGGAATTGATGGAAATTATGTAAAAATGTACCACTAGCCACTTTAAACAATGCCACTTAATATAATGTTTACATACCCTACATTACCCATCTCATATGTATATACTGTACTCTATATCATCTACTGCATCTTGCCATCTTTATGTAATACATGTACCACTAGCCACTTTAAACTATGCCACTTTATGTTTACATACCCTACAGTACTCATCTCATATGTATATACCGTACTCTATACCATCTACTGCATCTTGCCTATGCCGTTCTGTACCACCACTCATTCATATATCTTTATGTACATATTCTTTATCCCTTTACACTTGTGTGTGTATAAGGTAGTAGTTGTGGAATTGTTAGGTTAGATTACTTGTTGGTTATTACTGCATTGTCGGAACTAGAAGCACAAGCATTTCGCTACACTCGCATTAACATCTGCTAACCATGTGTATGTGACTAATAAAATTTGATTTGATTTGATTTGATTTGATTTAATTTTATGATACACAAAAATAAATAACATACAGTTTTCTAAAGTGATCCAATCTGTTTGTAATTGGATTTATTGCACTCGTTACTGAGATGGTTGTTCCAGTTTAGAAGATTAAGGTAGTCTCAATATGCAATCATCCCTTCCCTATCCTGGTAGTCATTCTGAATGGAGGTTGCAGTTGATTAACAATTCCACTTTTTGGATATCCTACCTCTGGCCAGCATAATGCGACTTGCAGGCCTGATGTGGCCTGTAAACCAGGAGATATCTAACACCATTTTGTTGGGGTATAACTAGGCCCTCAAATAAAGGCCTTATGATACACTACATGACTGAAATGATGTGGACACCTGCTCATCAAACGTCTTATTCCAAAATCATGGGAATTCAAATTGAGTTGGTCCCTCATTTGCTGCTATAACAGCCACCACTCTTCTGGGAAGGCTTTCAACTATATTTTGGAACATTGCTGCGGAGACTTGCTTCCATTCAGCCACAAGAGCATTAGTGAGGTCGGGCACTGAGGCCTGGCTCCTAGTCGGTGTTCCAATGCATCCCAAAGGTGTTCAATGGGGTTGTGTAGGCAGGTCAAGTTCTTCCACACTGATCTTGACAAACCATTTGTGATCATTTCAGGAAAGCCATTTGGATGTAAACTCTTTAAAAAAAATCAAAATGCATTTTTTGCTACCTTGTGCCAGAGCGGTACCTGATGACCATGCCCAACTTATACGCCATTAACTTCACAGTAATGCACATTTACCCAGGAATACCTCTGTTATAAAACAGGGTTTTCTCCACACACAGTAGAGCCTTCCTTGTCACTAAGACAAGGTCTTCTTTACACACAGTGAAAACTCACACACAGTGAAACTCACACACAGGGAATTCTCCTCCACACACTGTAGAGCCCTCCTTGTCACTGAGACAAGGTCTTATTCACACACATTGAAAACTCACACACAGTGAATCCTCTACACACAGTAGAGTCTTCTGTCACTAAGACAAGATCTACTATATTATAACGTGCACTTTAGTTTTCCCTAAAGAATGTCAGTCTCACCCTTCATTTTATGGTTCGGAATGGAGTATCCGTCCACTGATGCTTCCTGGAGGATCTGAGGCGGGTCCCTTCTGCTCCACTCAGGCGGAGCGCGGGCTACCCGAGCCACATCTAATGCAGCCTCTGCGCGCAGTTAACCTTGGTGTCCCCAGGAACGATCAGCAAACGGAGTTAGCAGTCCCATCCTCGTTGCCAAGAATTGTAGTGGAAATTCTAATCAGAAAGGAATAGACTGTATATTCTTCCAAACAACTTATTTTATGATAAGAATTGCAATTCTGGAGCAGTTGACAATCACTCTAAAGGTGCAGTCAAGAGCCCAACAAACTAAAGTTGGGTATCAGCTTTTATAACCTTTCTCTACGTGGCAGTTTAGCAGGTGTGTGAGATCATGGTGGGAACATTGTGCACAAACAAGTGATAACGGCAGTTTTGTTACTCTTTTCGGCAGATAGAATTGCCGCTGATGCTCAAGCCAGTCTCTGTTCTCTTCATATCTCCACACAGCTGTGCCCTTGAAAGACACGAAAAGAACAGGATGGACCAAAATTCGTCACTCTCAAACGGCCCTTTGTCTTTGGCCGTGTGGTTAAATTGAATAGAGGCAGAGTGAAAAATACCAACTTCTTCTTACAAGACCTTCAAACAGACAATGACAATTTACAGGTTTAAGGCTCATACAGTGCATGTGCATAACAGAGCTTGTAATTTTCCACCATATTTCACCAGAAACCTGAAAATAGCTGTGCAGCGACGCTCCCCATCCAACCTGACAGAGCTTGAGAGGATCTGCAGAGAAGAATGGGAGAAACTCCCCAAATACAGCTGTGCCAAGCTTGTAGCGTCATACCCAAGAAGACTCAACTGTAATCACTGCCAAAGGTGCCTCAACAAAGACCTGAGTAAAGGGTCTGAACACTTATGTAAATTTAATATTTCATTTTTTTATGTTAAATACATTTTCAGAAAAATCTAAAAACCTGATTTAGCTTTGTCATTATGGGGAATTGTGTGTAGATTGATGAGGGGAAAAAACAATTCAATCAATTTTAGAATAAGGCTGTAACGTAACAGAATGAGGTTAAGGGGTCTGAGTACTTCCCGAATGCACTGTATTGATTACATGTTCATGGTAGCCAATCTTCAAAAATCATCAACAGAACCTGACTTGTTTGAATACTTAAATCAATGTCTCTTTCATTCTCTCTCCTCAGATCCAACAATGTTGATCAAAGTGAAGTTGAAGGGTGAACAAAAATATGACAAACTCACTGACCTGAGGCTGAGTGACTTCTTGAATGTAGGTAAGCTTTAAAGTTGGCCATTAAAATGGAATTGTCTTTTACCACTAAAGGCTAGGGGGCAGTATTCGGAAGTTCGGATGACTGCCATGCCCAAAGTAAACTGCCTGTTACTCAGGCCCAGAAGCTAGGATATGCATATAATGGTAGCATTGGATAGAAAACACTCTGAAGTTTCTAAAACTGTTAAAATAATGTCTGTGAGTATAACAGAACTGATATGGCAGGCAAACACCCGAGAAGAATCCATCCGGAAATGTATTTTTTTGAGGTCACAGTCCGTTCAAATGCTTGTAATGGGATATTCAAAGGAATTCCTCCCAGATTGCAGTTCCTATAGCTTCCACTAGATGTCAACAGTCTTTAGAAAGGGTTTCAGGCTTGTTTTTTGAAAAATGAATTAGTAGTAGTAGTCTTGTGACATGCACCTCGTTATTTATCTCCGGTATTGAACATACTACATTCTGTCTTAAATTGTATTGTTTATTTACATATTAGGGTACCTGAGGATTGATTAGAAACGTTGTTTGACTTGTTTGGACAAAGTTTATTGGTAACTTTTCGGATTCCTTTGTCTGCATGTTGAACGAGTGGAACGGGTGGATTACGGAATCAAACGCGCCAACTAAACTGAGTTTTTGGGGATATAAATAAGGACTTTATCGAACAAAACAACCATGTTGTGTAACTGGGATTGCAAACAGAGGAAGATCTTCAAAGGTAAGTGATTTATTTTATCGCTATTTCAGATTTTTGTGACGCCTCTGCTGGTTTGAAAAATATTTTTAATGCTGGTGTATGCGGGGCGCTGTCCTCAGATAATCGCATGGTATGCTTTCGCTGTAAAGCCTTTTTGAAATCTGACAAAGTGGTTGGATTAAAAAGAAGTTAAGCGTTTAAACGATGTAAGACACTTGTATTTTCATGAATGTTTAATATTAAAAATTTTGTATTTTGAATTTCGCGTTCTGCAATTTCACCGGATGTTGTCGAGGTGGGTCACTAGCGCCCCACCTAGCCCAAAGAGCTTTTTAAGATTTATTTATCAGTTCAAGGGGAATTCCACACATTTTTCTGTTTCTCTTGAGTCCATATCATTATGTGAGTTTCACAGCCATCCTAATGTTGATGTTAAAGGGGAACTTAATCCATGGCTGAAAGATGCAACCTAAACATGCAAATATTGAGTTATAGGACAGTGGAAACAAAATATGTAATATTAGTGGGTTTGGAGTGTTTTATGGACACATTTTCATATTGGATTCAGTAAAAGGAAAGTGATGATTCAGCAAAAGTGACAACCAATTTTCAGAAATACGATGTAAAAAAACTATTTGGGTAATCAACTACAAGCACCTAAAGGGGGAAAATAAAACCTGCAAAAATGTATTAATGTCCCCTTTAACGGACAGTATAACAACAGAATTTCCACTTGGGGATCAATAAAATATCTAATGATTGCCGTTAAACTGTAACTCACATAGTAATGATAAAGTTAGAGAGGGTTTAACTGTCAGCCTCTCCCTTGGGTTAGTCACTTTGTATAGAGCTGTGTTGCTTTCTCACATTAATTTGGAATGTCTGTCAAAACCTTTGCAATAATCAACCACTTTGTGTGACAGTATCTTCCCAGATGACTTCCTCCTTTGCCAGTTCCTTGTTGGAGATCTCGTCCATTGAGTAGGATGATACTGTCATTCTGAGCGATGATGGAAGCCCTTCAAGAAAACGACAGAGAGCTGAGGATGAAGCTAAACATGTACGTTTCTGAGTGTAATGTAATGAGCCTCTGTTAATAATCATTAATTGCTAACCTCTCTTTCTCTTAACTAATGTTCCGTATATCAGCTTACCCCCTGATAGTTACCTGAAGTGTCCGATAAGAGTGGGTAAGGGTGGTTCTGGATTGTGCTTGGTCATTTTATTTTCATAGTTAATCCAAAACATACCGAGGAAGAAATCTGGTGGCGATCTTGTCATCAAGGAATACTCTCGAACCAAAGGGCTGACTGATAGCACCAGACGAAAGATGATTCATATTCTCACAGCAGAGATGACTGAGACTCACGGGTAAACACTAAACCAGGCACGCAAGAAAGCTATCTGTGTCTAGGCTGTATTTCAGATTAATGTTGCAATTTTAGCGACCGGCACCAACAGGGGGCTTCATTGCAAATGGATTAATCAAATTCTCTTGTTGTCAGGACATCACCACCACGCCATGTGAGGGAGACATGCTCAAGGAATTGTCACCTTGTTCCCTTACCTCAAGGACCCCAACAAAACCAAAGGATATGTGAGTATTATTTGGCCAAAATGTTTTTGCATACTCCACATTTTGCATGCATTTGGGTTTTGGATTGCATGTTACACAACTTGCATATGTTGTCTGATTAGGAGGGTTAATGTGTGAGCAAAGTGTTGCTGTGACTTTTCCATTGTGTTTAGGTGAGTGAATGGGTTCTCATTTTCTTCAAGGAACATTATTTTGACCCTCAAACTGGAAATCAATACCATCCAGAGGAATTCAGATTAATCTGAGAAACGACCATCTAGACAATCATTCAGCGGTGGCCCAACAGCCGAGAGAGAAACTTCAACCTGACCAGAGATTACCCTGGGTGACGAACAGCGCAGGCAGGCCATTTCCCTCATGAAGCATTCTTCTGATGAAGCCACCATCAAGCAGAAGATGAAGATGACATTTGCATACAGACGGAAGATGACTCATGACCCAAGTAAATGCTGCGAGTTGCTGACTGAATTTCCACGGTTCATGGATATGAAGGGCCTGGTAAGCTCTTCAAATTCAACATTTCAAAATAGTTGTACATTGATTTTTTATCTTTAGTTCAAGTAGTAATGTTATGTAGTTACAGTAGACTTGGATAACAGGTGCAAAATATAACTATACATTTGGACCACTTGAGATAGCAAACCAGGGCAGAATGTAGCCATCAAGCTGGCAATGTAATGCATGTTTTAATACTGTTGTCAACCTCTCAAGTGTTTGAGTATATGTGGAATGTTGGCAAATAAGCTTGCTTGCATAAAACCAATGTTTTGTTCTATATGTATGTGCCATTTTATCTTTTGCAGACTGAAAATGATTTTGTGACTATTTGGAGAGACCACTTCAGCCAGGTTTTTGGAGCGGTGGCCAACTACATTCGAGCAAAAGATAATTGAGCAAAAGCCTTGCCTCCACATATGAACTTCAGGAGTTGATCCAAGCGGCAGAATGTGCTGTCAAAAGTGTGGTAGTATCTACCAATTCACAGCAATACACAAATCTAAGAGTAAAATAATGTAATAAAGATATTAGGACGAGCAATGTCGGAGTGGCATTGACTAAAATAAAGTAAAATAGAATACAGTATATACAGTTGAAGTCGGAAGTTCACATACACTTAGGTTGGAGTCATTAAAACTCGTTTTTCAACCACTCCACAAATTTCTTGTTAACAAACAATAGTTTTGGCAAGTCGGTTAAGACATCTACTTTGTACATGACACAAGTCATTTTTCCAACAATTGTTTACAGACAGACTATTTCACTTATATTTCACTGTATTACAATTCTAGTGGGTCAGAAGTTTACTTACACTAAGTTGACCTGTGCCTTTAAAAGGCTTGGAAAATTCCAGAAAAATATGTCATGGCTTTAGAAGCTTCTGATAGGCTAATTGACATCATTTGAGGTGTACCTGTGGATGTATTTCAAGGCCTTCCTTCAAACTCAGTGCCTCTTTGCTTGACACCATGGGAAAATCAAAAGAAATCAGCCAAGAAAAAAGAAAACAAATTGTAGACCTCCACAAGTCTGATTCATTCTTGGGAGCAATTTCCAAACGCCTGAAGGTACCACATTCATCTGTATAAACAACAGTACGCAAGTATAAACACCATGGGACCAAGCAGCCATCATAAAGCTCAGGAAGGAGATGCATTCTGTCTCCTAGAGATGAACGTACTTTGGTGTGAAAAGTGCAAATCAATCCCAGAACAACAGCAAAAGACCCTGTGAAGTTGCTTGAGGAAACAGGTACAAAAGTATCCTAATCCACAGTAAATGAGTCCTATATCGACATAACCTGAAAGGCTGCTCAGCAAGAAAGAAGCCACTGCTCCAAAACCGTCATAAAAAAGCCAGACGAAGGTTTGCAACTGCACATCGGGACAAAGATTGTACATTTTGGAGAAATGTCCTCTGGTCTGATGAAACAAAAATAGAACTGTTAGGCCATAATGACCATCGTTATGTCTGGAGGAAAAAGGGGGATGCTTGCAAGCCGAAGAACACCATCCCAACCGTGAAGCATGGGGGTGGCAGCATCATGTTTTGGGGTGCTTTGCTGCAGGAGGGACTGACACACTTCACAAAATAGATGGCATCATGAGGGAGGAAAATTATGGGGATATATTGAAGCAACATCTCAAGACATCAGTCAGGAAGTTAAAGCTTGGTCGCAAATGGGTCTTCCAAATGGACAATGACCCCAAACATACTTCCAAAGTTGTGGCAAAATGGCTTAAGGACAACAAAGTCAAGGTATTGGAGTGGCCATCACAAAGCCCTGACCTCAATCCTATAGAACATTTGTGGGCAGAACAGAAAAAGCGTGTGTGAGCAAGGAGGCATAGAAACCTGACAGTTACACCAGCTCTGTCAGGAGGAATGGGCCAAAATTCACCCAACTTATTGTGGGAAGCTTGTGGGACGCTACCCGAAACGTTTGACCCTATTTAAACAATTTAAAGGCAAAGCTGAAATAAATAATTCTCTCTACTATTATTCTGACATTTCACATTCTTAAAATAAAGTGGTTATCCTAACTGATCTAAGACAGGGAATTTTTACTAGGATTAAATGTCAGGAATTGTGAAGAACTGAGTTTAAACGTATTTGGCTAAGGTGTATGTAAACTTCCGACTTCAACTGTACATATGAGATGGGTAAAGCAGTATGTTAACATTATTAAAGTGTCTAGTGTTTCATTATTAAAGTGGCCAGTAATTCCATGTCTATGTACACTACCATTCAAAAGTTTTGGGTCACTTAGAAATGTCCTTGTTTTTGAAAGAAAAGCTAATTTTTTGTCCATTAAAATAACATCAAATTGATCAGAAATACGGTGTAGACATTGTTAATGTTGTAAATGACTATTGTAGCTGGCACGTTGTGTTAACTAATCCAATTTTATCATTTTAAAAGTCTAATTGATCATTAGAAAACACTTTTGCAATTATGTTAGCACAGCTGAAAAATGCTGTGCTCATTAACGATGCAATGAAACTGGCCTTCTTTAGACTAGTTGAGTATCTGGAGATTCAGCATTTATGGGTTCAATTACAGGCTCAAAATGGCCAGAAACAAAGACCTTTCTTCTGAAACTTGTCAGTCTATTCTTGTTCTGAAAGATGAAGGCTATTCCATGCGAGAAATTGCCAAGAAACTGAAGATCTTCTACAATGCTGTGTACTACTCCCTTCACAGAACAGCGCAAACTGGCCCTAACCAGAATAGAAAGAGGAGTGGGTGGCCCCGGTGCACAGCTGAACAAGTCCTCAACTGGCAGCGTCATTAAATAGTACCCACATAACACCAATCTCAATGTCAACAGTGAAGAGGCGACTACGGGATGCTGGACTTCTAGGCAGAGTTCCCCTGTCCAGTGTCTGTGTTCTTTTGCCCATGTTAATATTTTATTTTTGTTGGCAAGTCTGAGATATGGCTTTTTCTTTGCAACTCTGCCTAGAAGGCCAGCATCCCGGAGTCACCTCTTCACTGTTGACGTTGTGGTGGTTAATTTCTTTACTATCAAATGAGGAGAGACAAACTTATCACACAAGTCAGAGTTATACTTAAACTAAATCTTTAATCACTTATTAATAAGGGAGCAGGTCAATACAACACACACATATAAAGTGAGTTGATTGAGTGCTTTACGATAATGATGGCTGGTCATGGCTGGTCGATGATTCACGATCAAATGATTCGTTGAGTGCCCCGAGACAAAAGTACAAAGGTATTTTATAGCCAAGATACACCCCTTTCAACCTATATGATGAACAACAGATATATATAATGGGTCACAAGGTTAAGATTTGTATGAAAGATGCCTATAATACATAGCAGACAGTATCTGCTGTGTCAAGAGTTTTCATTGTATAGAGACCAGTGTCTGGCCCTCCGACTCCAAACTGGGACCATCTCTCCCTGGTACGGTATGAAACATTAACTCATGCTCTGGAATGCTCTTCTGGTTTTATCACCCAAAAGACATCGTAAATCTCCTGTCAGTGTTATCTCCCAGAGGCCCATCCTCAGTCGAACACACACAATATTTAAGAATACTCTATTCTGTTGAATAAAACAACCATTTGATGCAATAAAAGTATTATAACATAATCTTGCAATTTTGCTCTCACATGCCCCCATTTTGAGAGTCCTCTCAACTTAAAAGAAAATTACAAGATTTAAGGACATTCATTCACATGTAGAAAATGCATACATTCTACGTAAACCAAGAAGCATAAAAGCAATAACTCATTGCATGGGTTCCAGCACGTGACCGACTGCTATAGCACTGGCTCAGCCTCCTTCCAAGAAACTCAGCACTGTCTCCCATTTCAACCTCCAACACATGTTCTAAGCACTCGGGCAATTTGTCTGGGGAGGTTATGATACACAGTCACCTGCACAAACCCATGAAGAAAAACAAAAAATGCATACAGTTTATGAGATGCAAAGTTATATCTTCATAGACAGTGAAAAGCACATATTTAATGCATAATGCAGTGCATGCAACAATGGAGTTTAATAAAATAAGCTTTAGTTATCTATCACACTCCAATGGATCAGCATGGTATGGTGGAAATGACTATTTCCATAACCCTAACCCTAACCCTAGCTAAAGTAAAATGTATTCCAATGAACATGACCCAAGACAATCATCATGATTCCACTATTTATAAGGCAATGCCTATTGATCAAAAAAATGTGGATCAGTTTCACTCCCCAGATCAGAGTTCACCCTCTCCATTCACCATGGCATAATGAGATTCCTTCAACATCTTTAGTTTATAACAACAATCAAAACAATCAATCCCTAATACATTCATTGCTTCACTCATATAGTTATTAACATACCAAACTCAAATCAATCCTTCAGTTTCCAAATCATAATTAAAAACCCAATGAATTATCCAACCAAAATTTAGAATGACATTTCTCAGTGATTCAAATTGGTCCTATCACTCAAAGTCAAAAACCCCTCAATTTAACACACATCAACATTAGCAGAATGTACATTTATATTAAAATCCAGTATAATCATCCTATAATTTTACTATTAACTTTTTTATCACGATTATAATGCAGATCAGTATCACCTTTACCACCCATTATGTCTTGTCCATTCGTCAACCAGTATACCAGCAACATAAGAGAAGTTTAGAACAGATCTCTCTCTATTCTCACTCCACGTGGACTCCTCTCACACTCCTGAGAAAAGACATGAGAGAAAAGCAGTTGATAGCTTAGATTGGATGCTGTACACCGGTTGCTGGCTCGGACTCATTTCCCTCGGTAGAAGTGGTGCAGACAGGGCCGTATTGAACGCCTTTGTCACTCTTCTTCAGCTAGTTAGAAGGGGGTTTGAGGTACACACACTGTTCGGTCCAATTATCTCTTCCGTGCATTGAGATACTGCCTGATGTCACTTTTCATGATAACCTCTAGAGGACAGATCAGAACAACAGTTTAGTTCAGTTCATTAACTACATGATAAATCATTTCTTTTTTCCAATTATTCTTAATACAAATGTCTAAACATATGTCAAAGAGAATAACAACACATTCTATTGAAACTATTCTTTCAAATTGGCTTATACTCCCAATCACACTGTCAACTTCATCACAGAGCCACAGGATCAGGAAGTTAGACCTATAACCCATCGGGAATAGAACAGAACAAACAACACAACAATACACTCCTTCACATATCACTCCATACACTCCTCCACATCACTCAAGGTGTGTAAACTTCAATCCAAACCCTCAGAGGACTGTTCCATCCCCCATTTTTGACACATAACTCTCCATGTGAGTAATGTGTCAAAAAAACACTACTACTGGTCGAAAAAATAAAACAAAATTTCAAATAACAAAATCGAATTAAAATCAATACTCTTAAGAAATCCATAAAGAAAAATAATTGTACCCATATGGTCATAGGAAAATAGACTTAAGACAGCCTACCCTTAGTCAAAGGCAACGCTCTCCTTGTTCACATTGGTCCAAATCACAAATATGGCTAAGAACTATAAACTTCATCATAATTATCAATATAACAAAATACCTTCAAATAGGTATTACAAATGACCTTAAATTCATTATCCAAATGACTTTCCAATGAGGGTGATCAAACCACAATGGAAAGTCATGACAGAGGTCAGAGCTCATACAAACCCTTCAGAGAAGTGTTTCGTACTATATTAGACAAATTAATGAAAAACAGTCAAACATTTCATACATGTTGTATCCTAGGTTTCCAGTACATTGCTTTTATCAAAATAATTCACGTGTTTAATTAAAACTCAGGAAAAATAACTTCTGAAAATTCCATGTGTCTGCGTGCCCCTTTAAGATACCTTGGCACTAAAACAAATGGAAAACTCCCTAAAGCCAAAGGAAATAGAACACACAAATCAAACATAGTATTTTAAAAACACCAACAAATAGTCAAAACAAGTGTATTGTGTGTGGGTATTTGAAAACCTTAAGGTAAAAACAAACAAAAAATTGCCAGGCCTTATTTAATTTGGTAGTTTACGGCCTTAATCTCACTCACTCTCCCCAAGATTATAGCCCCAGCAACCATTTCAAAGAGAGACAATGAAACCACCATTTTTCCAGAAAAAACACTAAACATTTTGTCAGCATTCACTCTACTACAGCAACCCAAAAGTTTTAACTACAAACAAAACCTGATAATAACGATAAGTCCACTGTACTCCCTCAAATCATTAATTTATGTGCGCTTAATTTAGCATTCGCTACCCTTAAATACAATTATCCTGGTATCGTTACTAGACCAATGTCCAACAAATATGTGATAGCTGTTTCTCCTTAGATTGTTCCTGTTACCCCTCTAAATGTAATACCTTTTTTCTCTTGCAAATGTAGTACATTTCTCAGCGTAAGGAATCAGTGATATTTAATTCCAGGCATTTAAGAAAAAGTTGTTTGAGATGTGTTCTCCTACGTCTCCCTTAACATTCATACTGTAGGGGACTTCCATCAGTCCCGGAAGTAAGAATCCTATTCAAAACACATCACATAATACAGTGTTTCATTAAGTGAAAATGACACCTAAAATAAACAATAAACAATAATTATACCACCTTTCCAGTAATCTAATCATTTCAACCTGTTGCATAAATTTAGTAAAAATCTAAACCTGTTGTTTAACTTCTCTAGGATAGGGGGCAGCATTTTCACGTTTGGATGAAAAGCATACCCAAATTCAACTGCCAGCATCTCATCCCCAGAAGATACGATATGCATATTTGGATAGAAAACACTCTTTTTTCTACAACTGTTTGAATCATGTCTGTGAGTATAACAGAACTTATTTAGCAGGCGAAACCCCGAGGACAAACCATTCAGATTTAGTTTCTTTGAGGTCACTCTCTTTTCAATGGATTTTTATTGGGAATACAGATTTCTAATTGACCTTCTTGCAGTTCCTACCGCTTCCACTGGATGTCAACAGTCTTTAGAAATTGGTTGAGGGTTTTTCCTTTGTGTAATGAAGAAGTACGGCCATCTTGATTGAGGGTCACCCGAAGTGTCCTGTTTGTTAGAGGCGCATGACCAGAAGGCTAGCTACAGTTTGTTTTAATCCTGTATTGAACACAGATCATCTCGTCTTCAATTTTATCGATTATTTACGTTAAAAAATACCTAAAGTTGTATTACAAAAGTAGTTTGAAATGTTTTGGCAAAGTTTACAGGTAACTTTTGAGATATTTTGTAGTCACGTTTCACAAGTTGGAACCAGTGTTTTTCTGGATCAAACGCGCCAAATAAATGGACATTTCGGATATATATATCGACGGAATTAATCGAACAAAAGGACCATTTGTGATGTTTATGGGACATATTGGAGTGCCAACAACAGAAGCTCGTTAAAGGTAAGGTATGAATTATATTTTTATTTCTGCGTTTTGTGTTGCGCCTGCAGGGTTGAAATATGCTTCTCTCTCTTTGTTTACTATGGTGCTAACTCAGATAATATTATCGTTTGCTTTCGCCAAAAGGCCTATTTGAATTCTGATATGTTGGCTGGATTCACAACCAGTGTAGCTTTAATTTGGTATCTTTCATGTGTGATTTAATGAAAGTTTGATTTTTATCGTAATTTATTTGAATTTGGCGCTCTGCATTTTCTCTGGCCTTTGGCCAAGTGAGACAGTAGCGTCCCGCCTAAACTCAGATTTTTGGATATAAATATGAACTTTACCGAACAAAACATACATGTATTGTGTAACATGAAGTCCTATGAGTGTCGTCTGATGAAGATCATCAAAGGTTAGTGATTCATTTTATCTCTATTTCTGCTTGTTACTCCTCTCTTTGGCTGGAAAAATGGCTGTGTTTTTCTGTGGCTATGTACTGACCTAACATAATCGCAAGGTGTGCTTTCGCCGTAAATGCTTTTTGAAATCAGACATGTTGGCTGGATTCACAACAAGTGTAGCTTTAATTTGGTGTCTTTCATATTTGATGTCATGAAAGTTAGATTTTTATAGTAATTTATTTGAATTTGGCGCTCTGAATTTTTACTGGCTTTTGGCCAAGTGGGACGTTAGTTAACAAATCTAGAACCTTTAAAAAGTAGGTGCTGTCTCATGAGCGTAATAGTCAAAACTAACTTTTTCCCACTCTTAGCTACGATGTTGCATGCCCAAAAGGCCAATACTGTTCAGCTTGTACATTAATGATCTTCCTTCTGTCTGCACTAGGTCTGAAGTTCCAATGTATACAGTTGATACAGTGATATATGCATGCAAAGAGCAAACAACAAGCTACACAAGAACTCACTGCTGTAATGGTCCAGATGACAAAGTGGCTCAGGGACTCATGTTTGCATCTCAATGTAAAAGAAACACAGTCTGCATGTTCCTCACAAAGAGGACAACTGATGCTACTGAGCCAGATTGTCACGCCCTGGCCATAGAGAGGTTTTTATTCTCTATTTTGGTTAGGTCAGGGTGTGACTAGGGTGGGCATTCTAGTTTCTTTATTTCTATGTTTTCTTTGTGTTTGGCCGGGTGTGGTTCTCAATCAGAGGCAGCTGTCTATCGTTGTCTCTGATTGAGAACCATACTTAGGTAGCTCTTTTTTCCACCTGTGTTTGTGGGAAGTTGACTTTTGTTTAGGGCACATAGCCTGTAGCTTCACGGTTTGTTTTTGTAGTGTTTGTTGTTTAGTTCGACGTCATTTTTATCAAATAAAGAGAAAATGTACGCTCACAACGCTGCACATTGGTACTCTTCTGTTAACGGCCGTGACACAGATGTCTATGTGTCAGGGGAAAAACTCCAGGTGGTAACCGATTTTAAGTACCATGGTATCATACTTGATTCCAACTACTCTTTTTAAAAAGCAAATGAAAAAGGTAACTCAAATAACCAAATTCATCCTAGCTAATTTCCAAAACATATGAAATTGTTTGACTACAGAGGTAACAAAACTGTACTTCAAATCTATGATACTCCTCCACTTAACATACTACTTGACTAGTTGGGCCCAAGCTTGCCCTACAACATTAAAACCCATTCATTCTGTCTGCAAACAGGCTCTCAAAGTGCTTGATAGGAAGACCAATAGCTATTGTCACTGTTACATTCTCAGAAAGCATGAGCTCCTGAGTTGGAAAATTCTGTTGCAATACACTGACGCATGTCTTGTATTCAAAATCCTAAATGGCCTGGCTCCCCCTCCACTCAGTAATTTTGTTAAACAGAAAACCTGCCATGAGAGGTAACTGTATAGTTCCCTTAAAACCTTTTCTCAATAGGGGGGCGCCATTTCGACTTTGTAAAAAAACGTTCCCAAATTAAACTGCCTCGTACTCAATTCTTGCTCGTACAATATGCATATTATTATTACTATTGGATAGAAAACACTCTCTAGTTTCTAAAACCGTTTGAATTATATCTGTGAGTAAAACAGAACTCATTTTGCAGCAAACTTCCTGTCAGGAAGTGAGATATCTGAAATCGGGCACTCTGTTCCAGGGTCAGTTTATTAATTTGCATGTAATCTATGGGTCGACATGCACTGCATACGCCTTCCCCTAGATGTCAGTAAGCAGTGAGAATTGGAATGGGGTGTCTAGGTAGATCTGAGGCCGTACAAAAGCTCTTGGAACCGGGTGTGCAGTCTTTTCAACGTTCGTCATGGCGCAAGACAGACCTCAGGATTGCATTCTGAAAAGCTCTCGTTATAGGCGTTAGATATATCCGGCTCTGATTTTATTCGATATAGGTGTTAAAAACATCATAATGTAGTTATTTTAAACCGAGTTATATCAGTTTATATCAGTATATTGTGATTTTCGGTATTTTATTTGTGCTGCGTTATGGTGAGTTGGACACGTCTTCGCCACATGGCTAATGTTTGCTGCTAATTCCAAAGTTGAAGACGACAATCTACAACCGAGCAACGATTATTCTGGACAAAGGACAACTTGCACAAGATTCTGATGGAAGCTCATCAAATAGTAAGAACTATTTATGATGTTAATTTTTATTTATGTTGTAAAATGTTAAACTATTATTCCGCCATTAATTTCGGTGCGGTCTCGCTTTAACGCACGCTGTATGTCGTAGTAACGTTAATTTTAAAAATCTAACACAGCGGTTGCATTAAGAACTAATGTATCTTTCATTTGCTGTCCAACCTGTATTTTTTAGTCAAGTTTATGATTAGTTATTGATTAGATTAGGTGCCTCTCCCAAGATTTCTCCCAACATTTTGTTTGCATTTTGGCTACTATTCATATTGTATAACCACGATTTGTGCCGCTAAATATGCAAATTTTTGAACAAACCATATATGTATTGTGTAATTTGATGTTATAGGACTGTCATCTGAAGAAGTTTGAGAAGGTTAGTGAAAAAATGTATATCTTTTGCTGGTTTATTCGTTATTGCTACTGTTGGCTTGAATCAATGCTGTTGTGTGGTTGGCTATTGTAGTAAGCTAATATAATGCTATATTGTGTTTTCGCTGTAAAACACTTAAAAAATCTGAAACATTGGCTGGATTCACAAGATGTTTGTCTTGAATTTGCTGTACACTGTGTATTTTTCATAAATGTTTTATGATGAGTATTTAGGTATTTCATGTTGGTTTCTGTAGTTATTCTAGCTGCTTTGGTGAGAGTTGTGATGGTGGCTGCAATATAAAACTATGATTTATACCTGAAATATGCACATTTTTCTAACAACATATGCTATACAATAAATCTGTTATAGGACTGTCATCTGATGAAGTTGTTTCTTGGTTAGTGACTATTTATATCTTTATTTGGTCGAATTTGTGATAGCTACCTATGCAGTAAAAAAATGGTGAAAAAAAAAAGGTTGGTCTTTTGCTATCGTGGTTAGCTAATAGAAATACATATTGTGTTTTCCCTGTAAAACATTTTAAAAATCAGAAATGATGGCTGGATTCACAAGATGTGTATCTTTCATCTGGTGTCTTGGACTTGTGATTTCATGATATTTAGATGCTAGTATTTACTTGTGGCGCTATGCTAGGCTATGCTAGTCAGCTTTTTTACTGATGAGGGTGCTCCCGGATCCGGGATTGTGTGCAAGTAGAAGTTAAGGAAAAGCACCTTTAGTCAATCTGCTTTCTCTGTTAGAGCTTTCCATGTCTGGAATACCATGTCATTAGACACACACAACTCTGATTAATGTGCACTGTCCCTGTAAAAATAAAAATAAACTCAAACTGCAATCCAATTTAATGACTGGACATTGTTCCACATAGGACCCATAGCATTCGATTATAAGATCCTGGGACCTCAAAAGCATTTAAATTTCCGGTTGGTTTTTCTTTGGATTATTATTTTAACATTTCTACAAACTTCAAAGTGTTGTCTATCCAATGCTACCAATTATATGCATATCTGGGCTTCTGGGCCTGAGTAACAGGCAGTTTACTTTAGGCACGTCAGTCAGGCGGAAATTCAGAAAAATATACATTTTTAAGCAGTCTGTTAACTGTTCCGGTGTCTATATGGGTCCACAGACTTAACACTTTCAGTCTTGATTTAACACTCTTAGTGTTATATATATATTTTTTAACACTGGTAAATTTCCTGTGTATTGAAATGCCGTTTTAATTGAAACACTGTTGTCAGAGATATCAAAGATGACAACATTTGCATCAAATTTGTCAGGCATTAGGGTCCAATGTCAGTAAATATCAATTCATGCTCACTAAGGATGGGCTTCAGTTGATTATTTATTTTTGGGGCTCTGAACTGCCAACAAGAATTCCGCTGACAGAGGTCTCCAATATGGTGGCCTGCCTGACAACATTAATATGTGATGACTTATTATATCTTCACCCACCCTTTCATGTCAGGGGCATCTCCATGCTTTCATGCGCAAGTTCCAAAAGCCTTGTGAGACAGAGGATGAAAGAAGAAATAGTAGGAGTTTCTAGAAACTGTCACCTACAGTGCCTTATTGCCCACAACCATTGACATTACAAAATGTTCCCCTTTCATTTCTCAAAAGTTTCTTGAAGTAAAAATAAAGGAAAACCTCAGAGTGTGAACCTGAAGATGGACTACTGCACTACCTGCCTCTTATATAAATACTGTATGGCCTGAGAGAAAATAGTCACTGGGAGATAATACTTCAGAGGGCTGGAGTGTTATGAAATGTTGATGTGCGAAAAACAAGTAATAACAAAGTGAAATGAATGAGCAAAAAAGATATCAAAGTTATGGCCAAGAGTTTCAGAACAAAGGGAAACAAGACGGAAAAAGGAATGGAAGGAGAGTGGAAAAAAGCAAGAGAGAGGAGGGGATGAGAATTAGTTTAAATAAAGTGATAATCCTGTCTGATCACAAGTGTTGTTGTCAGATCAGTTGCACCAGCTGATGTCAGCACACTTTATACAGCAGAACCCTCCATGGGACTGGGCTTCTATATGGGGCCCTGAGGAGCTGTGTAGCAGAGAATAAGAAACAGAACAGAGAAATTTGTGTTCAAGAGAGAGAGAGAACTGTGATTTAGAAGGCTGTAAGTACAGTATGATCCCTCTATACCTCTCATATCAGAGCCTGCTAACTCCCTTTGTATCAACCACACATGTAATAACAAGATAACTGGTTTATTACTCACAGATGTAAAATCATGCTCATGAAAGGCATCCGCTGATACAGTGTATTTGTGGTGTGTATATGTACGTGATTGTGTGTGTGTGCGCATCTGTCGGTAGTAGAGAGAGGAAGGTCCTCAGTCCTCTCCTCCATTAGCAGTCAGTGTGTAATAGTGCTGGTGGACATGTGTTCACAGCAGATAACAGGGAACTGGCTGAGGAGGAAAGTCTGACAGACAACCCTAACAGACTGGCACTGATGTTCCACCACTGATCATTCTGTCTGGAGAGAGAGGCCCACGGTAATACCTGAGAGAGAGGGGGAGAGAGAGAGAGATAACGAGAGTGAGACAGAGAGAGAGAAATGGGTGAGGCTAAAAGGCAGAGAGATAGGAGTTAGTAGTTTTCGGATATCTTGGAAAGAATAGGATGGTGGTTACTACATGGGCCACCGCATTGAGGAATATGTTGTAATTGCAGACAGCAATGCGGGGTGTTTCTTGACATAGGTGTTCGCTGATATCAGGACCCTCCCATTAATACCTGCCATTCATTATTTCAGGTGTTATGAGACGGATGGTTTCTCGACACAGATGATTTGTTGACATAGCAGGTTAGGTAGGATAACTACAGTGGCAGGTTTGGTGAAATAGGGCGGCAGGTTAGGAGACTGAGATTAAGTTTAGGAAAAGGGTTAAGGTTAAGCTTAGCTACAATGCTACAGTTGACAACTGCTGTTCCCGACGCGAA
This sequence comes from Salvelinus namaycush, assembly GCF_016432855.1. Classification (NCBI taxonomy): domain Eukaryota; kingdom Metazoa; phylum Chordata; class Actinopteri; order Salmoniformes; family Salmonidae; genus Salvelinus; species Salvelinus namaycush. The sequence continues at coordinate 22,922,943 of NC_052313.1, forward strand.
AGAAACAGTGATGGAACAATGGTGAGCATCAATGAGTGTAACTTGATATAAAAAAATATATATATCAGAAAACGCCCCCCAATTGCGATCTGCAATTACGCACTTCTCACACTGACCCTCAACACAGGGGCCTCCCAGGGGTGCATGCTCAGCCCCCTCCTGTACGCCCTGTACACCCACGATTGCATTATTAAAAATGCTGGGTTAAAAACAACCCAGCGCTGGGTAAATACTGGACAAAACACAAGTTGGGTTATTGTCACCCAACCTATTGGGTCACTTAGGTGTGATGTTTTCTTTGAAGACTGGGGGAGTGTCTTTGTAGGGGTGTGGCTTTCAGATAGTTATTGTTGGCCACCCAGGATACTAAATGTAATCTGTTCTGTTGTATTGTCATCACTTGTTAGGGTTCAGAAACGGCACTTTTGTAACTTTAATTAGGCTTATTTACTGTTTGAGGTCTTTGTTATTTAGAATTTTAGTTAAGTTGATTGAACATTTCAACATTTTTGAAAAAACAAATAATATTACCGTTAAACAAGAGAACAGTTGAAGTCAGAAGTTCACATACACTTAGGTTTGAGTCATTAAAACTACATTTTCAACCACTCAACCACTAACAAATAAATCGTTTTGGCAAGTCGGTTAGGACATCTACTTTGTGCATAACACAAGTAATTTTTCCAACAATTGTTTACAGACAGATTATTTCACTTATAATTAACTGTATCACAATTCCAGTGGGTCAGAAGTTTACATACACTAAGTTGACTGTGCCTTTAAACAGCTTGGAAAATTCCAGAAAAGGATGTCATGGCTTTAGAAGCTTCTGATAGGCTAATTGACATCATTTGAGTCAATAGGAGGTGTACCTGTGGATGTATTTCAAGGCCTACCTTCAAACTCAGTGCCTCTTTGGTTGACATCATGAGAAAATCAGCCAAGACCTCAGAAAAAAAATTGTAGACCTCCACAAGTCTGGTTCATCCTTGGGAGCATTTTCCAAACGCCTGAAGGTACCACGTTCATCTGTACAAACAATAGTACGCACGTATAAACACTTTGGGACCACACAGCTGTCGTACCGCTCAGGAAGGAGATGCGTTCTGTCTCCTAGAGATGAACGTACTTTGGTGCGAAAAGTACAAATCAATCTCAAAACAACAGCAAAGGACCTTGTGAAGATGCTGGAGGAAACAGGTACAAAAGTATCTATATCCACAGTAAAACGAGTCGTATATCGACATGACCTGAAAGGCCACTCAGCAAGGAAGATGCCACTGCACCAAAACCTCCATAAAAAAGCCAGACTACGGTTTTCAACTGTACATGGGGACAAAGATTGTACTTTTTGGAGAAATGTCCTCTGGTCTGAACAAAAACAGAACTGTTTGGCCATAATGACCATCGATATGTTTGGTTGAAAAAGGGAGAGGCTTGCAAGCCGAGGAACACCATCCCATCCGTGAAGCACGGGGGTGGCAGCATCATGTTGTGGGGGTGCTTTGCTGCAGGAGGGGCTGGTGCACATCACAAAATAGACAATGGACAATGACCCCAAGCATACTTCCAAAGTTGTGGCAAAATGGCTTAAGGACAACAAAGTCAAGGTATTGGAGTGGCCATCACAAAGCCCTGACCTCAATACTATAGAACATTTGTGGGCAGAACTGAAAAAGCGTGTGTGAGCAAGGAGGCCTAGAAACCTGACTCATTTACACCAGCTCTGTCAGGAGGAAGGGTCCACAATTCACCCAACTTATTGTGGGAAGCTTGTGGAACGCTACCCGAAGCGTTTGACCCAAGTTAAACAATTTAAAGGCAATGCTACCAAATACTAATTGAGTGTATGTAAACTTCTGACCCACTGGGAATGTGATGAAATAAATGAAAGCTGAAATATCTAATTTCCTCTACTATTATTGTCACACTCTGGCCTTTGTTATATTGATTTTCTTTATTAGTTTAGTTAGGTCAGGGTGTGACATGGGATGTTTGTGTGTTTTTGTCTAGTTTAGGGCGTGTGTATTGTTTAGGGGGTTTTGTAGTATGTATGGGGTTGTGTTTAGGAAAGTCTATGGTTGCCTGATTTGGTTCTCAATCAAAGGCAGCTGTTTATTGTTGTCTCTGATTGGGAGCCATATTTAAGGCAGCCATAGGCTTTAGGTGTTTGTGGGTAATTGTCTATGTTGAACGTTTGTAGCTTGTGTGTGCACTAACGTTTGTAGCTTCACGGTCGTTTGTTGTTTTGTTTTGTAAAAGTGTTCGTTTCGTGTTTCGTCATCTCTAATAAAAGAAGATGTCCTCATATCCCGCTGCGCCTTGGTCCACTTATTATGACGATCGTGACAATTATTCTGACATTTCACATTCTTAAAATAAAGTGGTGATCCTAACTGACTGAAAACAGATTATTTTTACTAGGATTAAATGTCAGGAATTGTGAAAAACTGAGTTTAAATGTATTTGGCTAAGGTGTATGTAAACTTCCGACTTCAACTGTATATTCCTCAAGTCCTTATGCATATCCCATTGTTGGAGAAGGGGGTAGATGCAGCCCGATATGACTGAGTATGGACTTCTGTTTAAAAGCCAGAGGATAGGTATGAGTTGTATTTCACTGCTCATTTTACACAATTAATTGAGTGTACTGTTGCTTCTGGCGTTGTATGTGTATGCTTACTTAACTTTATTATTTAAATATTATTACAAAGCAGTAACTCTCCAACATTGGAAGATACATAGTCAGTTAATAAACTCATTTTCTTGGGTAAGTCTCACAAACTGTACAAAATTATAAGTGCTCAACCTACAGATAACAATACAACAGAACAGATATACCGTAATTAAATTCTCTCTCACTGGTGGCCGTAAAAACTATCAGCTGAAAGCCACGCCCCTACTAATCCACGCCTCCAGTCTGATGATCTCACCCAGAGGGACATAGCTCAATAACCCAGTATCAATAACCCAACAACCCAAATGAGTGACCCAGAACATATGTTCTGTCCAATATTTACCCAAATTGGGTTGTTTTTAACCCAGCATTTGTTTGAGTGTGCGTGGCCACACATGTCTCCAAGACCATCGTTAAGTTTGCCGACAACACGACGGTGGTGGGCCTGATTGTTGATGACCACCAGACAGGCTTCCTCAAGGGCAGCAAAACCAAGGAGGTGATCGTGGACTACAGGAAACATGGGGAGGAGTACGCCCTATTTTCATTGCTATATACACCTTAGAAATGATTTGCTCAGACTACCCACACATCCAAACCTTATAAACAAGCTTAGACACAAACACACACACAAGCACACACAGTCAACACTGCTGTTCTAATATATAGTATTGATTCCACTACCCACTTTATGCAGTGTAAATACAGTCCATTATTACTATGCATACTGCCTCTTCTATTACTTCTACTTCTTGTTATTTTTTACTTGAATCTTTTCATTGTTATTATTGATTATTGATTAATGTACTGCATTGTTGAGGTAGATAATAATTTAATAATAATAATTTCACTGCACCTTTTATACCTGCTGCAAACTGTGTATGTGATGAATACATTTGATTTGCATTTGAAATTGATTTGGGATACAGTTATATATATGTAGGTTTACATGCTACACTGTGTGGTTTGACGCATTACTTTTCTGAGACATACGTACAGTGGGGCAAAAAAGTATTTAGTCAGCCACCAATTGTGCAAGTTCTCCCACTTAAAAAAGATGAGAGAGGCCTGTAATTTTCATCATAGGTACACTTCAACTATGACAGACAAAATGAGAAAAAAAATCCAGAAAATCCCATTGTAGGATTTTTTATGAATTTATTTGCAAATTATGGTGGAAAATAAGTATTTGGTCAATAACAAAAGTTTATTGAATTACAGAGGTATGAGACATTCATTCCTGTAGGTCTGTGTGAGAGTTGGGACTGAGAAAAGACTGGAACTAGGTAAGGTATAACAGCCACATTTATTTTCCTGGTTGATGTGTTTCACAAAACAATCCACAGCCTTAGATGTGACCTAACAAGGTCTAAGAGATTTTCAAACTAACTAGATGTTTTCATATAATTGTGCAGGGAAAACAATGTTGATTAGGATTCCATACCCCACCCTCCCTATGTGAGATGCTACAATATGTAGTTTGTTTCTTTATAATTGTTTTCTTTACCCTCCTGGGCTTCACTGCTGATATGGTGCTTTGAGAACATTCAAGAAATATACCTTTTTTCAAGAAGGTGCTTATGTTTTTTTCAAATAAACTAAGTGTAATGAAGAACAGAAAAGGGTAAACCAAGTAAGTGCAATGAAGAACAGAAAAGGGTAAACCATAAGTGCTTAAAATTCTGCCATTATAAATCAAGGTATAGTCAACGCCGTTCTCAGACGCTAAATGTCAAGGGCAGAGGTACAGTCAGAGGGATGAGCCTAGATCTAGGGTAAAAGAAGCCATTTGTCACTGTTCTGCATCCTATTAAAGCTAGCTCCAATCTGTGTAGCTGCAGACCAGCATTATACTATACTGAGAAAGGTGTAATCCCCTTTCACAGCCTTTATAATGTGTCTTTACAATACCAGCATGCAAAGATAGACTTAGACTTCAACCCTATAAGTCATATTTTGCATTTTTTATGTGTCCAACAGAAGTGAAATGCCAAGTAATCTCTATGATTGGTGATACAATCTACTGTCAAGTTTCAACATCCAACAATTATTTTGACCCCCCACATGTCTATTCCTATAGGAGATATAAAATGTATCTTTCCTCGAATCCCCCTGTTAATATTTTCACCCAGACAATTCAGAAACAGAGGCCAACATAGCTTATAGCTATAGCCATTTGCAATACATACCCAGACAGTGGAAGATCCATGCTAAATTGATTTCAACAGCATTACAGATGTAGATTTAAGCAGAAGTTTCTCAGTTGCTCCATACAGAGCGATTCATTCTAGTGAACAGTTCTCAATCGATGAAGAGAGAGCCTTTGTGCCAGCAGTCATTAGTGTAGCCAGGGAAGATGCTCTGATGCAGCATTTTCTCTGTGAAGGCCCAGCAACAATGTTGCTGACAAATGTTTAATAAGGCAACGACCAATGGATTTTTATGCAAACAGTAATGAAGAACCCCAAAAGTCAATATGCATTGGAAACTTTAAAAATCGCTGTTCCATACATTCTATATTGGTCAGTATTTATGACACCAGGTGCAAAATCTAAGCTAACTTGGAGGGTTCATTGCAAAGCAATTCACCCAGTGCAATATGTTTTTGATATTTAACATCAAATGGCTTGATTATTTAGCTAATTTGAATTTCATTGCATCTCTGTGTAATCCATCTTAAGTCTATCTAGTTCCTTTTCACAGGTTTCAAGAGTGTGATTGATTTACCAATGACCTGCAACACTAAATTATACAGTACATTTGCATATCCCAAGAGAGATTCCAAGTGGAGAGATATTAAAATGGACTTGTTAACTAATTGTTAGGTTAATTAATAAGCATTATTTTGAAAATACACTTCAGGTGGATGATTAATATGTATGACATTTCAACCCGCTTGATTTCTTAGCATGTTATCCATTGACAACTACGTACCAGAGCTAGTCATCTCAGTGGATTTAAAATAATGTCAAAACAAACCAGATGATATACACTACCGGTCCAAAGTTTTAGAACACCTACTCATTTAAGGGTTTTTCTTTATTTTAACTTTTTTCTACATTGTAGAATAATAGTGAAGACAACAAAACAATGAAATAACACATATAGAATCATGAAGTAACCAAAAAATGTTAAACAAATCAAAATATATGTTATACTTGAGATTCTTCAAAGTAGCCACCCTTTGCCTTGATGACAGCTTTGCACACTCTTGACATTCTCTCAACCAGCTTCATGAGGTAGTCACCTGGAATGTATTCCAGTTAACAGTTGTGCCTTCTAATTAATTGGTGGAATTTATTTCCTTCTTAATGCATTTGAGCCAATCAGTTGTGTTGTGACAAGGTAGGGGTGGTATACAGAAGATAGCCCTATTCGGTAAAAGACCAAGTCCATATAATAGCAAGAACAGCTCAAATAAGCAAAGAGAAACGACAGTCCATCATTACTTTAAGACATGAAGGTCAGTCAATACGGAAATTTTCAAGAACTTTGAAAGTTTTTCAAGTGCAGTCGCAAAAACCATCAAACGCTATGATGAAACTGGCTCTCATGAGGACCGCCACAGGAATGGAAGACCCAGAGTTACCTCTGCTGCAGAGGATACGTTCATTTGAGTTACCAGCCTCAGGAATTGCAGCCCAAATAAATGCTTCACAGAGTTTAAGTATCAGACACATCTCAACATCAACTGTTCAAAGGATACTATGTGAATCAGGCCTCCATGGTCGAATTGTTGCAAAGAAACCACTTCTAAATGACACCAAAAAGAAGAAGAGACTTGCTTGGGCCACAAGCAATGGACATTATACCAGTGGAAATTTGTCCTTTGGTCTGGAGTCCAAATTGGAGATTTGTGGTTACAAATGCTGTGTATTTGTGAGACTCATGTGGGTGAACGGATGATCTCCGCATGTGTATTTACCACCGTAAAGGATGGAGGAGGTGTTATGGTGTGGGGGTGCTTTGCTGGTTATGCTGTCTGTGATTCAATTAGAATTCAAAGGACACTTAACCAGCATGGCTACCACAGCATTCTGCAGCGTTACGCCATCCCATCTGGTTTGGGCTTAGTGGGACTATCATTTGTTTTTCAACAGGACAATGACCCACCACACCTCCAGGCTATGTAAGGGCTATTTTACCAAGAAGGAGGGTGATGGAGCGCTGCATCAGATGACCTGGCCTCCACAATCCCCCGACCTCAACCAAATTGAGATGGTTTGGGATGAGTGAAGGAAGCAGAGTGAAGGAAAAGCCACCAACAAGTGCTCAGCATATGTGGAACTCCTTCAAGACTCTTGGAATAGCATTCCAGGTGAAGCTGGTTGAGAGAATGCCAAGAGTGTGCAAAGCTGTCATCAAGGCAAAGGGTGGCTATTTGAAGAATCTCAAATATAAAATATATTTCAATTTGTTTAACACTTTTTTGGTTACTATATGATTCCATATGTTATTTCATAGTTGTGATGGCTTCACTATTATTCTACAATGTAGAAAATAGTAAAAATAAAGAAAAACCCTTGAATGAGTAGGTGTTCTAAAACTTTTGACCGGTAGTGTACTTTTAAGCCGAGATATCCATATTGCAAAATAACTACTCATAATCAACTTATCTTTGATTTTTTTGATACTTGCAAAGCCTTTCATTATGTTCTTATATCAAAGTGTGATCTTTGATGGCCCAGGCAGACAGCCTGAGTGTGCAGACAGGCGACTAATCCCTCTGTCTGACATCTCAGCTAGGTCAAAAATCAAGGCTTATTTTTCATCCTTCAGGGGTTGTTGATGTTATTGAATTTGCCATTTTGTTTCCCATAGTATGATAAACTACAGAGTAGACAATATTGCGAATTTCTGGGTTGTCTAGACAAAGTGGTTTAACATGCATCAGGTATCCTCTGCTTCTTCGTTGGCTTAGTTATCTATGGATGTGGTTTTCTGTTTTCAACTTTTCAGCTCTGTGATATTTCCCTTGCCTGTTCTTTTCCTGACTCTGTGCAGCATACCTCTGTTTGGTAATGAAAGTCTATGTACAACAGAGTTATTTGTCCCCATGTGTACAGCATGGTTATTTGTCCCCATGTTTCCACTCCTGCCTCTGACACAGTGCTGAACACTGAAAACAGCCTAAGCTGGGCTGATAGATCGCAGGGCTGCAGGCGTCTAGAATAGTGAAGCGCCGGTGCTCGGCTTAGCTTTTTTCTCTCTCGTTAGACAAGGAAATGACAGAGTAGTAGGCTACAGCTATTAGAGAACTTCCAAAGATTTGATGATCTCATTTCAGCCAAAGACTGAGGATGGACACATGCAAAGTTAAGTTATTTGTTTCTAACCATTGAGAAATGTGAACATTACAGTCTTGTTTGACCATAGCCCCTGTTGAACTCCAATTATCCCTATACATGCACTCCACTCCATCTATAATATCCAACTCCAGTGGGTGAAAGAAAATTGTATTCTGCTCCTGCCAATTGAAACAATAGAAACCTTTAATTCTCTCCTCTCCTCTAAATCTGACCACTGACATCAAGTGAAACAAGTCACTCTCTCCTGCCTCCAGATGCAAGCTGCCAATTGATTCCATTAACATGTCTCTGGAGCCAGAAGGACTGCAATAAAAGTGAAGGAACACATGCCCAGAATCTTCAATTTAAATGCAGAAGTACTCCTACAATGTACACTGTGAACTATTTGTTTAATGAGCACAAACAATGTAACAGAAGCATATGGATATAATGTACCAACAGTTTAGAAAGGTACAGTGCATAATTGTTGTCATTTTCTTGAAGGTAATATCACCTGGAGGGTTCATAACTGACAGTAAAAGAGTAGACAGTATGTCTTGCTGTACAGATTCATCAGAAACAGAGAGAACCAGCCCAGATTTGCTCCACCCATGCCGTTAATTAGCAAATTAATTCAAACGGGCCCAGTGGCCATCGTCATCAGCTGGTCGGGGCCTGGCCACTCCTGGTCTTCACAGAGGTGTCACATTAATGACCTCTGATTGGCTACTCAGCCCCCCAACCCCCCCTTCCCCTAGTGTCCAAGCCCCGCATTTTTTTCCTTTCTGTTAATTGCATGTACACTCTCAGTAATCACACTGGACCAACAGCTCTGACCTCCCTCACTCTCTACTGGAGTGAACTATGATACAGAAGCTAATTTTAGGAATTCATACAGTTGTTAACCCCCTATAGTCGATTTCTGCGCCCCGTGGAAATCTAATTAGCATTTGTTTTATCCCCATAAAAATCCTTCAGTTTAAGCTAGAGATATCTGATGGTTTGCATTAGATGCGTCTTAATCATTGGCATCCGTCTATGTCGCACTTCTGCATCTGCGGTTAAAGGTGACAGAGCTAGGGCTGTGTTTGTCAGACCATGAGACATCCTGAAAATTGGTCTTTTCACAAAATCATCTGTAGGGTTAGAACGGTTTGGCAAACTATTATGACCCCTCCTTGGAAAGACAAGACTCTCACAAACACGATGGTGTTCTCCATTTTGCTTCATGACCTCCACAAGTGTCAGGAGACTCGTCTGAAGTTGGTACAGCCGATCTTCCAACCTCTGTCTGTAGCGTGCGAACCGTTTGGGTTATACACTGACCCCTCGGTGCAAGGTGAGACTCTCACAAACATTGTTTTGCTTTAGGACGTCCATAGGACTCACAAGACTCGTCTGAAGGTCTACCGGGACAAGTTGAAAAGATGAATGGAAGTATACAGTGCATTCGGAAAGTATTTAGACCCCTTGACTTTTTCCACATGTTGTTACGTTACAGCCTTATTGTAAAATGGATTAAATAAATAAAAATCCTCATCATTCTACACACAATACCCCATAATGACAAAGCCAAAAAACAGTTTTAATTAAATGTGACAAATGTATTAAAAATAAAAAACAAAAATACCTTATTTACATAAGTGTCACACCCTTTGCTATGAGACTCGAAATTGAGCTCAGGTGCAGCCTGTTTCCATTGATCATCCTTGAGATGTTTCTACAACTTGATTGGAGTACATCTGTGGTAAATTAAATTGATTGGACATAATTTGGAAGGCACCTGTCTATATAAGGTCCCACAGTTGACAGTTCATGTCAAAGCAAAAACCAAGCCATGAGGTTGAAGGACATGTCCGTACAACTCTGAGACAGGATTGTGTCGAGGCACAGATCTGGAGAAGGGTACCCAATTTTTTTTTTCAGCATTAAAGGTCCCCAAGCGGGCTGTCATATGCCTTTTACTGAGGAGTGGTTTCTGTCTGGCCACTCTACCATAAAGGCCTGATTGCTGCAGAGATTGTTGTCCTTCTGGAAGTTTTTCCCATCTCCAAGGCCCTTCTCCCCGATTGCTCAGTTTGGCCAGGTGGCCAGTTCTAGTGTAACAGTTTAGCTTCCGTCTCTCTCCTCGCCCCTACCTGGGCTCGAACCAGGGACCCTCTGCACACATCGACAACAGCCACCCTCGAAGCATCGTTACCCTTCGCTCCACAAAAGCCACGGCCCTTGCAGAGCAAGGGGAACAACTACTTCAAGGTCTCAGAGCGAGTGACGTCACCGATTGAAACGCTATTAGCGCGCACCCCGCTAACTAGCTAGCCATTTCACATCGGTTACACTAGGAAGAGTCTTGGTGGTTCCAAACTTCTTCCATTTAAGAATGATGGAGGACACTGTTCTCGGGGACCTTCAATGCTGCAGAATTGTTTTGGTACCCTTCCCCAGATTTGTGCCTTAATTAACACAATCCTGTCTCAGAGCTCTGGACAATTCCTTTGATCTCAGGGCTTGGTGTTTTCTCTGATATGCACTGTCAACTGTGGGACCTTATATAGACAGGTGTGTGCCTTTCCAAATCATGTCCAATCAATTGAATTTACCACAGGTGGACTCCACTCAAGTTGTAGAAACATCTCAAGGATGGTCAATGGAAACAGGATGCACTTGAGCTCAAATTCAAGTCTCATAGAAAAGGGTCTGAAATTGTATGTAAATAAGGTATTTCTGTTTTTAATTGTAATAAATTAGCAAACATTTAAAAAAAACTGTTTTCACTTTGTCATTATGGGGTATTTTCTGTAGATCAATGAGGATTTTAAAAATGTAATCCATTTTAGAATAAGGCTGTAATGCAAAAAATGTGGAAAAAGTCAAGGCGTATGAATACTTTCCGAATGGACTGTACCTTACGATGTAAAGAGTCCTAGAGCACAGATAGTTTTACGTAATGTTACATTGGTGGTGATAATTGGACAATTATTTACTTTATTCTAGGCAGCTTTTAGCAAAGTGCAGAAATGCATTCTTGCCAGTAAGTCTGTTTCCCATATCGCTTTTATGCTCACAGATCTGGTGCTGTAGCTGCACTGTAGCAGGACATTTCAGGTTTCTAGTGACCGAGAGTTTGAGTTCAAATCACATTTGTTGTCGCAGTAAAAGATTTTGCAGTAATTTAAATAAAAATACATTTTATAGAAATAACACCACGTTTTGTATATATTTACACCAATTTTTTTTTTAGGCAAAGTGCAAAAGTGATGTATGCTCTAACTCACACCCTCGTTTGCTAGCAACCTGAAGTTCCCGCTGCCGATCTCCATTATGTACACAGACCTGGTGGCTCAGTGGGAACTTCAGGTTGCTAGCAAACAAGAGGGTGTGAGTTCAAGCATACAGCATCATACTGTCCTTTCACATTAACACCTTAGTTTAGATGTAATACAGTATCATATTCATAGTATCACATGTTGAAATTTTGCCTCCCCATCTTCACATGAGATCGTGTTTTCATAAGTTGCTGCACGTTGTCACGTTATCATGTTAACTTCACATGAAATCACATGAGATCGCATCAGATCACGTGTTTGAAATGCATGTGCTTTTTCCATAAGGCTTGTTCCAATTTTGTAGTAACTGAGACCGCTAAACCCTATTACCAACTAGTTACATAGCAATACCTAAGTGTTACCGGATTGTTTTACCTGGTTATAAGTTTTATCTGAGGGACTATATATCTGGTGATGTTCCATTGTTTGGAAGGATGGCTTGTGACAACAGCGTGCATTTCCTTTCTCTCAGAAAGTTCCATTCCTTCTTCAAGAGTTACTTTGATAGGCATCACAAATGTATTTTTATTGTAAATTGTGATGTATTGTTGTTTATCAATAGACAATGTTAGCGATTGGATATGTAATTCATTCAACCTCCATGGCTGTGATGTCTTTCCTACGATGCCTTTATTATTTAGCTATTAGTGACAACTTGCTATCAATCACATAGAACGTTTTCTACTTCTGAGCTGTTTGATTATGGACTGCTCATCCTATACTCTGTAAATGAGTAATTGCCTCGGATGGGGATTCAGAGTTTTAAGTAAATGAAGATGCATGGATTGGAAAGTTTTGTTGGAAACAGACTACTTAATCAAGCTGTAAATATAGGCATGAAAGTGTATGTATAAAGTACCACTACGGATTATATTATAAGAAAAATGTAATGCTGACTGCAGGACTGGGCCAGAGAAGGCCCCACAAAGGCATGGGTGAAAACTGATGGTGATAGAAATTCTAAAACAGGGAACAAGCATGTGATGGACTTTCAATCATGTGGAGCAATGAAAGACAGATGAGTTCGGAAAATATAATCATACTCCAAATCATACAGTGACCACTTGACAACCTCCAATCTCCTAATCTCAACAATTAATATTGAATAATGAGATTGCTAGAAGAAAATGATCCTCCATCTACACACAATACACCATAATGACGAAGTGGAAACATTTTAAAAGGTTTTTGCAAATTTGTTGAAAATGAAATACAGAAATATCTTGCTTACATAGTATATATATATATATATTTTATTTTTTATTTTTTAAATTATCAGAACATTAACCATGTGTGTTCGCTTGTTTTGTACTGTTCTGTAGTTTCGACCCAATGATTCATCTGACAAACAAATAACTCTGCGTCCTGCAGGCCCAGGCATGGATCAAAGCTGACGAGACATTCAATAATATCATCTTCACAAATGAATCAACCGTGGCCCTTCAGCAAGTTGCTCAAAATTGCTACAGAATATTAGGAAGAAGATCAAGCAAGCCAAGTCCCAAGCATCCACTCAAACTCCATGTGTGGGGGGGCAATTTCTCGCCAGGTACCAGGCCCATATTTGATTTTTGATGGTACGTTTGGCTATTTACAAAGCAAAAGGTACGTAAAATATTGTACACCTCACGGACTGTTATGTGTTCCACAATAATTCACTCTTGCCTCCTTTTTCGGGTATCATGGCTCGAGATTTCTTTGAGGAAGAAATTATCAAGAAATATGCTGGACCCTATGTCAGAGTGGTGTTTCTGGGTACACATTGTTTCTTTCAAGGTCGGACTATAGCAATATTTTGTTACGTTTATGCCTATTTACATGTATATTTCTATTATTGTACCTAATGTTGGTTTTTAGGCTTCTCCAAATGCAGACAATGACCCAAAACACACCGCCCGGTTTTGCTCTGCAAATGAGGGCTTAAACTGGGTCAAGACGCCAGCAGAGTAAGTAGACCTTTATGTAGTAAAATAAAGGTTAAATAAAAATAAATAAATAAATAAAAGACCTACAACACCTTCGGTAGGCCTACAGTATATCTACAAATATTTTTTTGAATCTCTACATGTAGGTCTCCTGATTTAAACCTGATCAAACTTGTTTGGCATCAACTGAAAACATTCATCCGTAACTCTGCCAAGCCGACATGCAAAGATGAATTGGTCAAGGCCATCAATATGTTTTGGCTAGAGAAATTGATGATACAACAATGCAACAAATACATTGATCACCTCAGCAAGGTTTTACCTGTGGTCGTGGAGCTGGGTGGAAGTGCGACTAAAATGTAGTTCATATAAACCTCCGCATTTGAATGTCTTTTTTCTTGTTATTTTATTTTATTAACGAAAGCATAGAGATGTTGATGAATAAATACTGTACTGCTGTTTTGAGTTAGAAATGTAACACTTTAGAGTACTTAACCATTGAATACATTGCAAGTTGAGGGATTTTCACAAGTTATGAAAAGTCTATTGTCCTGCTAATAGGAAACATTTGCATGATGGGCTACACCTGCTACAGTTGTGATGTCTTCACTATTATTCTACAATGTAGAAAATAGTAAAAATAAAGAAAAATCCTGGCATGAGTAGGTGTGTCCAAATTTTTGACTGGTACTTGCTTAATTAATTTGATTAATATTATGGTGTTTCTATTCCATGAAAAATGAAATCCCTCTGGGTTTCTGTTAGGATGGAACGGAAAATATGTGCAACGTGACAGTTGGCAGTACAGTACTGGGCTATTTAGCTAAAGAATCCCTGTGTCGTGTGGACGGGAGACCGGTTGCAATTGTAAGCAGGCCTTATAAAAAAAATCCTCCTTCTATTAGTTCAGCCTCATAGCCTACCTCAGCCAGTTAAGTTATTTTATATGGGTCTAGGCTCTGAAGAAATAGACTCCAATTAAGCACTCTTGTTTGTAAAGTCAAACTAAAATGAAGATTATTGTTGAAATGAATTGCTCGACTGGTGTAGGTTTTCTCCACCTGTTGGTGTGCAACACTTGCATAACAAGTTAGTTATATTTTCAGCACCAGCCACAGTTCACCGCCTATTGAATGCGCTGTGGTTGCCACCAGTCGTTTTTTAAATGGAACCTTTATTTAACTAGGCAAGTCAGGTAAGAACAAATTCTTATTTACAATGAAGGCCTACCCCGGCCAAACCCGGATGACGCTGGGCCAATTGTGCGCCGCCCTATGGCACTCCTAATCACGGTCGGATGTGATACAGCCTGAATTCGAACCAGGGACTGTAGTAAAGCCTCTTCCTCAGAACATTTACTGTGTGTGTGTAGATACCTGTGTAGGTAGATGTGGAAAGATAGATACAAATGATTTGTTGCAAGTTGAGGAGGGGGGTTCACACCTAGCTCAAGTTGGGGAGGGGGGAGGGTCACACTTAGCTTGGCTATTAGACAATTCTTTAGTAAAGGTTGAATAGTCTATTGTACAGCTAATAGCCCATCCTGCTACGCTTGTGAAAAACTAATAATAATACCTTTTCCCCTTTCCACATGTTAAAGATTCCAATTGATTAAGTGTTTTTAGCCACAATCGGCCCCAACCCCAATTAATACATTTTGGCACAGTCGATAGCGTGCTGGACTTCGGGCTAGAATGTTGAGGGTTCGAAACCTGCTCCATGCTTGTTTCATTACATTATTATGCCAGTCTCAGAGCAAATAGCCTGGATTGTTACTCCCATCTCGTTCCTGCTCTCTTCCACGCGCCATTCTCATCCTGAGTGGCTCACTTGTTGGCATGCTGGCAGGATGTACTGTTTTTTACTCTGTATATATGAACTACAACTCAGCCTTTACTTAAATCATGTTTCTAGTCTATTGCATAGTTACAATGTGTAATCATTGATGTCCCAGGAGCACGAGTGGTAAACACTGTTGAAGTGTATAATTGTAATACATACATGCAGACACAGCATCATTCTAAGAATGGAGTTTGATACACCTGGTATTGGATATGACTGAAAAAAAACTTGCTAAATAGCAATTTTCGTGAATGCACTTCATGACAAAACAATATGCACAATCGTTTGTCTCTACATTAACTAACATATTCATCTCAATTGTAATTTTTTTGCTTGACTCGTTATGACGTTATAATTACTTAAATTAGCTTCCACCGTAATGTTTTGTCAGCCAAGACAGGTGGCTCGCGTCAAATTCGTCATTGGAACCACTCAATATGATTGGTCATATAAAAACCTTGGGACCCAAAGGCATAATGAGTGCTCTAACTCCCCCTTGCGGCGGTCTGGATCAATGAAGCCATGACGCTGGGTACCTCTAAGTCCTGTGGTGTAAACTCGCAACTTTTATAGGAGGAACCACTGTACCTAAGTGTATGTTTCTCAGAATTGAGTGTGCAAAGCTGTCATCAAGGCAAACTGTTGCTAATTAAAATAATCTAAAATATAAAGATATTTTGATTTGCTTAACACTTTTGTGGTTACTACATGATTCAATATGTGTTATTTCATAGCATTGATGTCTTCACTATAATTCTTCAATGTAGAGAATAGTAAAAATAAAGAAAAAAACCTTGAATGAGTAGGTGTGTTCAAACTTTTGACTGGTACTGTATATCATAATCCATCATTTCTTAGACAAATCTGAATTGAAATTTCCTTTACTAAGACCTTGTTGAATTTGATGATTTACCTAGAATCCAGCGATACTAAGGGTTAAGGTTTGGGATAGGCTTAAAACTAAAATCTAAAAAACAACTTTCTATCACTGGATTCAAACTTGCAACCTTTGGAACACACATCTAAGTAAAGGGATGGAATAAGAATATATACATATAAATATATGGATGAGCAATGACCGAGCGGCATAGGTAAGATGCAATAGATGGTATAAAATACAGTATATACTGTACATCTGGGATGAGTAATGCAAGATATGTAAACATCATTATTAAAGTGGCATGAATAAAGGGAGTAGAGATCCATTAATTAGAGTGGACAATGATTTAAAGTCTCTATGTAGGCAGCAGCCTCTCTGTTAGTGGTGGCTATTTAACAGTCTGATGAACTTGAGATAGAAGCTATTTTTCAGTCTCTCGGTCCCAGCTTTGATGCACCTGTATTGACCTCGCCTTTTGGATGGTAGCGGGGTGAACAGGCAGTGGCTCGGGTGGTTGTTGTTCTTGATGATCTTTTTGTCCTTTCTGTGACATCGGGTGCTGTAGGTGTCCTGGAGGACAGGTAGTTTGCCCCCGGTGATGCGTTGTGCAGACCGCACCACCATCTGGAGAGCCCTGCGGTTGTGGACGGTGCAGTTGAACTATCAGGAGGTGATACAGCCTGACAGAATGCTCTCAATTGTGCATCTGTAAAGGTTTGTGAGGAATTTTGGTGACAAGACACATTTCTTCATCCTCCTGAGGTTGAAGAGGGGATGTCTGTGTGGGTGGAGCATTTCAGTTTGTCTGTAATGTGTACGTAAAGGAACTTCTCTACTGCTGTCCCGTCGATGTGGATAGGGGGATGCTCCCTCTGCTGTTTCCTGAAGTCCACGATCATCTTCTTTGTTTTGTTGATGTTGAGTGAGAGGTTGTTTTCCTGACACCACACTCCGAGTGCCCTCACCTCCTCCCTATAGGCTGTCTCGTCGTTGTTGGTGATCAAGCCTATTACTGTTGTGTCGTCTGCCAACTTGATGATCGAGTTGGAGGCGTGCATGGCCATGCAGTCATGGGTGAAAAGGGAGTACAGGAAGGGGCTGAGCACGCACCCTTGTGGGGCCCCAGTGTTGAGGATCAGCAAAGTGGAGATGGTGGTTTCTACCTTCACCACCTGGGGGTGGCCCATCAGGAAGTCCAGGGCCCAATTGCACAGGGCGGGGTTGAGAACCAGGTCCTCAAGCTTAATGATGAGCTTGGAGGGTACTATGGTGTTGAATGCTGGGCTGTAGTCAATGAACAGCATTCTTACATAGGCATTCTTCTTGTCCAGATGGGATAGGGCAGTGTGCAGTGTGATGGTGAATGCATCGTCTGTGGACCTATTGGGGCACTATGCAAATTGAAGTGGGTCTAGGGTGACAGATGAGGTGGAGGTGATATGATCCTCGACTAGTTTCTCAAAGCACTTCATGATAACAGTCATTTAGTTCAGTTACCTTTGCCTTCTTGAGTACAGAAACAATGGTGGCCATATTGAAGCACATGGGGACAGCAGACTGGGATAGGGAGAGATTGAATATGTCCGTAAACACACCAGCCAGCTGGTCTGCGCATGCTCTGAGGATGCAGCTAGGGATGCTGTCTGGGCCGGCAGCCTTGCCAGGGTTAACACGTTTAAATGTCTTACTCACGTCGGCCACCGAGAAGGAGAGCCCACAGTCCTTGGTAGCGGGCCGCGTCGGTGGCAGTGTATTATTTTCAAAGTGGGCAAAGAAGGTGTTTAGTTTGTCTGGAAGCAAGACGTCGGTGTCCGTGACGTGGCTGTCACGACTTCTGCCGAAGTCGTTGCCTCTCCTTGTCCGGGCGGTGTTCGGCGGTCGACGTCACCGGTCTTCTAGCCATCATCGATCCATTTTTCATTTTCCATTAGTTTTGTCTTGTCTTCCCACACACCTGTTTTCAATCCCATCCATTACCTCTTGTGTATTTAACCCTCTGTTTCCCCTCATGTCTTTGTCAGAGATTGTTTTATGTCAAGTGTTGTTTCTTGGTGTATAGGTGCTCGACGGGTCCTCGTACCCATGTTTATTTTATGTATGTACATTTTCGTGTTTGGTGCATGTTAAGTGGACATTTATTAAAAGTCTCCATTTACACTCCGTTTAACTCTCCTGCGCCTGACTTCCCTGCCACCTATACACACGACTCTGACAGAATCTCTGACCGTAAACTATGAAGTCAGCAGGAGGAGACACTTCGCTCATGGAGGTAGAGGAACGTGTCATGGAACAAGCGGAGGAGATTGACAGTCTGAGCGCTGCCATGGATCGCATTGTCCAGAATATGGACCGCTGGGAGAGACAGGGAGTTTTTCCAGCGCCTCCACCACCACAACCGGTATTTCCGTTGAACGCTTTTTCTCCTCCTGAACATAACAAGATCCATTTATCCCTACCCACGGGATACAATGGAGATACTGCCAGCTGCCAGGGTTTTCTCCTAAAACTGCACTTGTATCTGGCCACGGTCTCTCCAGTACCATCGGACCGTGAGAAGAGTTCCGCCCTCGTCTCATGCCTCACCGGGAAAGCCCTGGAGTGGGCCAGCGCTGTGTGTAGAGAGGAGGATGCGGCGTTGGACCATTTTGAGGAGTTCATCCGCCATTTCCGAATGGTATTCGACCACCCATCCGAAGGCAGAGCAGCGGGTGAGCTCCTCTATCATCTGAGGCAGGAGACGAGGAGTGCACAGGAGTTTGCTTTGGAGTTTAGGACCTTGGCTGCCGGCGCTGGATGGAGCGACAGGGCCCTGATCGACCATTACCATTGTAGTCTACGCGAGGACGTCCGTCAGGAGCTGGCCTGTAGAGACACCACCCTCAACTTCGATCAGCTGGTGGACATGTCCATCAGGCTGGACAACATGCTGGCTACTCGTGGACGTCTAGATCGGGGTCTGGTTGTTCCATCCTCCCGCACCCTCTCTCCCGAACCTATGGAATTGGGAGGGATGGTGCGCAGGGAGACCGGAGGGGGTTCCCGCTCGAGCACCATCTATGATCGCAGAGATCACACTGCTGGTCGGTGCCGGGTTGGTTCCTCTGGGAATAGAGAAGGCAGCCAGGGCACTCTGGCATCACCCCAGGTGAGTAGGCACCATTCTCATCCAGAGCCCTCTGCTGCACTAATGTTTGTCTCTGTCACTTTTCCGGATTTTCCCCTGCATTCCCAGTATAAGGCGCTAGTAGATTCAGGCGCGGCTGGGAATTTCATTAATAAAAATTTAGCTCATAGTTTAGGGATCCCTATTGTTTCTGTGGATATGCCTTTCCCTATTCATGCCTTAGATAGTCGACCAATAGGGTCAGGGTTTATCAGGGAGGTCACCGCACCTTTGTATATGATAACGCAGGAGGGTCACAAGGAGAAGATTAGTCTTTTCCTTATTGATTCCCCTGCGTATTCTGTGGTGCTAGGCCTACCCTGGTTAACTTGTCATAACCCCACTGTTTCTTGGCCACAGAGGGCTCTCACGGGGTGGTCGCGAGAGTGCTCAGGTAGGTGTTTAGGGGTTTCCGTTGGTGCTACTACGGTGGAAAGTCCAGACCAGGTCTCCACCGTGCGCATTCCCCCCGAATATGCCGATTTGGCTCTCGCCTTCTGTAAAAAGAAGGCGACTCAATTACCACCCCATCGACGGGGGGATTGTGCGATAGATCTCCTGGTAGACGCTGCATATCCCAGGAGTCACGTGTATCCCCTGTCGCAAGCGGAGACGGTGACTATGGATACATATATCTCTGAATCCCTGCGTCAGGGGTTCATTCAGCCATCCATTTCACCCGCCTCTTCGAGTTTCTTTTTTGTGAAGAAGAAGGATGGCGGTTTACACCCGTGCATTGATTATCGAGGTCTCAATAAAATTACGGTGAAATATAGTTACCCGTTACCTCTGATAAATACAGTTATTGAGTCAATGCACGGGGCACGCTTCTTCACAAAATTGGATCTCAGGAGTGCGTACAATCTGGTGCGTATTCGGAAGGGTGATGAGTGGAAGACGGCATTTAGCACCACCTCAGGTCATTATGAGTACCTTGTCATGCCATATGGGTTGATGAATGCTCCATCAGTCTTCCAATCATTTGTAGATGAGATCTTCAGGGACCTGCACGGGCAGGGTGTAGTGGTGTATATCGATGATATTCTGATATACTCTGCTACACGCGCCGAGCATGTGTCCCTGGTGCGCAGGGTGCTTGGTCGCCTGTTGGAGCATGATCTATATGTCAAGGCTGAGAAATGCTTGTTCTTCCAACAATCCATCTCCTTCCTAGGGCATCGGATTTCCACTTCAGGAGTGGAAATGGAGAGCGACCGCATTACAGCCGTGCGTAATTGGCCGACTCCAACCACGGTAAAGGAGGTGCAGCGTTTTTTAGGGTTTGCCAATTACTACCGGAGGTTTATCCGGGGTTTTGGTCAGGTGGCTGCTCCCATTACCTCACTGCTAAAGGGGGGCCCGGTGCGCTTGCAGTGGTCGGCTGAGGCGAACAGGGCTTTTGGACACCTGAAGACTCTGTTTACCTCGGTGCCTGTGTTGGCTCATTCGGATCCCTCTTTGCCATTCATAGTGGAGGTGGACGCATCCGAAGCTGGGATAGGAGCAGTGCTCTCTCAGCGTTCGGGTGTGCCACTGAAGCTTCGCCCCTGTGCTTTCTTTTCGAAGAAGCTCAGCCCGTCGGAGCGAAACTATGATGTGGGGGACTGGGAGCTGTTAGCTGTCGTAAAAGCCTTGAAGGCGTGGAGGCATTGGCTTGAGGGGGCTAAACACCCTTTTCTCATCTGGACTGACCACCGCAATCTGGAGTACATCCGGCAGGTGAAGAGACTGAATCCTCGCCAGGCAAGGTGGGCCATGTTTTTCACTCGTTTTGTGTTTACTCTTACTTACAGACCAGGCTCCCAGAACGTCAAGGCAGACGCATTGTCTCGGCTGTATGACACAGAGGAGCGGTCCATGGATCCCACTCCTATACTCTCAGCTTCGTTTTTGGTGGCGCCAGTAGTGTGGGAGCTGGACGCGGACATTGAGCGGGCGTCACGTGTGTATTTAACCCTCTGTTTCCCCTCATGTCTTTGTCAGAGATTGTTTTATGTCAAGTGTTGTTTCTTGGTGTATAGGTGCGCGACGGGTCCTCGTACCCATGTTTATTTTATGTATGTACATTTTTGTGTTTGGAGCATGTTAAGTGGACATTTATTAAAAGTCTCCATTTACACTCTGTTTAACTCTCCTGCGCCTGACTTCCCTGCCACCTATACACACGACTCTGACAGTGGCTGGTTTTCTTTTTGTAGTCCGTGATCATTTGTAGACCTTGCCACATACATCTCGTGTCTGAGCCATTGAATTGTGACTCCACATTGTTCCTATACTGACATTTTGTTTGTTTGATTGCCTTGCGGGGGGAATAACTACACTGTTTGTATTCGGCTATATTCCCAGTCATCTTTCCATGGTTAAATACGGTGGTTCAAGCTTTCAGTTTTGCGCGAATGCCGCCATCTATCCACGATTTCTGGTTACGGTAGGTTTTAATAGTTACAGTGGGCACAACAGCTCCTATGCACTTCCTTATAAACTCACTCACCGAATCAGCGTTTAATTTTATCAATATTTCTGCTTTTTGTGACTCCTCTCTTTGGTTGGAAAATCACTGTATGCTTTCTGTGACTAGTTGCTGACCTAATATAATGATATGTTCTGCTTTCGCCGAAAAGCTTTTTTGAAATCGGACACTGTGGTTGGATTAACGAGAATTTATCTTTAAAATGGTGTCTAATACTTGTATGTTTGAGAAATTTGAATTATGAGATTTCTGTTGATTGAATTTGGCGCTCTGCAATTTCATTGGCTGTTGGCGAGGGGTTCCGCGGAACCCCAGTCCTAGACAGGTTAAATTGATATTATTCTCTGAGGCTAGCCGGAACATGTCCCAATCCGTGTGATCAAAGCAATCTTGAAGCGTGGTTTCCGATTGGTCAGACCAGCGACTCCATTACCCGCAGTATTAGACTTAAAACGAATCACCCAGCGATCATACACTGTTTACCAGGGGGCAGGGCTACCGACGTTAAGGCTAATCTAAAGATGGTGCTGGCTAAAGCTAAATCTGGCGAGTGTAGAGAGTATAGAGATATTGTTATCCACGTCGGCACCAACGATGTTAGGATGAAACAGTCAGAGGTCACCAAGTGCAACATAGCTTCAGCGTGTAAATCAGCTAGAAAGATGTGTCGGCATCGAGTAATTGTCTCTGGCCCCCTCCCAGTTAGGGGGAGTGACGAGCTCTACAGCAGTCTCAGCACTCAATCGCTGGTTGAAAACTGTTTTCTGCCCCTCCCAAAAGATAGAATTTGTAGATAATTGGCCCTCTTTCTGGGACTCACCCACAAACAGGACCAAGCCTGACCTGCTGAGGAGTGACGGACTCCATCCTAGCTGGAGGGGTGCTCTCATCTTATCTACCAACATAGATAGGGCTCTAACTCCTCTAGCCCCACAATGAAATAGGGTGCAGGCCAGGCAGCAGGCTGTTAGCCAACCTGCCAGCTTAGTGGAGTCTGCCAATAGCACAGTCAGTGTAGTCAGCTCAGCCATACCCATTGAGACTGTGTCTGTGCCTCGACCTAGGTTGGGCAAAACTAAACATGGCGGTGTTCGCCTTAGCAATCTTATTAGGATAAAGACCTCCTCCATTCCTGCCATTATTGAAAGAGATCGTGATACCTCACATCTCAAAATAGGGTTACTTAATGTTAGATCCCTCACTTCAAAGGCAGTCATAGTCAATGAACTAATCACTGATCATAATCTTGATGTGATTGGCCTGACTGAAACATGGCATAAGCCTGATGAATTTACTGTGTTAAATGAGGCCTCACCTCCTGGTTACAGTAGTGACCATATCCCCCGTGCATCCCGCAAAGGCGGAGGTGTTGCTAACATTTACGATAGCAAATTTCAATTTACAAAAAAAAAAATGACGTTTTCGTCTTTTGAGCTTCTAGTCATGAAATCTATGCAGCCTACTCAATCACTTTTTATAGCTACTGTTTACCGGCCTCCTGGGCCATATACAGCGTTCCTCTCTGAGTTCCCTGAATTCCTATCAGACCTTGTAGTCATAGCAGATCATATTCTAATTTTTGGTGATTTTAATATTCATATGGAGAAGTCCACAGACCCACTCCAAAAGTCTTTCGGAGCCATCATCGACTCAGTGGGTTTTGTCCAACATGTCTCTGGACCTACTCACTGCCACAGTCATACTCTGGACCTAGTTTTGTCCCATGGAATAAATGTTGTAGATCTTAATGTTTTTCCACATAATCCTGGACTATCGGACCACCATTTTATTACGTTTGCAATCGCAACAAATAATCTGCTCAGACCCCAACCAAGGAGCATCAAAAGTCGTGCTATAAATTCTCAGACAACACAAAAATTCCTTGATGCCCTTCCAGACTCCTTCTGCCTACCCAAGGACGTCAGAGGACAAAAATCAGTTAACCACTTAACTGAGGAACTCAATTTAACCTTGCGCAATACCCTAGATGCAGTTGCACCCCTAAAAACGAAAAACATTTGTCATAAGAAACTAGCTCCCTGGTATACAGAAAATACCCGAGCTTTGAAGCAAGCTTCCAGGAAATTGGAACGGAAATGGCGCCACACCAAACTGGAAGTCTTCCGACTAGCTTGGAAAGACAGTACCGTGCAGTACCGAAGAGCCCTCACTGCTGCTCGATCATCCTACTTTTCCAACTTAATCGAGGAAAATAAGAACAATCCAAAATTTCTTTTTGATACTGTTGCAAAGCTAACTAAAAAGCAGCATTCCCCAAGAGAGGATGGCTTTCACTTCAGCAGTAATAAATTCATGAACTTCTTTGAGGAAAAGATCATGACCATTAGAAAGCAAATTACGGACTCCTCTTTGAATCTGCGTATTCCTCCAGGGCTTAGCTGTCCTGGATCTGCACAGCTCTGCCAGGGCCTGGGATCGGGAGAGACACTTAAGTGTTTTAGTACTATATCTCTTGACACAATGATGAAAATGATCATGGCCTCTAAACCTTCAAGCTGCATACTGGATCCTATTCCTACTAAACTGCTGAAGGAGCTGCTTCCTGTGCTTGGCCCTCCTATGTTGAACATAATAAACAGCTCTCTATCCACCGGATGTGTACCAAACTCACTAAAAGTGGCAGTGATAAAGCCTCTCTTGAAAAAGCCAAACCTTGACCCGGAAAATATAAAAAACTATCGGCCTATATCGAATCTTCCATTCCTCTCAAAAATTTTAGAAAAAGCTGTTGCGCAGCAACTCACTGCCTTTCTGAAGACAAACAATGTATACGAAATGCTTCAGTCTGGTTTTAGACCCCATCATAGCACTGAGACTGCACTTGTGAAGGTGGTAAATGACCTTTTAACCTTTAACGAGTCACCAACCCGGATCCGGGATCACCCCCCACTCCCCCCCCACTGAGTAGCATAGCTAGCATAGCGTCACAAGTAAATTGTAGCATCTAAATATCATTAAATCACAAGTCCAAGACACCAGATGAAAGATACAGATCTTGTGAATAAAGCCACCATTTCAGATTTTTAAAATGTTTTACAGGGAAGACACAATATGTAAATCTATTAGCTAACCACGTTAGCATAAGACACAATTTTTTTACTCCAACAGTTTTTTCCTGCGTCAGTAGCTATCACTAATTCGACTAAATAAAAATATATATAGCCACTAACCAAGAAACAACTTCATAAGATGACAGTCTGATAACATATTTATGGTATAGCATAGTTTTTTTTTGAAAAATGTGCATTTTTCAGGTATAAATCACAGTTCTACATTGCAGCTGCAATCTGAAATAGTGCTGACGCAGCCAGAACAATTACAGAGACCAACGTCATATAACTAATTACTTATCTTAAAACATTTCAGAAAAATACACAGCGTACAGATATTGAAAGCCCAACATCTGGTGAATCCAAACAATATTTCAGATTTATTAAATGTTTTATAGCGAAAACAAAATGTAGCGCTAAATTAGCATAGCCACGCCAGCCAGAACCAGCTGGGCGCCCCCGACCAGTTCACATGCACGACAGATATATGAAATAACATCGTAAATTGGGTCTTACTATTGCTGATCTTTCATCAGAATGTTGATCAATGTGTCCTTAGTCCTGATGAGTCGTTCAATCCATTCATAATGGCAACTTTCCCTCTTCATTTAGCATATGTACTGGTCGACTGGCCAAAGTAAAAAAAGTCACAGAACGGAACACGGCAAAACTCCCGAAAAAATTCAAATAATCTGATTAAACTATATTGAAAAAACATACATTAAGATGATATGGTCACATGTATCAAACAAACTTCGAGACGGAGATAGTTTTCATCCGTAACAGCAGCAAAACAGTAGACAATCGCACCTCCAAATAGCGCGAATCAGAGAACCGGAAGTTGTCGGTCACGCCAAAGAAATAGGTCTTATTTCACGTCAGTACAAGGTAAACAAAAAATTTCTCCTCTGACGTCCTCTTGACACCCAGAGGAAGACGAATGAAGTGTGTTTCGGGTCATAGGTGGCGTGACCATATATAGGCAGAGCGTTGAAGCGAGCATACACATCTTGCATTCTTCTTCTTGGTCAGGGAAAGTGCTGTCAAATGACTTCTGTTTAACTCAGAGACAAAATTGAAACGGTTTTAGAAACTATAGATTGTTTTCTATCCAATGGTATTAATTATATGCATATAGTAAGAGCAATAATTGAATAAGAGGCAGTTTAATCTGTAGAGGAAATTATGCTAATGCGAAAACAGCACCCCCTATAGTGGCAAGAAGTTAATGGCGTCAGACCGAGGCTCTGCATCTGTCCTCGTGCTACTAGACCTTAGTGCTGCCTTTGACACCATCGATCACCACATTCTTTTGGAGAGACTGGAAACCCAAATTGGTCTACACGGACAAGTTCTGGCCTGGTTTAGATCTTACCTGTCGGAAAGATATCAGTTTGTCTCTGTGAATGGTCTGTCCTCTGACAAATCAACTGTACATTTCGGTGTTCCTCAAGGTTCCGTTTTAGGACCACTATTGTTTTCACTATATATTTTGCCTCTTGGGGATGTTATTCGAAAACATAATGTTAACTTTCACTGCTATGCGGATGACACACAGCTGTACATTTCAATGAAACATGGTGAAGCCCCAAAATTGCCCTCGCTAGAAGCCTGTTTTTCAGACATAAGGAAGTGGATGGCTGAAAACTTTCTACTTTTAAACTCGGACAAAACAGAGATGCTTGTTCTAGGTCCCAAGAAACAAAGAGATCTTCTGTTAAATCTGACAATTCATCTTGATGGTTGTAAAATCGTCTCAAATAAAACTGTGAAGGACCTCGGCGTTACTCTTGACCCTGATCTCTCTTTTGACGAACATATCAAGACTGTTTCAAGGACAGCTTTTTTCCATCTACGTAACATTGCAAAAATCAGAAATTTTCTGTCCAAAAACGATGCAGAAAAATTAATCCATGCTTTTGTTACTTCTAGGTTAGACTACTGCAATGCTCTACTTTCCGGCTACCCGGATAAAGCACTAAATAAACTTCAGTTA
Organism: Salvelinus namaycush; assembly: GCF_016432855.1. Classification (NCBI taxonomy): domain Eukaryota; kingdom Metazoa; phylum Chordata; class Actinopteri; order Salmoniformes; family Salmonidae; genus Salvelinus; species Salvelinus namaycush. The sequence continues at coordinate 22,949,581 of NC_052313.1, forward strand.
GTGCTAAATACGGCTGCTAGAATCCTGACTAGAACAAAGAAATTTGATCATATTACTCCAGTGCTAGCTTCCCTACACTGGCTTCCTGTTAAGGCAAGGGCTGATTTCAAGGTTTTACTGTTAACCTATAAAGCGTTACATGGGCTTGCTCCTACCTATCTTTCCGAGTTGGTCCTGCCGTACATACCAATACGTACGCTACGGTCACAAGACGCAGGCCTCCTAATTGTCCCTAGAATTTCTAAGCAAACAGCGGGAGGCAGGGCTTTCTCCTATAGATCTCCATTTTTATGGAACAGTCTGCCTACCCATGTGAGAGACGCAGACTCGGTCTCAACCTTTAAGTCTTTACTGAAGACTTATCTCTTCAGTAGGTCATATGATTGAGTGTAGTCTGGCCCAGGAGTGTGAAGGTGAACGGAAAGGCTCTGGAGCAACGAACCGCCCTTGCTGTCTCTGCCAGGCCGGTTCCCCTCTCTCCACTGGGATTCTCTGCCTCTAACCCTATTACAGGGGCTGAGTCACTGGCTTACTGGTGCTCTTTCATGCCGTCCCTAGGAGGGGTGCGTCACTTGAGTGGGTTGAGTTACTGACGTGATCTTCCTGTCTGGGTTGGCGCCCCCCCTTGGTTTGTGCTGTGGTGGAGACCTTTGTGGGCTATACTCGGCCTTGTCTCAGGATTGTAAGTTGGTGGTTGAAGATATCCCTCTAGTGGTGCGGGGGCTGTGCTTTGGCAAAGTGGGTGGGGTTATATCCTTCCTGTTTGGCCCTGTCCGGGGGTTTCTTCGGATGGGGCCACAGTGTCTCCTGACCGCTCCTGTCTCAGCCTCCAGTATTTATGCTGCAGTAGTTTATGTGTCGGGGGGCTAGGGTCAGTTGGTTATACCTGGAGTACTTCTCCTGTCTTATCCAGTGTCCTGTGTGAATTTAAGTATGCTCTCTCTAATTCTCTCGTTCTCTCTTTCTCTCTGAGAACCTGAGCCCTAGGACCATACGTCAGGACTACCGGGCATGATGACTCCTTGCTGTCCCCAGTCCGCCTGGCCTTGCTGCTATTCCAGTTTCAACTGTTCTGCCTGCGGTTACGGAACCCCTACCTGTCCCAGACCTGCTGTTTTCAACTCTTAATGATCGGCTATGAAAAGCCAACTGAGATTTATTCCTGATTATTATTTGACCATGCTTGTCATTTATGAACATTTTGAAAATCTTGGCTCTCTCTAATTTTCTCCCTCTCTCTTTCTTTCTCTCGGAGGACCTGAGCCCTAGGACCATACGTCGGGACTACCGGCCGTGGTGACTCCTTGCTGTCCCCAGTCCGCCTGGCCTTGCTGCTATTCCAGTTTCAACTGTTCTGCCTGCGGTTATGGAACCCCTACCTGTCCCAGACCTGCTGTTTTCAACTCTTAATGATCGGCTATGAAAAGCCAACTGAGATTTATTCCTGATTATTATTTGACCATGCTTGTCATTTATGAACATTTTGAAAATCTTGGCTCTCTCTAATTTTCTCCTTCTCTCTTTCTTTCTCTCGGAGGACCTGGGCCCTAGGACCATGCGTCGGGACTGCCGGCCGTGGTGACTCCTTGCTGTCCCCAGTCCGCCTGGCCTTGCTGCTATTCCAGTTTCAGCTGTTCTGCCTGCGGTTATGGAACCGCCACCTGTCCCAGACCTGTTGTTTTTCAACTCTTAATGATCGGCTATGAAAAGCCAACTGAAAATTATTCATGATTATTATTTGACCATGCTTGTCACTTATGAACATTTTTGAACATCTTGGCATAGTTCTGTTATAATCTCCACCCGGCACAGCCAGAAGAGGACTGGCCACCCCTCATAGCCTGGTTCCTCTCTAGGTTTCTTCCTAGGTTTTGGCCTTTCTAGGGAATTTTTCCTAGCCACCGTGCTTCTACACCTGCATTACTAGCTGTTTGGGGTTTTAGGCTGGGTTTCTGTACAGCACTTCGAGATATTAGCTGATGTACGAAGGGCTATATAAAATAAAATTGATTGATTGATTGATTGAATAGTCCTTGTCATGGGTACATCCTGTTTGAGTTTCTGCCTATAGGAAGGGAGGATTAAAATGGAGTCTGGTCACATTTGCAGAAAGGAGGGCACAGGAGGGGCAGGAGTAGCAGTGATCCAGTGTATTCCAGCGCAGGTACTACAATCAATATGCTGATAGAATTTAGGTAGCCTTGTTCTCAAATTTGCTTTGTTAAAAATCCCCAGCTACAATAAATTCAGCCTCAAGATGTATGGTTTCCAGTTTGCGTAGAGTCCAGTGAAGTTCCTTGAGTGCCATCGTGGTATCGGCTTGAGGGGGGATATACACGGCTGTGACAAAAACAATAATATTATCTCTCTGGAGATAATACGGTCGGCATTTAATTGTGAGAAATTCTAGGTCAGGTGAACAAAAGCACTTGAGTTCCGGTATGTTACAATTTCACCATCGTTAATCATGAAACATACACCCCCGCCTTTCTTCTTCCCGGAGAGATGTTTATTTCTGTCGGCATGACGCACAAAGAATCCCGGTGGCTGTACCGACTCCAACAGCATATCCCCAGAGAGCCATGTTTCCATGAAACAGAGTATGTTACAATCCCTGATTTCTCTCTGGAAAGCAACCCTTGTCCTCATTTTGTTAACCTTGTTATCTAGAGACTGGACATTAGCGAGTAATATACTCGGAGGTTGTGGGTGGTGGGCGCGCCTCCGAAGTCTGATCCAAAGGTCACTCCGTCTACCTCTTTTGCGGTGACATTGTTTTGGGTTAGCCTCTGGAATCAGTTTGAATGCCTTGCGTGGATCAGACAAAGGATGTTCTTCAGAAAGTCGTATTCCTGGTCTTAGTGCTGGTAAGTTGACGTCACTCTGATATCCAATAGTTCTTCTTGGCTGTATGTAATAACACTTAAGATTTTTTGGGCTAACAATGTAATAAATAATACATAAAAATAAAAAAAATACTGCAAAGTTTCCTAAGGATTAGAAGCTAGGTGACCCTCTGTCGGTGCCATCTTGCATCTTGCATCTTGTATTACCTAAACTATCACCCATTACTGAAATGGTTGTTCTAGTTTAGATGTTTAAGGTACTCTCATATTTTAGATTTCCTAACCCTGGGAGTCTTTCTAAATGCAGGTTGAGGGTGTATACAAATTCCAAGTATTTGATGTCCCCGACTCCAATAGGAATTGCACATCACTTTGCAAGCCAGCATAATGTGACTTCCAGGCCTGATGTGGCCTGTAAACTATGAGTTTTAGGGTAAAAAAGGCCTCATGAAGTATGTATTTTATTTGTTGTTTCTCTAAAAAACTAAAACAAATCAACATAAACAACAACAAAAAACAGGAGAATTATTATTTTATTTTACAAATTATTTTATGGGGCCTGTCATGCCAAATACTGTTTATTCGTCATTATACTGTATTACCAGGTATATTGACATAAAACACATATCTTGTACTTGAGGAAGAGTTGCAGGATAGAGGAGGGTAGAGAAGAGAAGAATATGCTTATTTGAAAGCTATAAAAAAAGGAGTAGCTCGCTACCTGTTAATGTTTTTAAAAGTAGCTCTCATACTAGAAAAGGTTGGAGACCCCTCCTCTACATGTATTACCAGTGCCACAGTGCTGAGTGTGAGGTCCTAGTGGCTGGGTTCCTATCCAAACAGCTGTCACTTAGTCCTCAGTTAACATATCCAACTGATGAGATTCTCAGCCATGGCTGCCCAGTTATTTTTTTGATTTATTGAAATCCACTGTTCGCCAATACTGAGTCAATTACCTCAGTGGTGAAAAAAGCCAAACTGATTTCTCAAAGACCTTGACCCCCTTCAGTCCACTTAGCACCATCAAATTGTCAGATATTCCTCTCGCACAAGGTACAGTCATTTTTCTACAGATGCAACAATTGACAGTGAGTGATTGAGCGTGGTATTATATCCTAAAATGACAGTGCTTCTTTCTTTCTGTTATGTGTCTTTACTTCATTTTTCCCTTCAGTTTTCAGAGGTTTATTGCTCTGCCGCTTTATATAAGATAGGGCATTTATTTGTCATCAGAAATGTGACCTACCAGGGCTGTGTGACAAGAGTTTACCGAGAGATTTGCAGCCAGAGAAAGAGAAAGAGAGAGAGAGAGAACAGCTCGACAGACAGCGCTTTGTTGACAGTCACTGCTGATTTTTAAAGTAGAGAATGACAGGTTTACCGTTGTCTCAGCACCACACCTGTATTGCTGCCAGTGGTGAGCTTTGCCCATTGGTGTGCCAGAAAGTCCTCTCTGCATACATTTCCTAAAATGAATCTACTATTTTTCAAGAGATAGTGCTTTTGCTGGGCATTGAGGGACAGTGGGGGGTTATATTCCCCCTGTGGCCTGCTGAGAAGCTCATCAATGACAGAAAAACACATTTGTGCTTTAATGGATCTGTCTGCATTTGAGTCACAAGACAAACATCACACCTTTTAGCTCAACATGATATCATTGATAGGCGTCAGTCTGTGAATATTTCTCAAAAATATATGCTTCACAACTCAAACATTGCAATCAATGCAAAAAAGTTGGTGATAAAGCTGCAATGGGTGAATTGGTAAAAGACAGACAGACAGACAGACACACAGATAAACTCATGGAAAGACAGACAGAAAGACATGTCTGTCAGTTATTATAGCTGTTGTCATGACTCTCTCCTTACTGAGGATCTAAGGCCTTGGATCAGCTTGGCAAAATGGCTGACAGATAACCAGACCCCCCCCCCCCCCCCCCCCCTCTCTCCCACAGGAGAGGAAAGGGGGAAGTTGGGCAAGTTTTGACACCTTAAGATCCAGATGCAACTGTGTAAGGGCTATTTGACCAAGGAGGGTGATGGTGCTGCATCAGATGACCTGGCCTCCACAATCACCCGACCTCAACCCAATTGACATGGTTTGGGATGAGTTGGACCACAGAGTGAAGGAAAAGCAACCAACAAGTGCTCAGCATATGTGGGGACTCCTTCTAGACTGTTGGAAAAACATTCCAGGCAAAGCTGCTTGAGAGAATGCCAAGAGTGTGCAAAGCTGTCATCAAGGCAAAGGGTGGCTACTTTGAAGAATCTAAAACCTAAAATATATATTTTGATTTGTTTAACACTTTTTTGGTTACTATGTGATTCCATATGTGTTATTTCATAGTTTTGATGTCTTCACTATTATTCTACAATGTAGAAAATAGCAAAAATAATGAAAAACCCTTGAAGGAGTAGGTGTGTCCAAACCTTTGACTAGTACTGGATGTTAACTTCTACTTCCTCCCCATCCCGGGTCCGGGAGCACCCCCACCAGTAAAAAAGCTGACTAGCATAGCCTAGCATAGCGTCACAAGTAAATAGTAGCATCTAAATATCATTAAATCACAAGTCCAAGACACCAGATGAAAGATACACATCTTGTGAATCCAGCCATCATTTCTGATTTTTAAAATGTTTTACAGGGAAGACACAATATGTAAATCTATTAGCTAACCACGATAGCAAAAGACACAACTTTTTTTGTCCACCATTTTTTTCCTGCATAGGTAGCTATCACAATTTCGACCAAATAAAGATATAAATAGCCACTAACCAAGAAACAACTTCCTCAGATGACAGTCTGATAACATATTTATTGTATAGCATATGTTTTGTTAGAAAAATGTGCATATTTCAGGTATAAATCATAGTTTACCATTGCAGCCACCATCACAACTCTCACCAAAGCAACTAGAATAACTACAGAGACCATCGTGTATTACCTAATTACTCATCATAAAACATTTCTTAAAAATACACAGCGTACAGCAAATGAAAGACACAGATCTTGTGAATCCAGCCAATATTTCAGATTTTCTAAGTGTTTTACAGCGAAAACACAATATAGCATTATATTAGCTTACCACAATAGCCAGAAACACAACACCATTTACCAGCAGCAAAAATTAGCGATCGTAACAAACAGGCAAAAGATATATAATTTTTGACTAACCTTGATATTCTTCATCAGATGACAGTCCTGTAACATCATATTACACAATGCATATAGGGTTTGTTCGAAAATGTGCATATTTAGCGGCACAAATCGTGGTTATACAATGTGATTAGTGGCCAAAACTTCAAGCAATCTGTCCGGCGCCATCTTGGAGAGGAACCTATTCTAATCAATAAGTAATCATAAACTTGACTAAAAAATACAGGTTGGACAGCATATGAAAGATACATTAGTTCTTAATGCAACCGCTGTGTTAGATTTTTAAAATTAACGTTACTGCGCAATACAGCGTGCGCTAAAGCGAGACCGCACCGAAATTCATGGCGGAATTATTATTTGACATTTGTCAACATAAATACGAATTAACAGCATAAAGACTGCTTACTATTTGCTGAGCTTCCATCAGAATCTTGGGCAAGGTGTCCTTTCTCCAGAACAATCGTCTTTTGGTTGAAAGATGTCCTCTTCTCCTGTAGAAATAGCAGCTAACGATAGCCACCCACTGGAGAGGTGTCCAACCTGTGAAAGCGCGTCACAAAGAAATTCCAGAAAATTGCAATAAACTGATATAAACTGCTATAAGTCGGTTTAAATTAACTACCTTATGATGTCTTTAACACCTATAACGAATAAAAACATGACCGGAGATATCGAACTGCTAAAACGAAAGCTTTTGCAGGACGCCATTGTGATGTCCCTCTTGCGCCAGGCGCCCCGTTGAAAAGAACGGTACTTCCGTTCCATGAGCCTTTATAGTGTCCCAGATTGTGCAATCCACTCCATTCAAATTCTCACCGCTTACTGACATCTAGAGGAAGGCGTATGCAGTGCATGTAGCCCCGTAGCTTACATGGGGACTTATAAACTGACCTCAGAACAGGGACCTCGATTTCAGAAATCTCACTTCCTGACAGGAAATGTGCTGCAGAATGAGTTCTGTTTCACTCAGATAAATAATTCAAACGGTTTTAGAAACTAGAGAGTGTTTCCTATCCAATAGTAATAATAATATGCATATTGTACGAGCAAGAATTGAGTACGAGGCAGTTTAATTTGGGAACGTAATTATTACAAAGTCCCAACAGCACCCCCTATTGAGAAAAGGTTTTAACACACGCTCAAAAAACAATGGTATGGTTCAGGTACACTACAGTGTTGTTCCCCATGGTACAAAAAGGTCAAAAGGTACACTTCACAGGTACACATATGAACTCACATGGTACAGTTCGGTACCTTGTAGGTGAATTTGGATATTTTTCTACCCAATATTTTGAAAATAAGGTACGATTATCATTGCGCTTGATAGGTGTGGCAATGTACTGGTGGGGCTCATTAGAATATTTGGGGCATGGTCAAATATATGTGAATTTGTGCCAACCGTTAGTAGAAGTGTTATAGCAGTTTAAGTGCTTTATGGTTATGCAAAGAAAGTTTAGCACCTTGTTGCTGTGAAACTGATATTTAATAAATTATTATGGTAACTACTCATTAATGAATTGTAAAATCCACAATAACATGCTGGCAAATCATTGGCAGTAAGCTACTAGTAATCCTTGCCAGTAACCTACTGTGCAGTCAAATCACATTTTTTAGTCACACACATGTTAAGCAGATGTTATTGTGGGTGTAATGAAATGCTTAAATTCCTAGCTCCAACAGTGCAGTAGTATCTAACAATACACACAAATCTAAAGTCAAATAATGGAATGAAGAAATATATAAATATTAGGATGAGTAATGTCGGACTAGGATGGATAAAAATACAGTAGAATACTGTATATACATATGAAATGGGTAAAGCAGTATGTAAACATTATTAAAGTATCTAGTGCTCCATTATTAAAGTGACCAGTCATTCCATGTCTATGTACATAGGGCAACAGCCTTTAAGGTGCAGGGTTGAGTAACCCGATGGTAGCCAGCTAGTGATGGCTATTTAACAGATTGTTGTCCTTGAGGTAGAAACAGTTTTTCAGTATCTCGTTCCCAGCTTTGATGCACCTTGTCGTGGATTTATTCTAACCAAAAGAGAGACTTTTAGATTTCCTCAAAACCATCAAACTTTATTCATAAATATTGCAATAATGGAGCATTAACGGTCAACTAAGGGTGATTGTCAATAGCCCAAATAAGTAGGGTTAGGTTACAACTCTTTATAGTCCTCCTGAGTCTCCGTGACAATGAACAGATATGTAAAAGTATACAAGGGTACATTGTGCAGTCCAGTATTCTTCTGCAATGAGGGAGAAATAAACTGGAGGGAGGGTTTGCCTGGCACTGGCAAACTGGCCAACATTTCACACAGACACTAATCATGGAATGGAATGCAGTCTTTAGGTTGTATCACCAAGGCATCGTAAATCAAATGTCAGCGTTAAGCCTCAGAGACTCCACTCAGAAGAACAGACAGAGTGTGAAAGTACTAATAGAAGAATACATTCTAATATAAAGTAACGTGAATAACATAATGTTGTAATTTCCACCACATTCCCCCATTTTGAGATTTCTCTTAACTTAAAATATAACTTTTAAAAGGACATTAGGAAAACTAATAAGGCATCAAACAACTTCTAACATAAACATATATTGCCTGTAGAAGAGTCTGATGCAGTTATTTGCAATGAACATATTTACAATGTGGGCCTCCTGCTCTGGGGTGAACAGTCAACCTCCTCCACCAGATACTGGTGTTCTTGCAGTACTGTAAAAACATTTGAATGGTTTTAGTGACAGATCCTTCTCATTATGAAGGTACAGTACATATTACTATACCAGTAAGACTACATCACTTACAGTTACTTACAGTTACTTTTCTCATTTAGAAAAATCCAGATGATACCTGAAACAGTATAGCGGCTCAGATTTGGTTGAACCCGTTGCCCAGCCTCTCTCATGCTCATCCCATGGTTGACAACATGGTCAACCACAGTTGCTCTGATTTCATCAGTTATTGTGTTCCTGACTCCCCTTTCTCTTCCTCTCACCTGTCTTCTCCTTCTCCCCATCCTCCTTCACCTCCTCCTCCTCTTAGTTCTTCACCTCCTCGTCCTCCTCTGCCTCATCCTTCTATAGTTCTCACCCCTCTTACTCGTTGTCCAATATTGGCCTCCAGTGTTGTCCTAACCAAATGTTTACCCGTGGCCTATATATAATGCTCAAAATCTGATTTGTAAGTGAACTCATTATCTAAAAGTGTTTTCACATGTGTCAATGTGGAAAGGCAAGTGGCGAAATAGTGTAGCAATGTAGAGACTAATGTTTACAGTTTTTCTAGAAGTGTGTTATTAAATTGCAAACTGAGTGTAAAGCAGTGAGTTGTGTTTACAGTTTTGCAAAAACTGTTTTATAAAATTACAATCTGAGTGTAAAGCAGAGAATGTGCATTCAGTTTGACACAATTGGTAAATGCATTGACTACAAGTATTAATGGTTTCAGAGATAGTGCCTCAAGAATCACTGTTAGTGTTTAATAAGAATTCAGAAAAAACTGTAAGAGACAAGTTAAAACTCCTTTTTAAAAATGTTGTGGCCATGTTCTGCTAGGAACATTAACAGAGCTCTGGTGTCTATTTAGCATGTATTAACTTCTTTGGGGTAGGGGGCAGTATTTTCACCTCCGGATGAAAAGCATGCCCAGAGTAAACGGCCTGCTACAAAGCCAAAAAAGCTAGAATATGCATATTATTAGTAGATTTGGATAGAAAACACTATGAAGATTCTAAAACTGGTTGAATGATGTCTGTGAGTATAACAGAACTCATATGGCAGGCAAGAACCTGAGGAAAAATCCAACCAGGAAGTGGGAAATCTGAGGTTGGTCGATTTTCAACTCAGCTCCTATTGAAGATACAGTGGGATATTGGTAATGTTGCACTTCCTAAGGCTTCCACTAGATGTCAACAGTTGTTAGAACCTTGTCTGATGCTTCTACTGTGAAGTGGGGCCGAAGGAGAGAGGAATGAGTCAGGTCTATCATGACCTGAACATGCCCTGACCATGCGCGTTCACGTGAGAGCGAGCTCTGTTCCATCGCACTTCTGAAGACAAAGGAATTCTCCGGTTGGAACATTATTGAAGAATTATGTAAAAACATCCTAAAGATTGATTCAATACTTAGTTTGTCATGTTTTTACGGACTGTAATATAACTTTAACTTTTCGTTCGTACTTTCCGCTGGACCTGTCCGCGCGTCGTGAGTTTGGAAAGTGTACTGAACGCTAGAACAACAAGGAGGAATTTTGACATAAATGATGGACATTATCGAACAAAACAAACATTTATTGTGGACCTGGGATTCACGGGAGTGCATTCTGATGAAGATCATCAAAGGTAAGTGAATGTTTATAATGTTACTTCTGGCTTCTGTTGACTGCATAATATGGCGGATATATTTGTGTCTTGATTGGGCTCTGAGTGCCGACTCATATTATTGCATGGTTTGCTTTTTTCGTAAAGATTTTTTGAAATCTGACACAGCGGTTGCATTAAGGAGAAGTGCATCGAAAATTGCATAACAGTTGTATCTTTTAGCAATGTTTATTATGAGTATTCCTGTAAATTGATGTGGCTCTCTGCAAAATCAAAGGATGTTTTGGAACTTCTGAACGTAAGGTTCGGTGGCGGGACACAATGCAGATAGCCCGGGTAAACAATGTGCGGGGGCACCGGTTGGTCGGGCTAATTGAGGTAGTATGTACATGAATGTATAGTTAAAGTGACTATGCATATATGATAAACAGAGAGTAGCAGCAGCGTAAAAGAGGGGTTGGGGGGTGGGCACACAATGCAAATAGTCCGGAAGCAATTGGATTACCTGTTCAGGAGTCTTATGGCTTGGGGGTAAAAACTGTTGAGAAGCCCTTTTGTCCTAGACTTGGTACTCCGATACCTCTTGCCATGCGGTAGTAGAGAGAACAGTCTATGACTGGGGTGGCTGGGATCTTTGACAATTTTTAGGTGCTTCCTCTGACACCACCTGGTGTAGAGGTCCTGGATGGCAGGCAGCTTAGCCCCAATGATGTACTAGGCCGTACGCACTACCCTCTGTAGTGCCTTGCGGCCGGAAGCCAAGCAGTTGCCTTATATTTATGGATCTGTATGCACTTCATACGCCTTCCACTAGATGTCAACAGGCAGTAGAATGTTTAATGGGGTGTCTAGCTTGATGTGAGACCGAATGAGAGCTTTTGGAGTGACAGGTCCGCCCTATTGGCAGTATTCAACTGCGCACCAGGGAACCCCACATTGTCTTCTGAAATGCGTTAGGTATACACGACGAAATGCTCTGGCTCGGACTTTATTGGATACACATGAGAAAAACATCATAAAAATGGATTTTCAACCGAGTTTGACCAGTTTATTCGACGTTTATTGTGAATTTTGGAATTTTTCGTTCCATGCGCCAAGAGTTCTTGGACATGTGCGCTCCACCATGCTAGCCAAAGTTGCTAATTCGACAGAAGAAATGGACATTCTAAAACAAAACAACGATTTATTGTGGAACTAGGACTCCTTGCACTACCTTCTGATGGAAGATCATCAAAGGTAAGAGAATATTTATAATGTTATTTCGTATTTTTGTGGTATGTGTTGGCTCCAACAAGGCGGAGAATTGGTGGGCGCTGTCTCACAATATTGCATGCTGTACTTTGTACTAAAGTTATTTTTTTAAATCTAACACAGCGGTTGAATTAAGAACCAGTGTATCTTTCATTTGCTGTACAACATGTATTTTTTAGTAAAGTTTATGATGAGTTTTTTGGTTAGATTACGTGACTGTCCAAAATTTCTCCGGACAATTTGGTGCATTATGGCGACGTATTCACAATGTAAAACCAGGATTTGTAGCTATAAATATGCACATTTTCGAACAAAACATAAATGTGTTGTATAACATGATGTTATAAGACTGTCATCTGATGAAGTTGTTCAAAGGTTAGTGATTCATTTTATCTCTATTTGTGGGTTTTGTGAAAGCTATGTTGGCGGTGGAAACATGGCGTTGTGTGTTTGGCTATTGTGGTGAGCTAACATAAATATATATTGTGTTTTCGCTGTAAAACACTTAAAAAAACTGAAATATTGGCTGGATTCACAAGATGTTTATCTTTCAGTTGCTGTACAACATGTATTTTTCATAAATGTTTTATGATGAGTATTTATGTATTTCACGTTGCTCTCTGTAATTATTCTGGCTGTTTGGTGCTATTTGTGACGGTGGCTGCAATGTAAAACTACGATTTATACCTATAAATATGCACATTTTCGAACAAAACATAAATGTATTGTATAACATGATGTTATAAGACTGTCATCTGATGAAGTTGTTCAAAGGTTAGTGATTAATTTTATCTCTATTTGTGGGTTTTGTGAAAGCTATGTTGGCGGTGGAAACATGGCGTTGTGTGTTTGGCTATTGTGGTGAGCTAACATAAATATATATAGTGTTTTCGCTGTAAAACATTTTAAAAATCGTAAATGATGGCTGGATTCACAAGATGTTTATCTTTCATTTGCTGTGTTGGACCTGTGGCGCTAGGCTAGGCAATGCTAGTCAGCTTTTTTGATGAGGATGATCCCGGATCCGGGATGGGGGGTCCGTAGAATGGGCTTCCTATTTCACAACAAAGCCTCCTTCACTCATGCTGCCAAACATACCCTCGTTAAACTGACTATCCTACCGATCCTCGACTTCGGCAATGTCATTTACAAAATAGCCTCCAACACTCTACTCAGCAAACTGGATGCAGTCTATCACAGTGCCATCCGTTTTGTCACCAAAGCCCCATATACAATCCACCACTGTGACCTGTATGCTCTCGTCGGCTGGCCCTCGCTACATATTCGTCGCCAGACCCACTGGCTCCAGGTCATCTATAAGTCTTTGCTAGGTAAAGCTCCGCCTTATCTCAACTCACTGGTCACCATAACGACACCCACCCGTAGCACGCGCTAAAAAAGTACATCATTTTCTTGAGGAATGTAGTGAAGTAAAAGTAAAACTTGTCAAAAATATTAATAGTAAAGTAAAGATACCCCAAAAAACAACTTCAGTAGTACTTAAAGACAATGAACACCCTTTTCGCCTAACTGCCCACTTCCTTCCTAGGTAAAATAACAGACCAAAGTCTCTTCTCACCCTACTCCACAACCTAGGATATTTATAAGGGGAACATTTCTTTCAAGAAAAATATATAGTTAGCTACTTGAAATGTTTTCTTGCCCACTCAACATTTTCGCCTAAACTGCCCTCTCAACTGAATCATTTCCGATTTTTAAAATGTTTTACAGCGAAAACACAATATGTATTTCTATTAGCTAACCACAATAGCAAAAGACTCAACCGCATATTTTCACCATTTTTCTACCGCATAGGTAGCTATCACAAAACCGACCAAATAGAGATATAATTAGTCACTAACCAAGAAACAACTTCATCAGATGACAGTCTTATAACATGTTATACAATAAATGTATGTTTTGTTCGAAAATGTGCATATTTGAGGTATAAATCATAGTTTTACATTGCAGCTACCATCAAAAATATCACCAAAGCAGCCAGAATAATTACAGAGAGCAACGTGAAATACATAAATACATGGTGTACAGCAAATGAAAGATAAACATCTTGTGAATCCAGCCAATATGTCAGATTTTTTAAGTGTTTTACAGTGAAAACACAATATAGCATTATATTAGCTTACCACAATAGCCAAACACACAAATGCATTTATCAGCAGCAAAAGGTAGCGATCGCAAAAACCAGCAAAAGATATAAAATTAATCACTAACCTTGACCAACTTCATCAGATGACAGTCCTATAACATCAGGTTATACAATACATTTATGTTTTGTTCGAAAATGTGTATATTTTGAGCTGCAAACCGTGGTTATACATTGTGAATATGTAGCATCGATTCACCAAATTGTCCGGAGATTTTTTGGACACTCACCTAATCTGACCAAAGAACTCATCATAAACTTTACTAAAAAATACATATTGGACAGCAAATGAAAGATACACTAGTTCTTAATGCAACCGCCGTCTTAGATTTTTTTAAATAACTTTACCATAACAAACAGCTTACGTTATAGCGAGACAGCGCCCGCAAAAAGGGCGGAAAATAGGACTCAACATTTTCCACAGAAATACGAAATAACATCATAAATTGTTCCTACTTTTGCTGAGCTTCCATCAGAATCTTGTATAAGGAGTCCTTTGTCCAGAATAAATCGTTGTTTGGTTTTAGAATGTCCTTCTCTCCTGTCGAATTAGCAACCTTAGCTAGCCATGTGGCGCGAACATGCCCATCTTCTCCTGACGCAAAGAAAGGAAAATTCCAAATGTCGCAATAAACGTTGAATAAACTGATACAACTCGGTTGAAAAAAACTACTTTATGATGTTTTTATCACATATATCAAATAAAATCAGAGCCGGAGACATCCACCGTGTATACCGAACGCTTTTCAGAAGCCAATGCTGATGTCCTTCCCGCGCCTAGGTAGAGAAAGGAAATTCTGGTCACGTCATTCCAAGAGCTCTTGTTCTGGTCACCCCATTCCACCTTCCACTGCCTGTTGACATCTAGTGGAAGGCGTATGCAGTGCATGCAAATCCATAAATATTAAGCAATTGAATAGGCAGGCCCTGGAACAGAGCATCGTTTTCAGATTTTTCACTTCCTGTCTGGAAGTTTGCTGCCAAATGAGTTCTGTTTTACTCACAGATATAATTCAAACAGTTTTAGAAACTTGAGAGTGTTTTCTATCCAATAGTAATAATAATATGCATATTGTACGATCTAGAATAGAGTACGAGGCCGTTTAAATTGGGCACGATTTTTTCCCAAAGTGAAAACAGCGCCCCCTATTCACAAGAAGTTAACATGGGTTTCCTCGGGAACAATCAGCAAAATGAAGATTATAATCGCATCGTTGTCGCCAAATACTGTAGTGGATTTATACTTTATTTCCTCAAAACCATGGCGGGGCGAACAGGCCATGCCTCGGGTGGTTGATGTCTTTGATAATCTTTTTGGCCTTCCAGTGACATCGGGTGCTGTAGGTATCCTGGAGGACAGGCAGTGTGCCCCCGGTGATGCGTTAGGCAGACCGCACCACCCTCTGGAGAGCCCTGCGGTTGTGGGCAGTACAGTTGCCACACCAGGCGATGATACAGCCTGACAGGATGCTCTCAATTGTGTACAGTATCTGTAAATGTTTGAGAAGGTCTTAGGGTTCAAGCTGAATAACTTCAGCCTCCTGAGGTTGAAGAGGCACTGTTGCGCCTTCTTCACCACACTGTCTGTGTGGGTGGACATTTTCAGATCGTCAGTAATGCATATGCGGTGGATCTTGGTAATTTTCACCTTCTCCACTGTGATCCTGTCGATATGGATAGTGGAGTGCTCCCTCTGCTGTCTCCTGAAGTCCACAGTCAGCTCCGTTTTGTTGACATTGAAGGAGAGGTTATTTTCCAGGCACCACTCCTCCAGGGCCCTCATCTTCTCCCTGTAAGCTGTCTCCTCATTGTTGGTAATCAAGCCTACTACTGTTGTGTCGTCTGCAAACTTAATGATTGAGTTGGAGGCGTGCGTGGCCATGCAGTCATGGGTGAACAGAGAGTACAGGAGGGGACTGAGCATGCACCCTTGTGGGGCCCTGTGTTGCAGATCAGCGAAGTGGAGGTGTTGTTTCCTACCTTCACCACCTGGGGGCGGCCCGTCAGGAAGTCCAGGACCCAGTTGCACAGGGCGGGGTTCAGACCCAGGCCCCCTGGCTTAATGATGAGCTTACTAAATGATTCCATACAGTTGAAGTCGGAAATTTACATACACTAATGTTGGAGTCATTAAAATTCCTTTTTCAACCACTCCACAAACTTTAAACAGCTTGGAAAATTCCAGGAAATTATGTCATGGCTTTAAAAGATTCTGATAGGCTAATTGACATAATTTGAGTCAATTGGAGGTGTACCTGTGGATAAATTTCAAGGCCTACCTTCAAAGTCAGTGCCTCTTTGCTTAACATAAATCAGCCAAGACCACAGAAAAAAAATGTGTAGTCTGGTTTAAGTCTGGTTCATCCTTGGGAGCAATTTCCAAATGCCTGAAGGTACCACATTCATCTGTACAAACAATAGTACGCAAGTATAAACACCATGGGACCACGCAGCTGTCATACCGCTCAGGAAGGAGACACATTCTGTCTCCTAGAGATGAACGTACTTTGGTGTGAAAAGTGCAAATCAATCCCAGAAAAACAGCAATGGACCTTGTGAAGATGCTGGAGGAAACAGGAACAAAAGTATCTATATCCACATTAAAACGAGTCCTATATCAACATAACCTGAAAGGCCGCTCAGCAAGAAGGATGCCACTGCTCCAAAACGACCATAAAAAAGCCAGACTAAGGTTTGCAACTGCACATGGGGACAAGATTGTACATTTTGGAGAAATGTCCTCTGGTCTGATGAAACAAAAATAGAACTGTTTGGCCATAATGACCATCGTTATGTTTGGAGGAAAAAGGGGTATGCTTGCAAGCCGAAGAACACCATCCCAACTGTGAAGCATGGGGGTGGCAACATCATGTTGTGGGGTGCTTTGCTGCAGGAGGGACTGACACACTTCACAAAATAGATGGCATCATGGGGATATATTGAAGCAACATCTCAAGACACCAGTCAGGAAGTTAAAGCTTGTTCGCAAATGGGTCTTCCAAATGGACAATGACCCCAAGCATACTTCCAAAGTTGTGTCAAAATGGCTTAAGGACAACAAAGGCAAGGTATTGGAGTGGCCATCACAAAGCCCTGACCTCAATCCTATAGAACATTTGTGTGCAGAACTGAAAAAGCGTGTGCGAGCAAGGAGGCCTAAAAACCTGACTCAGTTATACCTGCTCTGTCAGGAGGAATGGGCCAAAATTCACCCAACTTATTGTGGGAAGCTTGTGGAAGGCTACCCGAAACATTTGACCGAAGTTAAACAATTTAAAGGAAATGCTACTAAATACTAAATGAGTGTATGTAAACTTCTGAACCACTGGGAATGTGATGAAATAAAGAAAAGCTGAAATAAATCATTCTCTCAACTATTATTCTAACATTTCACATTCTTAAAATAAAGTGGTGATCCTAACTGGCCTCTTACAAGGGATTTTTACTAGGATTTAATGTCAGGAATTGTGAAAAACTGAGTTTAAATGTAATTTGCTAAGGTGTATTTAAACTTCTGACTTCAGCTGTATTTGTTATTTTATAGTTTTGATGTCTTCACTATGTGTTATTTCATAGTTTTCATGTCTTCACTATTATTCTAAAATGTAGAAAATGAGTAGGTGTGTCCAAACTGTTGGTACTGACTGGTGCTGTAGGTATTACAATAGTTTCAAGACATATTATGGATGTCAGTGGCCTGAAGTAAAATGTATGTATTTTCTAAAAGTACAAAAAGAAAATGAACAATTGCAAAGCAAGTTGGTATTACTGGGTATTATTCTAATGAGCCCCACCGAACAAGGCCAAATTTGATCAAAATACAATTAGTTTTAGGGCGCAGCTCATGAGAATAATATTTGCTTAGCAAGTGTTCATTTTTACATTTAGGCAATTTAGCAGAACTGTTGGTACAGAGTGACTTGCAGTCAGTGTATTAAACTATATCACTTGCACTTCTATAGGCTTAAACAAAAGCTTTTAACTGGCCGTGATTACAGGAATAACCAAACCAAAAAGACATGGCTAAACACTACAACCAGTAAAGGTTTAAGAATTGCTGTCAGTCTGATCTGTCTCTTATACACATTCAGTTATTAGGGCATTACTAAAACATATCAGTTCAATTGGTACAGCATTCTAACTAACAGGTGCAACAAATATGGCCCCATACAAGGCACGCCTCAAAATATGTTAATGAGCCAACAATTATTGTCCTCCCACAAAATGTTTTCACAATGGACCATAATTTACAGAATGCTGCAGTAAATATACAGCAAAACAGGTAATACAGTACTTTACTGTAGAATTGCATTGTAAAATTAGCGGAATGCCATTGAGCCTCCATAATGCATTGCTCTTTGCAGTCCTATACTGTAATATAGAATTTAAGCAGCTAACTGTAAATATTTTGCTGCAAATTTACAGCAATTTGTTACAATGATAATCACAAGAGAGAAATAAGAAAAAACAAACACCAAGGTCGAAAAACTGCACAGATGGTACACCTAGTCAACACAGCGCAAGCTGAATTTCCTGCTTTTTGGTGATCCCCATCAAAATGCAGAGCATCCAAGGGGAGGCTGTGTTAGATACTGTGTGCATATTTACCTTAACGCAGAAGCAGCTATGGTAGCAGTTGGCCAAAGCAGGTGATCAGCTCATTATATTGTGCTCCAGAGCATTTGTACTCGCTGATGGAAAGGCACACAGCTGTAGGAAAAGCTCAACTCACTTATGTGTGGCATGGGACTGTGAGGACCCTTAAAATCTATGTCATGGCTGACAACCACCTGGCTTTTCCCCTCATTTCTTGACCAAAACAGGAATTAAAATGAACTTTGGAGAACGCAACTATGGACTGAACATAAATGGAAAATTGTCCTTTTCCCATCAATTGACCTGGTTCAGATCCAAATAAGACTACAGCATAAGGCCTTAGCCTGCCTTCGTGTTGCAATGACCTCTGTTCTCTCCACTAGAGGTCATACCCTCTCAGATCCATTCACATATTTCATTGACCTGCTCAGTAACCAACCTACTGAGATGCAGCCTCTTTTCCAATCTTGGCCATCTGTTTGTTCAGAGAAGATGGGAAGAACCAATGTGACCAAGTATGCCATACTCACCTCAGATGACATCAAGGTTTGGTCCAGACCCTATCGGGTGTTAAGAAAGAGATAATCAGATTTTTTTTTAGAACATTTAAAAAAATGCTGTCATCAAAAAAATCCCAATGTTTATAGGCAGCCCCTGTAGTGTTTTTTGGCAAACCTTTTTGCTCCTATCGGGTTTGCGTTGATTTTAGAGGCTTGAATGCCAAAATGCCTCTCGATGTCTACCCATCAATGTCGTCCCAGACGCTCTCTCAAGGGCTGCAGAACCTTCAGACAATCCAGTGATGGCTCCTCATGTGGCTAGCAAACAAGCATCTTGTGCCTCTGATCTGCAGACATCCCTTGCAGAGATTGCATGTTCTCAAAACAATGATGACTGCATGAAGGAATTTAAAGCTAAAAGAGAGACTGATGATGACCAGCCTGACAGGATTGGATGGGAAGTACAACAGAACGTTTTGTAGAGGACTGTTCCTGTCAAAGGAGAAGAAAAAAGTGTAAACTGGTCGTGCCTAAGCAACTTGTCACTATCTTCCTTCAGTACTTCCACAATAGAAAGAAAGTGGCTTGGTTGCCGATTGTCAGGAGAGACATCTGGCAACATGTCAAAGAGTGCAGCATCTGTCAGCAACACAAAGCTGCCATACAAAAGCTGACCACCAGCTACCACCCTCAGACAAACCTCACTGAAAGGGTAAATAGGACTCTGAAGACCATGATGGCATTTTTCGTAGTTGAGCATCACAGAGAGTGGGATAAGTGGTTGCTTGAATTCCAGTTTACCATAAACAACTCCAAACATGATTCTACTGGTCGCACCCTTGAACAACTTGCCATTGGCAGGAATCTCAAAGAGCCACTGGAGATGCTCATACATCAAGCACCAGCTCCTGCTCAACCACAATACACTCTACTGGAACGCCAACATCACATTGAAGAGGAGGTTGAGAGGAAACGTGGCAGTGGCCCAAAACAGACAAGCCAGATACTACAATGCCCACCGGAGACCAGCGTAGTTTCAGGTGGGACATTTGGTCTGAGTCAGGGCTCACCCCCAGTCCATAGCCTCTGAAGCTAGCACCTAGGTGGACAGGTCAGGTACGAGTGATGAAAAGACTAGCACCAGTGAACTACTGAGTCGGATGGCTAAGTCACAGTGACAAAGAAGATACAGTGAATGTAGTGAACTTGAAACCCTACTTCGGGGAGATCTGTGACTTGGACACAAGTGTAAGGTGATAGGCACATACAGTACACATGTACATTTTCATGCTGTTATGGTATGTATCTGCCAATTCTGACTGCGTTTTTTTCAATGGCAAAGCTAAGATGGCCACCATTGACATTTTGGTGAACTATAGCTTTAATAGGGCATGTCCCTTTAAGAAAAGGTGACATGAAAACCCTTTAAGCGGCCTAAAATTAACCATTTAAGTGAATACTTTGTGCACATTATTGTGAATTGTTACTCTAACTACAAAGGATTCCTATGTTGTTGGTTTTGGAAGATGCCATGAATAATTGAGCTATTGTAAGAAAATCTCCACCAGGGTGGATTTCCCTCTCCTATCACAAACTGGTGAGATCTATCCTGTTAACTGTATTTTTTGTGACTTACTTTATTGGATTACCTATCTTTTGGCATTTTGAAGAGGGATTGCTCATCTTTACTTTTTGATTGACTTTGGGACTATTTTTTTGGGGGGGGGTTCTATTTGGAATTTGGGCTTTCTGAACTTTATTATTTTTGGTCTATTTGAAAGAAAGTGAATTGGTTATTTGAATTAAAACTAATTTTATGACAATATATACTTATTTTGCCCACTTGATTAAGTTTTTCTGTCTTGTTTGGGTCACTCTCGTATGAACACAGTATTCCTTTGAACTTTAACCTTTTCACACTACCAACAAACGGGTGTGATCGTTCTATAGTGGTCCCTGTTGCATGCAATCAAACCGGTGTGATTAGAATGCTTATTTAGAACTTCCATTTTCGATTGACGCAACAATCAGCATTTGAGCCGGCCACACTTTTATTTCACAGAAACACACACAGTCCTTACAAAGTAATGTCCAGAATGTGACCAGTTTATTTTTGGATGCAATGTTCAGACATTCACAGAAGTATCTACAGCATAACACAATCATCCAAACAGGAAAATGTAGGCTACATTTGTCCTAGCGCTAACTGAGGAAAGATTGACGTAACACAAGCAGTCATATTTTTATAACTCTCAGCTGACAGAAACTACAATATGAATTAGCTGAAAGCAGTTATTATTTATAATTAATCACATCACGGGTGAGCTCACCATTGATCTAAATAATTGAGTAAAGCACTTTCTAGAAATTGAAAGTAATCCAACGATGGGTATGTGCGCCGGATTGTTTATTTTTTCGCATCAACCAAAGATAATAAGAGGAGACTAGATGAGTTTGGTCTGTTATAGTATGCATGTTGAAGGGGGTGTGTCATCTACGATTATCCACTTCCCTTCATTCACTTCCGGAAGTTCACCCAAAAGATGAGTGAACCATTCCTTCACCTCATTATAACATCTTTGGTCATCTTTGGTGACACCCAGAATGCATTGTATAATGTCAAAAAAACATGGCGCCACACATAGCTGGGAAATAGCTTAGCTCATTATAATCAGTACAATCTTCAAAAAAGTATTTTACACACATCACAGGTGTCCATTACAATAGATACAATAATCGGAATGCATTATTTGTCACAAGTACTTGAAGAAATTTGAATAAAACTGTAAATACATTATGCTCCATACATACATACCGTATGCGTCTACAGTAGAAATGACAACACGATATGCAGAAAATAAGGAACTTGCTATCAAAGTAACACACACATGTCCAAAGTTATTATTTGTAAGGAAAACAACAAGGAAGCCAAAGCGAGCGCCAGCAAGAAAAGGTTCTTATTCTTGCAAGACTGCGCAAATATATGCATACTTGATCTGCGCAAACGTGAGTGAAGTGTGGTGTGCTCTCTTCAAAGAGATATGTTTTTCCATTGTTCGCAATGCTGAAATCGGCTAATTCTATGTGAATTAATGAGGAGGCGGAACACACCTCAATTCAAACTGTTAGAATACAACTTGTTAGAAAATCATTTGAAATTGACCAGTTGAAACATAGCCTATCAATAATTAGCAGGCAGTCCGTGTTAACTGTCCTGTTGCGTAACAATTACATTTTGTAACAGTGAGTGCATTCTGACATAAAACAACTCACGCTGGGGCGACTGTTAGAGATATTTGAAACTCACATGTGAAAAGGTAATATTGTAGCATGGTTTGACCAAGAATCACCAAAGGATGTTCTTTGTTGCAATAGACTTTTCCCCCTGAAACTCTAACACGTTCAAAAGCGAATACTGGAACAATATTTCTAGCATAGAACGTTGGGAATGGTCAGAATGATCTACAGAACACTAATATAATTTTGTTCATTATTGTGATGTCAGTAAAAATGTTATAAAGTAAATACTGTAACTTGGAACGTATACCCACTACATGTACGAACTTATCACACCATTCATTGTGCATGTAATATGATTAAAGTGTTTTTGTTAAGAGAGCGATTGTCACGACTTCCACTGAAGGTGGCTCCTCTCCCTGTTCGGGCGGTGCTCGGCGGTCGTCTTCGCCGGCCTACTAGCTGCCACCGATCCATTTTTCCTTTTCGTTTGTGTCTGTCTGTATTGTTTACACCTGTGTACTATTAGTTGAATTCGGTGAGTTTATTTACCTCCGCTGCCTGCTAGTCTTTGTGCGGGATTGTTTGCTGTGGTTACTTGGTTAGGGTGGCGTGTCTGCACCACGGGGTTTTCTTTCACACGGCAGTTGTACCGTTTTTGTATGTGTTTAGGAGTAGAGGTTTCTCCTCCGTGTGTAGCGTTTATTTCCCTGTGTGTGGCGACCTCGTTTGGGCGTATTCCCCCCCATGTTGTTGAGTTGGGACTTCTGAATAAACTATTGTGCCACTGGGACTTCCTTGCTCTCCTGCTCCTGCTCCTGATTCCTGCACCTCCCTCCTTCAAGGAGGCACGTAACAGGGATGTGATTTGACAAGCTATAAGAAATAGTTGTTTTACATAACTTTGCACAGTGACAAGTCCCGCCCCTGAGTGAAGTCAGAGAGCATGTCAGCCTAACGGAACCGCCCCTTTTGAACAAACTGTATAAATGATGGGTTAAGAAATTAATATACTAGACCAGAAAGACGTGAAGCTGCACGTTTAAAGTGGTTTGAACTTTGAATCTCAACACGACATAGAGACAATAAACTCATCTCCCGGACAATCACAGGTAAGACTGATTAGCTGTCCTAAGTAAAGTATCTTCAAAAGTGAATTTAAGAAGGACCATTCTGCTACTCTGCTCAAACCATCGTATTATGCTACTCTCATCACCCCAGTGGGAACCATCAACACGGCTGGCTAGTCTATCTTCAAAGAAGCATCTTCCAGAGTGAATGGAAAGAAAATTAACTCTGTAGTTCTGTTCAGGACTACACAACAGGTCAGCGGATACCGGACAACTACAAAGAAGGACAGCAGTATAAGACTTGTCGGAACCATTTTGGACAATCAGAGCCTTACAAGCGTGGCGCGAAAAGGCACAACCCCCTTTCCAAGGCAGCCCTGTCCACCGAGAGAGATCCACGGCGAACCCAGGCATTTCAAGTAAACACATTCATGATTTCTTACTCAAAGTGGGCAGCGGTTCGTGTGCAATGTATATGGTTACTGTAAGTGAGAGTAGTTTCTGAAAGTGCCAATGTTAAGTGTCTCTCTCTCCATCTCTTCTTTAACAAGCAAACCCCAAATCCTAATGAGTTAATTGTTACATGATTAATTTAACCAGTAACAATTAAACATAGTTAGTTGATTAGATAAATAACAGTTTTCAGGTTAATGTTAAAGTCAAGTCACAACAGGTGATTTAACACTCTCAGGGTAATTTCACATAATAGTCCTCTTTAAAATAACCAATCTCAGTCCTCTTTAATAAACTGAACTCTGGAGTAAAAATAAGTGAAAGCATTCGCTCCCCTTTATATTCATACTGCCCTTGCATTCGAATAAGGACTGCAGTCTTTTACCAGTTCAGTTCAACTATTTTCTGATCTGAGTCCTCCTTGCAATCACATTGCTACGTTTAGAAAGGAACCAAGATCTTTTTCCAACATTCACTCATTGCACCCTGGGTTTTTATAAAGTGTAGCACAAGGACATTCCATCAGTTCATGTTGACAGACAGCTAGATATACCTACTTACATTTTGGAAGCTAATATATAGCATTTAGTAAAAAAGATAAGACACAATAATTATAATCAGAAGATAATAGTAACATGTAAATATTATTGGTAACAGAATAAATAAAAGAATACTGTAGATTAAACGATGCTGTATCTGAAAATTGTACATCCAATGTAGGCTACTGCCCCTTTAAGAGAGGGCGTTGATTTTGTGTTTTTTACTATCTGGAATCCTTCGGGGCGTTAACCGTAACCATAAACCTTACTATAACCATTTTAAATGTCAACTTTAATTGGCTAAAGTCAGAGTTGGAGAGTCCTAAGGACCCCAGAGCCCTTGATTTTGTACCCTAAATTGTGATTCTCACACTATTCAAAGCCCACAATCTAATAAACGGGCTTATGAAGCCTATAAATCACATATTGCAAACAAATAATCTGAACATCGTGTCATTACAAAACTCCACACATATTAAGGAATTTGTGTGCATCCTTGACAATCGCTAATCAATATCCAACAATTGCACCTTTTCTCCACGAACCTACACATCATCATCTTTTCTCTTTTGTGACACCAATGTGAGGAGTTATGTAAGGGGATTTGGTGTTGCAATAGTCTAGTGTATGGTGCAGGAATAATAACAAGCAAACCTGGGGAGCTTTGTGTTCACACTGCCCTAAAAAAAGGGAACCGGACTGTGGAATTCAAGCCAAGCGAACTCAGACCACCTCTTCACTTCGAGGGCTCTTTTGAGGGGTCTGAGTTCTTTTGGAACCCTGAATGCTGACTGGTTAAAAGTGCTTTCCAGCTGGTGTCTTTTCCACCACTGGCTAAATCTATGAGTTAAAATGCTTATTTAATCTGTTCCATCTGACTGCACAATCCACTGTCTCATCAATCCAGCCAGGCAAGTTATAAACTTGATCTCCAGTATAAAAAGCATCTAGACATTATCTAACATTTATTTTAGACTAACATTTAGTTTTCAACAGCAGACTTGCATAAACCTTGCTGTCTGTCTCTCCGACATTTGCAACAGTATCGAAATAATGAATCAGCTGGCATAATTTTTTGTGATATATATAAAGAAATGTCAATTGAAAAAAGGTGAAACGAAGTGCAGCTAGTTTGCAGTCTTTTCAGCTTCAGTTTGAAGTGATTGTGTTAGCTGTGTTGTTGGCTAGCTCCTCTGAACAACAGTGTCCCGATGAGAGCACTAGAGCACATTTTCTATGCCAGGTGAAATCGCGCCTGATTAGCTCATTGTTATGGATGTATTCAAATAAATGTCACTGGAAAACAGCTTAAACAAATGCAAATACAGCTACTGTTGTTATTCTGTCTGCTCTGTTTGACGTGACAGTAAATTAGCCGCAGTTGGCTAGCTAGCAAGCAAGGGATAAGAATGTTGCCAGCCATTATGGCAATGGAACATTAAGAACGAACGACTGGGTCGAATCCATAGATACAGAACAAAAAGGCTGAACGACTGTATCACGTCTGTGGCAACCGAACCGATAGAACGAACGACCAGCCAGCTTGGGTAGCAACCCTAGATTTGTGTCGGGACTATATCTTGTGGAAGGATGAAATAGTATGAATAAATTGATCAAAATAAAGTTTTGTATGAAAATATGTCAATCATTATTTGAATATGTTGGCAACCCGTATAAAAGTGGTAATGCCCTTGAAGTCGGTGTTTGGAGGATATATTGGCACGGTTTGCCAGCCCTCGACTTCATCTCCGCCTAACAACACCCGTGCCAATATATCTTCCAAACACCGGCTTCTCAGAATTATCACTTAAATAATACACATAACCAGAACAATACCTACATGAAGTAGGAAATATGTAAATACTGCATGGGTATATTTTCCAAGGTTCTAAATCTAAAATTAATGGTTGAAAAGACAGCAGATAATGCTGACTCTAATCACAATGACACGGTCTTGCAAACTAAAGGTAAAATAAAAGTCACCACTTAATTAATATAACATGAATTATGAAAATATATCAAAAACACCGACCAACAGCAGGGATACGGATTAAAACGTTTTTCTATATGTTCAAGGAAGGCTGAGAGGGTTGGATTAAAAAATAGACATCTGTATGCATTTTTTCTCTTGTTTTCATGGGGGCATTACTGAACAATGCTGCATTGAAAATCTGATGTGATGGGAGGAAAAGGGTAGACAGCATTATCAAAAGATATCAATTATGTGGATTCAATCCCTGTCAACTCGATGGAAAACAAACTTTTGACTGATTTAGGGTCTTTGCATCGTACATGAAAACGATATTTAAAACATTTGTGAATGTCCAACACTCAAGGGGCAATGAGCATGCTGCATGCACGTTCCCTTTTATCACAGGCATGTTTATTTTTCAAATCAATGCACCACTTTTGATCTCTACATCAGGTTGCTTAAGTTATTGGCCCTGTTCCTTTGCTAAGAAAGTTTATTACGCATTTGCAGTTGCCCCTCTTTCGTGGGCTTGCCTCACCTGGGACAACTTCCCAGGTTTCCTGTTTTTCTACAGTCAAAAGACTACAAGAGCCTCAAGGCTGTTAACAACCAAAGCAGCCATGACTGCTGTTGTTTAGCATAGCAGTCAAACTATTTCCTGTAGACTTAAAATGATGAAACTTTTTGTTTCATGTATGAAAGTTTTTATTTTCAATTTCTACCTCAAACGGAACACACTTTGTTAATAACAAGTTGACTCGCCCACATAAGTATAAAGTGCATTCGGAAAGTGTTTAGACCCCTAGACTTTTTCCACATTTTGTTACGTTACAGCCTTATTCTAAAATGCATTCAATCGTTTTTTTCCCCTCATCAATCTACACACAACACACCATAATGACAAAGCAAAAACAGTTTTTTAGAAATGTTTGCAAATGTATTAAAATGACAAATATCATATTTACATAAGTATTCAGACCCTTTACGCAGTACTTTGTTGAAGCACCTTTGGCAGCGATTACAGCCTTGAGTCTTCTTGGGTATTACGCTACAAGTTTGGCACACCTGTATTTGGGGAGTTTCTCCCATTCTTCTATGCAGATCCTCTCAAGCTCTGTCAGCTTGGATGGGGAGCATCCGGTGAAGCATGATGCTGCCACCACCATGCTTCACCGTAGGGATGGTGCCAGGTTTCATCCAGATGTAACACTTGGCATTCAGGCCAAAGAGTTCAATCTTAGTTTCATCAGACCAGAGAATTTTGTTCTCATGGTCAGAGAGTTCTTTAGGTGCCTTTTGGCAAACTTCAAGTGGGCTGTCATGTGCCTTTTACTGAGGAGAGGCTTCCGTCTGGCCACTCTACCATAAAGGCCTGATTGGTGGAGTGCTGCAGAGATAATTGTCCTTCGGGAAGGTTCTCCCATCTCCACAGAGGAACTATGGAGCTCTGTCAGAGTGATCATCGGGTTCTTGGTCACCTCCCTGACCAAGGCCCTTCTCCCCTAATTGCTCAGTTTGGCCGGGCAGACAGCTCTAGGAAGTCTTGGTGGTTCCAAACTTCTTCAGTTAAGACTGATGGAAGCCACTGATCTCTACGGGACCTTCAATGTTGCAGACATTTTTTGGTACTTTTCCCCAGATCTGTGCCTGAACACATTCCTGTCTAGGAACTCTATGGACAATACCTTTGACCTCATGGCTTTGTTTTAACTGTGGGAACTTAGACAGGTGTGTGCCTTTCCAAATCATGTCCAATCAATTGAATTTACCACAGGTGGACTCCAATTAAGTTGTAAAAACAACTCAAGGATGATCAATGGAAACAGGATGCACCTGAGCTCAATTTTGAGTCTCATAGCAGAGGGTCTGAATACTTATTTAGATCTTTCAGTTTTTTTATTTTAAATACATTTGCAAAATTGGATGTACTGTAAAATGCATGAAAATAGACATGTTGGTCTTAATTTAAGGTTAGGTTTAGGCATAAGGTTAGCGTGGTTAAGTGGTTAACATTAGGGTTAGGTTTAAAACCACTTTTTACAAAGAGAAATTGTAGAAATAGGCAGGGTTCACGACTTTTGGGCTGGGGTAACTAGTGACAAATCAGATAAAGTGTTTTTTCTCAAAGTTGCCGGGATGTCACATATCCTACTTATATCGGTACACTCGTAATAACCTAATCGTTATGAAACTTCTATTTGAGCAAATAAGCTATTATATTTTTGTTAACCAAATTCGACACTCATTGACCTCCATACAAAAACTCCTTGCTTGGTTAGCAAAAAAAAAAAAAAAAAAACACCTGCTGGAGAAGACAGATTTTAGGCCAAGTTATCCCTATCGCTTGCCTCTTCCTCTCTGAAATGCATCATATTTTAAACCTGGTCTTCTTTGTTTGGGTTAATGACTAGGCTAATAGCGTCTTCCTGAGCCAAAGATTATATATTATATTGACAAGAAAGTCGAGTGACCTCTCTAACAATGCAAATACTTGTCCTCAAAGATTGAAGGCAGGCGGGAGGAGGCAAGATCAGGTAGGACCATTCTAACCAATGAGAGGGCAGATAAGCATGTGAACAACAGTCACAAGTAAGATGTTTTTCAAAGTTGCAGGAATCCCAGTACATTTGGAACAGCCTAAACATTAAGAAACTTCTATTAGATCAAATAACCTTCACGTAATTCGACACTTTCTCATAGATCTCCATAGATCTCACACCTCTTCCTTTCTGCCTAAGCACATGGCACATAGTAATAGCTTAAAATTCACACCTCCCTTGTAGATGGTTATATTTAGCATAACTCTTTCCCGCTAAACATTCCTCTGTTCAATCAGCAGCGAAGCTGCGTGAGCTAGGCGGTGGAGATTAACTAGCGCTGCGCAATTCGCAGCCATTTCGCTGACGCAGGCGGTGACTCCACTTCGTTCGCAGCTTCATTTCTGTTGACAATTAGGACACTTTCAGGCTATTATCCCTTACCCAGCATGAACTGGCAGGATTAACCATTGGTTGTTGTGTCGCCTCGCATGGGCAGAGAAACACGCCCATAGACTCTGTAAGACAAAGACATGTTTACTTCATTTCAACTGCACTACTAAATAAAACTTGGACGTAAGCCGCATTGCTCTGCCTCATCCCACTCCCCAAGTCTTTGTAGGTGGGCTTGTGATCAAGAGAGCTTGGCTTCATTAGCCTTGCCTCCAAGAGATGACTTAGTCCCTTTCACCCCTGAGCTACAAGCTGAACCTTCTCCGTCAGGGTGACAGGATTCCCAAAGCCTTCAAAAATAACGCTAACAGGATCTCAATGGCACAGAGTAGAGGAGGCTTTCTGCTGAGAACAGCATGTGCCTTTCATCATGGTTGGAGGAACAAGTGAGACAGTGGGGATTGAGGCCAACAGAGATGGAGAAATAGAGTGCATATGTGCATGTTCTGTGTGTGCGTGAGAGAAGGTTAAGATTGCTGAAACCAGAGAAGATACAAGAGTTAAAATAGAAGTTCACTTTATTTCAACCAAATCTCTATTTTCAATATAAATGGCATGTTACAGAAGTGTGCTGACACTTTTTTTCGATCTCACTTGTTTTTGAGAAACCTCACCAGCGATATACTTCCTCATATACTTCCTCAGCAAATGTAGGAGCACAGAAAAATGTATCATTAT